>NW_027187283.1:3883295-3923092 GCF_028583685.1 Petaurus breviceps papuanus | reverse complement strand
TCTCTCTCTCTCTCTGTCTCTCTCTCTCTCTCTCTTTCTCTCTCTCTCTCTCTCTCTCTCTCTCTCTCTATCTATCTATCTATCTCTATCTCTCTGTCTGTCTCTGTCTCTCTTTCATCTCTTTTATACACACACACACATCTTAGTATAGTTTGTGATATATATTTGAGTGGCTATTTTACAATTGAAAGTTACAAGGTTGAAGCACTACCCAAGAGCATAATATTCATACAAGTAAATATCTCTGGGTCTCAGATAGTCTCTGTAATATACACCTTAAAATCTTAAAACCTTAAAACCTTATTCTCCATGGGTATCCTGTAAAATTCAGATGGGTATGCCTAGAACTGTATGAAATTCATATTTGTACTCACATACAAATTCATGAATCTCCTCTTAGATATATGGCACTTAACATATATAATCCTATTGTAACACAATCACTTAGACTCTCTAATCTCTCCTAAATTGTTGTGATTCCACATAGCAAATAATAATAATTTTTTCTGACCAAAGAAAGTTTAGAAAATATTCCATATACTTGATCTAAGATGGATTGAATTATGTTTGAATTTTAATTTCATTGAGAGCAGGGACTCTTATTTTCTTTTCAATCTTCATTTCTTGGCTTTATATATAATTCACTATTGTGCTTTATAAAAATGTAGGTACTTAACAACATCGTGTTTATATATTGTAGTAAATATTTTAAATTAATTACATTGTACAGAATCTTGATTTTGGATAGATCTCAGGATCCTGAATAAAAACAGGGAAACAGGTCTGGACTATGTCACTCCAAAGGAGTTATACAGGACTAGGGATACAGTTACTTCGTATAGAATATATGAAATTAGATACTTACACGATATCATTTCTATATATCTTCTTATAATCTTATGGGTATAGAGACAATCAAAAAGGTTTACTCCAGTTATCAACCTGGCAAATTAAAAAAAAAACACAACCAAAATTACAAATAACACAATTAAAAATATCTGCCTTCCTAATAATGTAGATATTTCAGACAAAGGATTGTTTTTTGATTGAGACATATATACCATCTTATTCCACAGGTCTCTATATATGTAGATTTGACTGTACCTTTTCAAAAAGCAGAGTATGTTATGTGATGACACTGTCATACCTGTAAAAAATAGCTCTGATTTCTATCTGAAATTCTTCATTATATTATTACCACAGGAGTAAACTAATGTATTTATCCATCTACTCAAGAAAATTATAAATTCAATTTGATAAATTTATTCTAAAACTCTCCAAAGGAATATGCTATAAACTTTATTGTTTGATTAAAAATGATTCAATAAAAGAAGTATCAATTGGTAATGATTCCTAAATGTCATCTTTATTACCCACTTTCCTACCTTAAGAGCACACAAACAATTGTGGATACTTTATTTTTTTAAAGTAAAATTTCCTTATAAATACAACATAAAACAATATAAACAACTATACTTGCATAATTATATATATATATATATTTAAATTACTTAATTTCATTACATAAAGTATAATAAGATAGCTATTTTTCAGTTCTTTCTTTTAAGTCCTTATATGGATTCTTCATCTTTCTATTCTCATTCATTATACCTCCACTTTTTTCGGGGAAAAATACACCTTGAAAAGTGGTTTCATTCTATCTGTCATGTTACACATACTTCCCCCTGACCTATTCTACAATCCATCTAAAGTTGATTTCTTTCTATTCCTCATATGTGGCAATATATATATATATATATGTATATATACATATATATATATATATATATATATATATATATATCTCCCATTTCCATTCCTTTACACTGTCTACTATGTTTGGAAAACAAACTGTCCTCACCAGTCCCTTTAAGAACACCTATCTCCCTTCAAGACTTAGTTCAAGATCCACTTTGTACATGAAAATTCTGATCTCTTGTAGCTTTTAGTGCTACCTCAAAAAGACATTTTTTATCCAGTCTGCATATGTTTTGCAAATACCTAAAGGTAGAATTTGTATGCTGTATCTCCAAAATGTATTTTAAGATGTTCCAGGGCAAAGACTATTCCACCTTTGTTTTTTAATTCCTAGCACCTACATATCAGAATAGTTCATATGAATCTTATGTACTTAAGAAATGCATGCTGAGCAGTGAGGTGGCTCAGTGGATAGATCACTGCACTAGAATCAGGAAAAGCACAAATTCAGCCTGAGACACTTGCCATTTATATGACCTTGATCAAGTCACCTAGCCTCTCTTCACCTCAGTTTCTGCATTTGTAAAATAGACCTGATAATAATATCAATTTCCCAGGCTTGTTGTGAATAGCAAATAAGATAACAATGGTAAAGTTCTTAGCACACTACCTGGCATACAGTAAGCACTACATAAATGTTCACTGTTATTTTGTTGATCATTCTACACATGATTGTAGTTAGTATTCCATTGTGCTACTTTTTTTCAAAGAATATTTCATAAAATTATTTACAGACATTTTTATTATTATATCTGGACAGATTATTATATTATCTATAATGCTACTATGAAAATATTTTAACAATTTTTTTTCTGTTCATTTTGGATGACTCTATTGTAGTAAAATTCTAACAATGGAATTAGTGAATCTAAATATAACTATTTTTGTTACTTTTACTGCAAACGTCTACAGTCTTCAAAATAAATTGGGAACATATACAATTCTATCAGAAATAAATTTGTGAATATCTTTCTACAAAATTGTACCAGAAAAACAAAACAATACAAAAACTGAACACTAATTTTAAAAACCACTTTTCTATTATTTTTTTTGTGGTGATAATAAAGTAGTATTAAGATAAACTAGGTAATAGCCAAACTTTGTTCAAATAGGGTACATTATCTTCTATTTGGGGTTGCAATTTAGTAACTTGAGAGACTCTGTTGTCTTTTGGTATTGTTTTGGGCTTGCTTGACTTAGGACCCTGCCAAAGCCTGTATATTTTTAGAATGTAAAACAGGAAAAGTCCTCAAAAATATCTACTTCCTCTATGATTACTAGGAAAATTGAGGTAGGTGGTCCCTTTTACTTGTATTCATAGGTATAACTCATAGTCCTGAGCATCAGAACAGGGAATGACTGTGTTAACAGTTGTAGACTCACACGTCCTCAGATCTTCAATTGATTTTTCCTAACCTCCTTCACCTCCTTCTCTCCCTATGCATACACAGCTACATGTCAAACACATCTAACTTTTCTTTCCTCAAAGATTTTGGTAGAAGAGGGTGTTGTGCAGCATTTTAAAATCTATGAACTATGATAACTTCCTTGGTTCTCCACATTTCTCCATGTTCCAGGAAGCACTAATTTTGTTTTTACTTCAGACATTATTATTTGTGTTCTCTTCTAAATTGTGCCCACCTTCAGAAGCTTTATAAAAACTAAAAGTAAAAAAAGTATTTCTGGGAAATGTAATTTCTTCCCCTGTGACATATACCCTTTTAATTTGTCTGGGGAGTTTCCCATAGGCAATTGAACTCTCTTCCATGGTTTCTGTCTTATGCAAGAAATCACTAGGTTGGGTTAAATGCTGAAGTGACTTTGGCACTTGGCAGCTTTCTATGGAAAAAGAAATCAATTTCATAAATCCCAAGTAACTTAGAGAAAAAAGAGAGAGGGAGAGACAGACAGACAAACAAACAAGACAGAGGACAGAAAGAAGACAGAAACATTCAGAAAGATAGACAGATTCCCACAAGCTAGGAACCATTGATGAATTTTATCATTTTATTATTTAACTAGCCTAATGATTATTTACCAGGGAATTTTAAAATCCTGTCATTTATTCTTATGATTTAGTTTGTGGTTAGGTGGCATAATGAATAGAGTGCTGGAATAAAAATGACCTAGATTCAAATACAACTTTAGCAATTTACTAGCTATAAGAATCTGATTAAGTCACTTAACTTTGGTCATTAGTTTTCTTATTTATGAAAGGGGATAATAATAGTACCAAGTTCCCAGGGTTGTTGTGAGGATAAAAAAAAAAGATACTATATTACAACTCTTTGCAAATCTTAAAGTATCATATAAATGTTACTATTAGTTATTATTAATTTATATGATATTTGATTATAATTTTCAATGTAGATTATTAACACTGAGTTATTTTCAGAATGTAAAGAATAAAGCATCATACAAAGATTTTTAACAGACAAGTCTTTTGCATAGCATGGAATGGGTTTTTTTAAACTAGTTTTTTTTTAAAGATTGTTTTCTTCTTTATTTTAGTAGATAATTAATCCAATATTGGAACATTTTATGTCCAATGTAAGACATGCAAAATTAATTATAGCAACTAGATTGAAGAAAGAACTACAAACAGGCCTACTTGAAGCATCAAATTCTATTTCCATTCCTGTCACTAAATACAAACCTTTGAGCAAGACATTTAATCTATTTGGACTTCTTCCAACACAAAATTAGACTTGGTAATTCTAAGATTCCTTCAAAGTTTAAAAATAAATTATATCCTTTTTTATTGACTCAGTAATCCATTGGCAAATGTGTTTGTGTATGTGTGTATGCCAATGAATTAAGGAACTGCTATGTCATCCTTGATGACTGAAGAAAATAGAACAGATGAAATATTAACATATATTCAGATGTCCTAAATTGCACAATAAAGTTGTCTTAAAAATGACATTAATACCTTGTTTCTTATCCAGTTTTGCACTTTACTACTTTAAATGGAAGAAGAAAATTACTATCAAAGGTAGTAATGAACAAAATAAGAAGAGAATTGATTTTTTGTAACAAAAAGTTGAAAATATCAAGGAGATTTAAAAAAAATAAAATGGTCACAACACCAACTCTAAAATGAGCAGTCCAAGATTTGATGAACCCAACATTAACTACTATTATAAAAATTAAATTTGAAATAAAGTGGAGGAAAAGCTGAAAGACAGGCAGAAATTACTCTATGATACATGATCTTATTTTTCAGTATTTTTGCCATTTTGATTATTATTTTCTTTCTTTCTCAAGGAATCTTTGAGTTTTTTTCTTCAATCTATTTCTCTGGGAATTCGCAACCTCGACATTGTCTATACATTGTGTTATAAGGTATTTATTCTCCAAATATTTTTTTCTCTCTTAAATCTTATAATTTACTTTAAAATATCTTGCATTATTTCTTCCAAACACTTTTGAAGTACTTGTGGCACAGTCGTTTGTTTTTTTTTTCTTTGAAGCTTGGCTTCTATGTGTGATTTTACACTCTCATTTAATGTTTATCTCCTGGCATTATCTTAACCCATAATATTTCTTCATTGTGTTCAGAGTTTTTCTTCAGTTTAGTAACCTTCTTGGATTACTATTTTATGATAGTGCTACCTTCTAACCCTTCCTTATGCTCTTAAAAGTAGGGGGCAAGCACTATTTGCCTGAGGTTTTTGTACTTTAGAAGACACTGTCATGAAAATTTAAGTTGGAATTCCTGGGACTAGCCTCATCACTGTGTTTATGGATGGCATGGCATTGGTATGTTCCTTGGCCGAATCACAGTTTCCTTTTCCTGTAATAATCTCTCATGAGGAGGTTGGCTATATCCCCTATTGTCATCTTGAAATCCCCCCAGTTGGATTTTGTAGGTTATACTAGTCTCAAGTCTTTATTATATACCTCAAGCATGAATATCTTTTGTGACTCTGAGTCCTCTTAGATAGAGCAACTTGTTAGGAGATGGATTTGTCTATTGCTAATGCTCCAAAAGATAAGTGTTAAGATCCTATAGCCTTCAGACCTAATTAATAGAGTTTATGTTGACCTCCATTTCCTTTGGCAGCATCCCTCTTCCTGAGAACCCATAATCTTCTGCCCTCCTCCCACTGTCTTTTCAGCTATAGACTAAATAAAGACGCATTTTAATTTTTTTCTTCTATTTATTTATTTATTTATTTATTTTTGCTTTTTGGAGGGCAATTGGGGTTAAGTGACTTGACCGAGGTCACATGGCTAGTATTTGTGTTAAGTATCTGAGGTCAGAATTGAACTCAGGTCCTCTGACTCCAGGGCTGGTGCTCTATTCACTGCACCACTTAGCCTCCACTTTTCTTCAATTTCTTGATCATTCCTTCTATCTGGTGTCTTTTGAGATCTTTCTTAGGACATTTGTGAGAGACCTGGCTATTCTGGAAACATTTAGTTTTTTATCTTAAACCAGAAGTATGAAACAAATTCTGAGAAGCATAAGTGAAAAAAAAAGAATACATTCCAACTATCAGGAAGAGAGGTAATCTATGCAAAACCATGGTAATTAGTAGAATATTGTGTTTTAGTATTAGTAAGAAGGCCATTTTGGTGGAATGACTAAACAAATTATGATACTTCCCTCAGTTCTCAAAGGTGATAGATCAGAATTCTGAAGAAAAAAGCCTTGGAAAGAATAGTCTCCTCCCTCTTGGCCCCAACTTCCCTGTCTCCACCAAAACTAAAATTTAATCAATGATGATTAGTTGAAGAAAATCCCCAGAGTGGTAGAAGTACAAACATTTCCCTAGACCACTGGTTTTGCTTTCAGTTCATCCTGGACACAGTCATCTGAACGCATAACCTAATGAGGTTGTCCAGCCATTCCAACCTAAAATCTCCATCAATAAGGTAGGCAAGTCAATCTAGCAAAAGTAGCAAGGTACCTTGAGGAAGGTATAAGAAACAGTAAGCAATAGTAAAATCAAAACACAAAGTGAATTAATCACCTTGATCACTACTTCATTTCAGAATCAAATTGGGAAGTGACCCCTATAGTAATGGGACCTGGTTCTGCTAGTATTGCAGCCCTATCTTATTTAACCACTGCAACTACTGAAAATCCAGAAAATTAAGTTTTCATAAGAAAGCCTTTTGATAGTTTCCTTGTGAAATGTGTCTATATCAGAAATATGATGGTACATCTCTGAAACCTCCACTACCATATAAGTCCCAGGATGGTAGACTGTTTTATTTCAAGGGTTCTGGTATTTTGTGGGGTATTGCCAATCATCTTAGTGTATTCCCTAAGTTTGGCACAAACATGGTAAGAGAAAGTCATTTGACTCCAGAGTCAGGTACTACTTCCTCTACAATGACTTTCCTGATCTTTCTAATTCTCAGTGTGCTCTCTCCCACAAATAACTGCCCCATATGTATATACTTCATATATAATTATCTTTATGCATACTTTATTACTCTAGCAAATCCTTTCTTTGAGGAAAATAATGTTTATTTTTATTTAGGTATTATCAGGGTCAACTTGCCCACAGTGACTGTTTAATAAGTGTTCTGGGAATTAAGTTGAAATAAACTAAAAATGATGATTAGATAACTTTTTTTAATGAAATAATGTATGGGGAATAATTTATAAACCTCAAAATACAATACATTGCTGCTGAGGCTGCTGTTGTTGTTGCTGTGTTTTCCTTGTTGAGAACAATACTGTGGTTTCACAGGAGATGAAAATACATTTACCTATGCCAATTAGCATGTTCAATGCAACATAATGTCTCATAGGTTAAATCACTTAAGTAAGGCCAATGAACCAGTGAGAATTTTAATGCAGACAAATCAAAAAGTATTCATTGTGTGCCTGCTATAGGTCAGATAAAATGCTAGGCACTGAGAGTAGGACAAAGATTCCTTGATGTCAGCTCTTTATCTACTATACCATACATCATTATCACCACCAGCACCATCATCATCATCATCAACCATCATCATCATCCATCATGATGATAAATGAGATTGCCAACTTACCGAACTTTAAGGTTCATCTTTGTCATAAATATTTTATCTCAAAGTTTCTTAGTGTATCCTAATAGAATATAGTTTCATAAGAGATCACTTAGATTTTGTGGATGTCATTGGCACTAGGTATTTTCCCCTTTTCCTCTGAGTTTCCCTTTGACAGAACGATTCCCAAGGTAATCTCTGTATTTTCTAGTTTGTTTCCAGTCTGTGATTCTAAGTGAAGAACTTTATTGGGGTTGGAAAGAGCCTCTTTCCCATGTGATTTTTTTTAAAAGAGCAACTTTTAAAAGTGTGAAAGAATAGATGAATTTTCAAATTATTCATATTCTATTATGTCTCCTGACTTACTAGCTAATTATGAAACAGGTTAAACCTTGAGTTTCATGGTTATTAAGTAATTAGCATAGCATTGTCCACAGTGTTTACACAGTACATTTTACTTTGAAAATGAGTATGCTTTGAAGCTTCATTAGACAATTATAAGTAACTTATTTCAAGTTTCATCAAACAGTAGCTAGAGAATTTTTAATATATTTTAGTTAGTTAAGAATGTGAATATATTTCCATAATTTGAATTTTATTTTAACAAGAGCTAACATTTCTTAAAAAATCTGATCAATAAACAATTCAATAATTGTTTAATGTTTAATTAATTGTTTAATCTGTTCTATTTAGCTAAATTATTTTTTTCATGCAAAATCATTTACTATAAAAGAAAAAAATTGCTTTATTTCAAGCCTATATCTGCTAATATATTTGTAATTTTTAAAACAAAATCTGGAATTAAATACATTAGTTATAATTATTGGTATATTGATGATACAAATAATAAATAATTACCTTACATATTTAAATTAATATAATACATTTCTAATAATGTGGTATTGATAATATAGGCCATAAAAATCTTTCCTTCTAAAATCATTGATTAAATGAGAGCAATAAATTCAAATGAATAACATTTTAAAAGAGTTGTAATGCATTTGCTTTTGATATGTTTTATTGTATTTACCATAAAATTATATTTTTCTCTTTAAACATGTTAAAATAGCATCTATTTAAATGTAAATCTTCAGATATATTACTCTTCATTGTTTTTTGCTCCTTCTATAATTTTCAGTTTCCAAAATATATTGTAAACACCTTAGGCTATTATTCTTCTCAGTTTTGATTACTCATGCTGAATATGAGTTTAAATGCTAGAAAGACTATAATATTATGACTATTTCTAATATGTAGTGCAATATGTATATTTAAACACATATATACATATGTTTTTATCTTAAAGATATATTTTTAATTGCTATAAAAGAGTGCACTTTTCATTTATGTCTGGCCAACTAGCAAATCATCTGCAATTCTTTACAGAATCCACCTGTGCTAATTTGCAGTTTGTTATTCAAATATTTAAAGTGAATAATTATTTGCTTTTGGTATGTTGCTTTCTGTGAATGATGATAATCATGCTTCATTTAGCAAACTTCTGTTTGCTATTACAGAGAAATGGTAATTTTGTTTACACATGCCAAAAAAAAAGAAAGAGAAAAAATTAAAAAAAAAAAAGAGAGAATGAAGGGGAGAAAAAAGGGCAAAAAAGTACACTTTTAAATGTTTAGTCATTGACATCAGTGCTTTGAAATATGACTATTATCTGTGACAAAGTTAAGATGACCTTTTGAAAGTGAGGGAAATGTATGGTTGAGAAGACCAGAATTTCATATGCAATTATTAGTTTCTAACATCTCTACTCAAGATTGAAGGTAAATAATATCAGATGACTACAAGGACATAGTGGTGATTGATGAGGAGAATGGTAATCTGAGGTACACAGACATTATGGTCCTTATCTCTGGTGCAGAGAATGTCCTGGTGAATCTAATGGCAAGATCAATTATAGTTGGCATCTATTTCAACCTTTAGTTATATTCCTGGTGTGAATGAGTAGTCAGAATTTGTTTTTTTTTCTTCTTTTGGATTCTCACAGAATTCTCCATTGACAGTAAATGATCATGGGGCAGGAAGATATTTTATTTGTCTTTTTACCACAATATAGAGGAAAATATGAGATAAGCAATTCCATATCATTCAGTCGACTATGGAGGTTGCTCTCGATAAAGAAATATAAAAAATCTAATATATCTCATACACAGACAGCTACCTGTTACAGTGGATAGACTGTTGGATCTGAAATAAGGAAGGCCTGAGCTCAAATGCAGCTTCACACAGTTAATAACCATACAACCCCAGATAAATCTGCATTTGTCTTCTTCAGTGTCCTCATGTGTAAAATGGAGGAAAGAATAATACTTAACCTTTAAGGTTGTTGTGGGGATAAAAATTGTAAGATTTATATTGCACTTTTAAAATGTTATATAAATGATAGCTTTTATAGCTAGGATTATGCAAAAGGTTAGAGTCTATCAAATAGGCCAGTTCTTTGGAGTCTTATTATTATCCTACCACAATTGACAGTTAATTCAAGGATAATATTCTTCAAGAATTAACTGGATTTTACCTACAATTATATTCCTATGTGGCATTGTATGTGTAGTTATGTAAAACAGTTCTATAGTAGTGAAAGTGTGAAAGGCTAACTATATTTCCCTCCATCCTATTCTGTTCCCCCATTTATTCTCTTTTATTCTTTGATCATGTTACTTTTCAAAAGTATTAGCTTCTAACTAATCCTTCCCCTAATCTGACCTACCTTCTATCATTCCCTCCTATCACCTTTCCCCCTACTTTCCTGTAGGGTAAGATAACCAGCTGAGTGTGTGCTATTCCATCCTTAAACCAAATCCAAAGATACCCATGTTTCCCCGATAATAAGACCTATCCCAAAAATAAGTCCTCCCCTTACTGTGTAGGATTCCTCTAAAATAAGCCCTCCCCCGAAAATAAGCCCTATTGAGATTGCTACTGTAGTGAAGGTGATCCCCTGCACTACATGCATTACGGTACCCTCTGTATGCACCGTCCCCACCCCGTGAAACGCACGCCGCGCTCCGAGCTGCATCCAATCAGAGCTGCAGCAGTGAGCGTGTCATCCTGTTCTTCCCCAGTGATTTGCTTATTGAATAAAGGTACATTTTTTGTTCACATTTACCTGTTTATTAAAATTGCTGTCAATGTTCATTAAAATAAGCCCTCCCCTGAAAATAAGCCCTCTGGTGTTTTTCTGTCCAAAAAAAATATAATAAGACAGTGTCTTATTATCAGGGAAACACGGTAGTAAGGTTGACTCATTCCCTTTCATCTCCCTGCTCATCTCCTTTATTGTAACAGCTTTCTTTTGTCTCTTTTATGTAAGATAATTTACCCTATTCTATCTCTCCATTTCTTTCTCTCCCAATGTATTTCTCTCTCACCTCTTAATTTTATTTTTTAGATATTGTCCCTTCATGTTCTACTCACCCTATGCCCTATGTCTATGTATACATATACACACATATACATACATATATAACCACACATACACATATATACACACATGCATATGCATACACACAAGAAACACACATGCATACATTATTGTATATACACATGCACTTACACAAGTGTATACATACAAGTAGACATATATACAAATATAGATATGTTCCCTTCAACTATCCTAAGACTGAGGAAAGTCTCATGAGTTACAAATATTATCTTTCCATGTAGGAATGGGAACAGTTCAACATTAATAAGTTCCTTATGGTTTTTCTTTCATATTTACCTTTTCATGCTTTTCTTGTTTCTTGTATTTAAAAGTCAAATTCTCTGTTCAGCTCTGGTCTTTAAATCAAGGATGTTTTAAAGTCCTTTATTTCATTTTATATCTATATTTTCCACAGAATTATTATACTCAGTTTTACTGGGTAGCTGATTCTTACTTTTAATTCAAGGTCTTTGACCTCTGTAATATAACATTCCAAGCCCTTCAATCTCTTAATGTAGAAGCTGCTAGATCTTGTGTTATCCTAATTGTGTTTCCACAATACTCAAATTGTTTCTTATCGACTATTGGTAATATTTTCTCTTTGACCTGGAAACTCTGGAATTTGGCTATAATATTTCTAGGAGTTTTCTTATTGAAAAATTTTTCAAGAGGTTATCAGTGGATTCGTTCAATTTCTATTTTACCCTCTGCTTCTAGAATATCAGTGCAATTTTCTTTGATAATTTTTTGAAAGATGATGTCAAGTCTCTTTCTTTGATCATGGCTTTCAGGTAGTCCAATAATTTGTAAATTGTCTCTCCTCGATCTATTTACAGGTCAGCTGTTTTTCCAATGAAATACTTCTCATTGTCTTCTATTTTTCATTTGTTTGGGTCTTTTTTATTGTACTGTAATTTCTCATGAAATCATTAATTTCCATTTGCTCCATTCTAATTTTGAAGGAATTATTTTCTTTACTGAGCTTTTGGACTTACTTTTACATTTCTCTGATTCTGCTTTTAAAGGCAGTCTTTTCCCCATTGGCTTTTTGGACCTCTTTTGCCATTTGAGTCAGTCTAATTTTTAATATGTTATTTTCTTCAGTATTTTTTGGATCTCCTTTAGCAAGTTGTTGAGTGGTTTTTCACTATTTTTTTGGCATCACTGTCATTCCTCTTCCCAATTTTTCCTCCACTTCTCTTACCTGATTTTCAAAATTATTTTTGTGATCCTCCATGGCTTGTGACCAATTCATATTTTTGTCAGAGGCTTTTGATGGACTTTTGACTTTGTTTCCTTCTCATTCTTTTTTTTTTAATCTTTTTTCCATAAAAAAGAGTCTATAATCTGATTTTCCTCTTTTTGCTAACTTTCCCAGTCAATTACTTGACTTTTGAGTTCTTTGCCATGGTAGAGCTCTGCTTCCAGAGTGGAGAGTGCTGTGTCCCAAATTTCTGGGGTTTTTCACAGCTGTTGTCAGAGCTACTTCTTGGCAACTGCCTCACAACTGTAAGGAGGACTCTCTTCACAGCCACCACAAGCTCTGCCACACTAACCTACTTTTTTCATCCTTGCATTGCCTCCCAAGACTGTGACCCAGATACAAGCAGTGCAAAGCAAGAGAATCCTGCCTTGCTACCAGCAAAGAAATTCCTGCAATTGCCCTCTGATCAACCACTTGCTCCCCCCACCATCTCTGGGCCTGGAGATCTCGAAGCAGCTGAAGCTGCTGCTGCTGCTGCAGCCATCAAAAACTCTACTTTCCAGGGGAATAGGGGCCAGACTAAGTTCTTCCCTCACCCAGATCCAACATGGTTTCCCACTGACCTTTTACTTTCTCTTTTACTTTTGTGGGTTGAGAAGTCTGGAAACCACCAAATGTGCCAGTGATCAAGTCCCCTGAGGTCTACTCCAACCAGATCTGTGCCAACACCACCCCCATAGTACTGCACTCTGCTCCCATTCTGGTGGGATACTCCCTTCTTTTCAGCTTACTCATCTGTCTTCAGCTAGAGATGTATTTGACTCTCATGTTGTGGGTTCTATATATCTACAATTATTTGTTTAGCATCATTTTTACAGGTATTGGGGCTAATTGGGGGACAATTTCAAGCAAGTTCCTGGTTTTACTCCATCATCTTGGTTCCCCCTACTTCCAAAGGTGAAATTCTTAAAGCATATTTTTTTTTGTTCCCTTTTCATAAGTGTGTGCTTCTAACTGCCTTCCCCAATGTGTCCTCCCTTCTATCATTCCCCATTTTATCCCCTTCCCTCCTTCTTTCATGTAGTGTAAGATGCACAATTTAGTGTGTGTGTGTGTGTTATTCACTCCTTGAGCCAAATTCAAATAGAGTAAAGTTGACCCATTCCCTGAGGTTGTCCTGTTCTTCCCATCCATTGTAATAGTTTTCCCTTACCTCTTTCATATGAGATAATTTACTCTATTCTGTCTCTCCCTATCTCCTCTCATTACATTTCTCTATCTCTTCTTAAATTTATTTTTTAAAATATTATCCCTTCCTATTCAATTGATACTGTGCCTCCTATGCATACCTGTACACATATACACACACCCACATATGTATTCATTTTTCACATATACCCTCCTATACAGACACATATATGTATATGTATGTATATGTATATGTATACACACGCATTTATATTCCCTTCATCTATCTTCATACTGAGAAAAGTTTCATAATTAACAATTATCTTTTTTCCATGTAGGAATATAAACAGTTAAACTTTGATAAGGTCCTTATGATTTCTTTTCCTTGTTTACCTTCTCATGCTTCTTGTATTTGAATGTCAAATTTTCTATTCAACTCTTTTTTTCATTAGGAATGCTTGAAATTCCTCCATTTCATTGAATGACCAATTTTTTCCCTGAAACATTATGTCAGTTCTGCTGGGTAGGTGATTCTTGGTTTTAATCCTAGCTTCTTTGACCTCTGGAGTATCATATCCCAAGCCCTTTGATCCCTTAATGTAGAAACTGCTAGATCTTGTGTTATCCTGATTGTGTTTCCACAATATTCAAATTGATTCTTATTGGTTGCCTGTAATATTTTTTCCATGATGTGGGAACTCTAGAACCTGGCTCTAACATTCCTAGGAGTTCTCTTTTTGGGATCTTTTTTCAAGAGGTGATCAGTGGATTCTTTCAACCTCTCTTTTGCCCTCTGGTTCTAAACTATCAGGGTAATTTTTCTTGAGAATTTCTTGGAGGATGATTTCTGGGTTCTTTTTTTGATCATGGATTTCAAGTAGTCCAATAATTTTTAAATTATCTCTCCTGCATCTGTTTTCCAAGTCAGTGGTTTTTCCAATGAGATATTACACATTGTCTTCTATTTTTTGATTTATTTGGATCTGTTAAAAAAATATCTTGATTCTTCATAAAGTCATTAGCTTCCATTTGCTTTAATCTAATTCTCACAGAATTATACTCTTCAGTGAGCTTTTGAAGTTCTTTTTCCATCTGGCAAATTTATCTTTTTAAGGAATTCTTCTCCACATTGGTATTTTGGGCCTCTTTTGCCATTTGTGTTAGTCTATTTTTAAAGTCATTATTTTCTTCATTCAGCTTGTTAACTTTCTTTTCATGATTTTCTTGCATCTTTCTCATTTCTCATCCCAGTTTTTCCTCCACTTCTCTTACTTGATTTTCAAAATCCTTCTTGAGCTCCTCCATGGCCTGTAACAAATTCATATTTTTCTTGGAAGCTTTTGGTGTAGGAGGTCTTACTTCATTTTCTTCCTCCTATTCTATGCTTTGATCCTATTTCTCGCCAAAAGAGGAATCAAAGGTTTGATTGCTGTGCTTGCTTTGCTTTCTTTGCTTGCTCATGTTGCCACTCAATTACTTGACTTTTGAGCTTTTTGCCACAGTAGAACTCTGCTTCAGACAGGAGACCTTTGTCCCAAATCATTGTGGGTTTCTCAGCTGCTGGAGCTATTAGGAGGGTGCTGTTTCTATGGCCTCCACAAGCTCTGCCTCACTGGTCACACACCACAGGACCTCCACCCTAGACCTCAATCCAGATCCAAGCAGGTTAAAGCAAGTTTGATTATCCTCTGTATGGTCACTTTGTCCTCCATGATCTACAGACCAGGAGCTCTGAAACAGCCACATGGCTGCAGCTTCAGGGCCACAGCACTTCCATCATTCTTTGCCCCAGGAGGCAGGGGCCAGACCACACTGTTCCTCCAGTTCCAGTAGAGGTGCACCCTGTCCTTTTACTTTGTCTTTGTCATTTATGGGTTGATAATTCTGGAAAACACCACTGTTGCTGGCAATCCACTCTCCTGAAGTCCACTGCAGCTGCTGGTGGTTGGGGCTGCCCTGAGGCTAAAACCATGGGCTCACCCAGAGCTGGGTTCAGATCCCAGCATGCCATGATGGACCCTAACTTTTGCCCTGTTTGGCTGCCTTCAGTGGGAGATTTTTTTCTCTCTGTCATGTTGTGGGTTGTTTAGCTCTAAAATTTGTTTAGAATCATATTTTATTGATATTTGCTTGTGCGGGGAGCTTGTGGAGTTTTTCTGCTTCTATGCTACCTTTTTGGCTCCCTCCCAACCATATTTCTATCCATTAAGATTTTCCTACTTGCCAGAATGTCCCAACTGTATAAGATATCTTGTTTTGTAATTTCAAGCAAACTACTATCTGAAGGTTAGACAGAAGCAATCCTCAAGGCTATCAGAAGTGTGGAAGTGAAGTAATATGGCATAGTGAATAGAATCTTGGACCTGGAATCATGATAATTTCGGTTTTAAATTTAAATTTAAATCTTGTCTCTGATAGTTGCCTCTATAAACCTTGGAAAGTTATTTTTTTAGACTTTATTTACATATAGCAGATAACCTCTGGGTTTCTTTTTATTCTAACTCTATGATTTTATAAACCCTATGAAAAACAAATCTTAGTCATATGTACTCTACCATCATTTTTTTTATTTGAAAGTTACTGCTTTGGGGACTCTTATTTAGTGTCTTTAGAATAAAAAGTGCTATATTTGTTGTTGGAGAAAGAAAAGGAAAACCACTCAAGTATCTTTTCCAAGAAAACCCCAAATTGGTTCATGAAGAGATGGATTCAACTTAAGTAAATAAACAATTTTTTTTAAGTTACTCTAGTCTAGACATGGTTGTCAGCAATAGAATGCTAACAGTGAACTAATTTAGCCTTCTACTGGAAACCAGGGAAGTAAGGTCATAATCAGGTTTTCATAAAAGTTCAATCATTTTCTCTTTTTTAGGGTAAATCATTTGACTAATTCTATAGTAACCGTAGACACTGATAAACAACTGTGCTTCTACAGCCTCTGAAGCACTATGACTTAGGTTCAAGGCCTGTTTTTCAATATATGCTACTTATGTTACCCTAGGTCAATAGAGTGCCCCACATAACCCTCTAAGACTATAATTTGCAGATTATATGCCTATCTGTTTTGATAGAAAAAGTTCCTTAATAAGAGCTCTATGACCCATTGATACTACAAGTCTTTTTTAAAAAATTGTGATGTATTTTTTTAACTAGAGATGTCATATATTAAGTGGCAACCCTAATAAGACTTATTTTCTAATTTCCTGAAAGAGAATACAAGTAGTAGCTAATATTTAATTTAAAACATGAGTATCTTTTTTAAAAAATATATTTCTTCATGAAACAAAGATTTCAAAATAAAATTTAGAATGTATATTCATCTAGAATGGAATCAGCCTAATAAAACTACATGAATATATCTGTGTTTCTTTTAATTTCAAAATGTCAAACATATTCAGACTTTCCATAGTTTAGTTTTGTATTAATAATAGTTGATATGCAGCAAATGAATGTACTACAGAAGAAAGATAATATAGAAAAATAGAACATTCGAGATAGAAATCATAGTTTTGTTAAGGCAAGGATTTATGAACTTGAACTGATAAACTCCAATGTGACAAATTAACACAATTCTTTGAAACACACAATTATCAGAACCTACTGCTCCAGTTGTGTTGAGTTATGGAACTTGGGTTACTTTTTATTTTCAAATGCTTTATTAACTTCTGATTAACATCATTAATTTATGCCAGATGTTGAGTTACAAATTTTCTCCCCATTTTTTCCCCTACCCACTGACCAAAAATAGCAGTCTCACAGGACATCCCCTCCTCCAATCTGCTCTCTGCCATATTTACTCCCATAATCCTTTTGACTTTTACAGTGGATCTCTATGCCCCAGTGCCTGTATATCTTATTTCCCATTTGCATGTAAAATAGTATTAATAATATATATATATATATATATATATATATATATATATATATATTTGAATATTTGATTTTAAAACTTTGAATTCTAGATTCATTCCCTTCCTCTCTTGTCACACACCCTTCCTGGGAAGCTAAGCAGTTCAGTATAGGTTGTACATATGTGGCTAATGCAAAACAATAACATAGTAGGTATATTGTAAAAGAATGACTATATTTCCCTCCATCCTATCCCACCTCCCACTTGTTCTGTTCTCTACTTTGTTCCTGTCCCTTTTCAAAAGTAGGTGCTTCCAACTTCCCTGCCCCCAGCCTGCCCTCTGTTCCATCATCCCCCCTCTCATTCCCTTCCCCCCCAACTCTCCTGTAGGGTGAGATACCCTATTTAGTGTGTATTTCATCACCTCCTCAAGCCAAATTCAATGGGAATAAGGTTGACCCATTCCCCCTTGCCTTCCTATTCTTCCACTCCATTGTAACCATTTTTCCTTGCCTCTTCTATATAATAGTTTATATATATGAATGTCAAATTTTCTATTCAACTTTGTTTTTTTTTTCATCAAGAAAGTTTGAAAGTCCTCTATTCCACTGAATAACCATATTTTCCCCTGAAACAAGTTAATCAGTGTTTCTGGGTAGGTGATTCTTGGTTTTAATCACAGCTTCTTTGTCCTATGGATGATCACATTCCAAGCCCTCTGATCCCTCAGTTTAGAACCTGCCAGATCATGAGTTATCCTGATTGCATTTCCACAATATTCAAATTGTTTCTTCCTGGCTGCTTGTAATATTCTCTCCTTGATCTGGGAATTTCAGAACCTGGCTATAATATTCCTAGGAGTTTTCTTTTTGGGATCTTTTCCAGGAGGTCATCAGTGAATTCTTTCATCCTCGATTTTGCCCTCAGGTTACAAAACATCAGGGCAATTTTCCTTGAGAATTTCTTGGAGGATGATTTCTAGGTTCTTTCTTTCATCATGGCTTTCTGGTAGTCCAATAATTTTTAAATTCTTTCTCCTTCATCTATTTTCCAGGCCAGTGGTTTTTTCCATGAGATATTTAACATTGCCTTCTACTCTTTCATTTGTTTGGATCTGTTTAACAGCATCTTTATTTCTCATGAAATCATTAGCTTCCATTTGCTCCCATCTAATTCTGAAGGAATGTTCTCCTCATTGAGCTTTTGAGATTCTTTTTCCATCTGGCAAATTTGGATTTTTAAGACTTTCTTCTCCTCATTGCCTTTTTGAGCCTCTTTTTCCACTTGAGTTAGTCTATTTTATAGGGTGTTATTTTCCTCAATCAGGTTGTTGACTCTCATTTCATAATTTTCTTGCATTGTTCTCATTTCTCTTCTGAATTTTTCCTCCACTTCTCCTATCTGCTTCTTAAGGTCCTCTATAGCCTGTAACCAGCTCGCATTTTTCTTGGAAGCTTTTGGTTCAGGAGTTCTGACTTCTTTGTCTTCCTCCTGTTCCATGCTTTGATACTTTTTTTTCCCCTAAAATAGGAGTCTAATGTTAAATTGGTTTGCTTCATTTGCCTGTTCATTTTGCCACAGTAGGACTCTACCACCAGACATGGGAGCTTTGTTCCAAATGCTGGGGTTTTCTCAGCTGCCAGAGGTATTAGTTGAGTGCTCTCTCTGTAGCCACCACACACTCTGGCAAGCTGGTCACACACCCCAGGACCTCCACCCTAGACCACAATGCAGATACAAGCAGGTTAAAGCAAGACAGATTGCCTCTCACACTCGTCACTTTGTCCCCCTACACTCTTCAGGCCAGGAATTGAAGCTGCCACGTGGCAGTGGCTCTACAGCACAGTCCTCTGCAGTTTCTTACCCCAGGGGCAAAAGCCTATTCACTCCTAACTACTGGGTCCCAAAGTCCACATTGCACTGACCTCTCACTTTTTCCTTGGCATCTATGTGTTGATATTTCCGGACTGCCATAGCTGCTGGTGATCTAGAGTCCCTCCAGCCAGTGGTTGGTCGGGCCCACCATGGGGCTACACCCTGGATGTGGGGCTGGGCTCAGCTCCTAGAGCTCTGTGCTGGCTGATTCCTGCTGGCCTCCTGGGCTATCCTCCGCAGGAGCTTAGCTTCTCTGTGTCATTTTGAAGGTTCTGTACTCAAAAGTTTGTTCAGAGTCTTCTTTTATATGGAGTGGAGGTGGTGGGAGTCAGAGCTGCCCGAAGGTCCTGTTTCTACTCCACCATCTTGACTCCACCCCAGTCAGCTGGTTCTAAAATACCATTCTTAAGATCTAATTTGTTAGAACTGGTTTAATCCACATGTGGAAATAGACATCATGCAAAAATAACAAGAACTATAACAATCAATATGACTGACAAGTTTTTTTTTTTAATATTATCATGCTTGACTGGGTCTAAAAATATTAGACTATGCTAAAGAAAACACCAGAATTGATGTTTGAATTGAATTCCAACAAGTGTACTAATGACTATTCAATCCATTCTTTAAAAAAATGTAAATAGATTTTTTATTTTGCTTTTTGGAGGGGGAAGAGCAGGGTGATTGTGGTTAAGTGACTTAACCAAGCTCACACTCTAGTAAGTATTAAATGTCTGAGGCCAGATTTGAACTCAGACCCTCCTGACTCCGGGGCCAGTCCTCTACTCACTGTGCCACCTAGCCACCCCTTATATATATTTTTTAAAAAGCTGGAATGAGAAATTATTTTTGCAATGAAATTTTTGACAATACAAGTCAACAGTTACATGAGACAATATCCACAAAAACTGGCAGAAATAGTAAATTATGGCTATCAGAATGTAGAGAAGAAACATAACATGCTGTACTGATCAAGTGTGATTTCCTTTAGAAGATAGGACTTCATGATTAAGAAAAGTAATTTTCATATATATATTTAGAACATTTTTCAATATTTCAAAAGATTAAAAGTTTTGTTGTGGGAGGTACTCCCTCAATAGACACAGTGTGCTACCCTTCTGCATACTCCAAATCTTGATGGACAATGTATATGAGAGGTCCAAAAGATTTTCAGCAATAGGGTTCTGTTTTGGTACTCTAATGCTCCAATTTAGTTACATTTGGTTTTATATGACAGGATCACAAAACTTTCCAGGACTATGATTTTGGTTTTCCTGTTTTAGTAAGACCCTCTCCAATTTGCAGTAAAAAAAGATTTATGAGAATCCAAAGTCACTCATTAATAAGATACCAAATGATGCTTTCAAAGTATTGTGTATGATTTGTGTGGTAAAACTATGACTTCAATATTGATTTCTATTATATTAAAAGCATCATAAATGTAATTATGTGGACAAAAGTTTTGGTGATATCTTCAAGCCTTGGAAAGTGTAACATCAATCCCCTACAGTTGAATTAGTTTTAGAATTTTTGTATTGAATGGCGAAATAAGAGTAACAATGGAATGCTGACACAGGAACATGCACAATTTAGGGAGGCAGGATAGATTCATAACTGACCTAGAAATTAGGAAATTTGGGTACATTAGCTAGCATTGTGAACACAGAAAAATTACTCAGTCTCAATGGATTTTATGACCTTACACACACATAAGGGAGAAAGAATCGATTAAAAGGTGTTGCCATGGACTGTCTCTGCTGACCTTGAGGCACAGATCATCAAGGCAAGTTGCTGTGGTGCTTTCTTTGAGAACTAACACAGCTAGGCAGCATGACCTCTTATGGAGGTCTCCCTAGGAGAATGGGGAAAAACCATAAAAACGAAGTACAAGGAGTCACAAAATAGACACAGAAATGCCATTCCCTCTGCAATATCTGAAAGTTGCTATGTGGTGGAGTAGGTTGAGCAACAAACTTGGAGTCAGGACAGACGTGAGTGTGATGACTCTATCAGCACAGGGCATATTTAACAGCTTTGTAATGCTAGGGGAATTACTTAGTCTCTCAACCTGTTTCTTGATCTGTATGAGGTAAATAACATTTGCACCTCCATTAAAGAATCAGTGTATGGATCAATGCAGAGCCCTTTGCAGAGTTTTAAGTTATGTATAAGTTATTAATATTATTTTAATTTAATGATTTGATTATGTATTTGTTTTAATATTCTGCTGCCCACATGACAGTCTGTGACCCAGTATATATCCTCCCCTTTCTATTCTATGAGCAATATAATAATCTCTACAGGCAGCATGGACTTATATGGAGTCTGTGCCAACACACCTAACCCATAGTCTATGCATACTTACAACAGGAAATGTGATGACTGCTATGTCATGTCTTAGGCAGACTAAATCAGGAAGGGGGTTGTACTCCTCATGTTGTTGGTTACAACTCCTGATTCCTTATCTCCATATTCCAACTGTCTTCCTTGCTGTTGTAAAAGTGGGTTTCAATTCCTTTACTTATAAAATGAAGAATGATGTGACTGTTCCTTTCTGTCTTTAAAAAATCTATGTGATATATGCAAATCAGTCAAATCAATAAAACTTTAGTTTTCCTACAGTTTTAAGATCCCATACTTTAAAACACTGCTTAATAGTAATACATTTCCTAGATCTGGGGCCCCAACCAAATAACAAAGCTGTGCCTTCTGTTTTATTATTTCTCCTTAAAATAGCCAGCTTCTATGCTGCTGTCAATGGAGTAAAGATCATGAGACTACAAGTATTACTGAAATTGGTGCCTGAGATTCCCATGTTCTGTCTCATTCAGAGCCTTTAAAATAAATGTCAAAGACTGGAGTAGGTCTGACAGTGAATCATTATCCAGAAAAGAGAGCAAGAGATCAGTTATTTTAACTCAATTCTCTCTGAAATGTCATAAAAATTCTAATTTGATGTGAAAAAAAATTATTGTACTTTTATATGGGGAATGATTTACATCATGAGATGTTTTATGCTCTGTTCATAATATCCTGTTTTTAATTAATAAGAATGATATTAAATCCCTAATGGCACAATAAGCTTTATATGTATTATAATATATGTATTTATAGGCATGTTATATACATTCTAATATGTTAATCAATACATATGCATTGTGTCTCTATTTTAATATGTGTAACATATGTATATTTAAAGATTATTCTGATTTTGTATATTCCATGCATATATTATAATATATATTTTATATTATTATAATTAACATATAAAACATTACCTGCAATCTTATTGAACTACAAAATGTGTTATATGGACTGCAAATAGGATGACTAATTTAATTTTAAGTCACTTCTGGATAAAGATTAAGAGTCCAAATAAGAAAAGAAAACCTATGAAAATTTGACTTCTTTGGTACTTCTTGGAACTTAAAAATCTATTCTGAACACTCTTCCTTTTAGCACTCCAAATCTATATATAGTTGGGAACAGGGTTGAGGTCACATACCCTGAGGGGAAATGAGAGATGAACATGTAACTTCTCCAATACATAAATTATTCTACAAGCCCATATGTTTTGTATTTCTACAAGAAAAAAAAAAAAACATACCATCTTATATTCTTTTGAACCTCCAAAAATTTTCCTAGCATTCAGCAATAACATTTCAGATAGTTTGCCATCTGTTTATTTTGGGTCATTTAAAATTTATCTGAGATTTTTGAAATATTGTCTATAGTAAAGTATTCCATCTGGTCATATGGAATGCCCTTTGAATTATGGGGTCCTCTGATTATATCCATTATATGTAAAATATAAAATCAGTTGCACTCAAATTTAGTAGTTGAAAAGTGAATTAATTTAGTATTCTGTGTTCACATTAATACTTTCTCCTGATCTATTATGAACATTTTTAGCTCCTTTTTTTGAAACAAAAGAAATTTAAGGAAATTTATAAAATTTTTATAAATTTATAAAACATTTATAAAATTATAGAATATATAAAAAAATAAAAGAAACAAAAAGACAAACAAAGACTTGGATATTATGACATATCGAAATACATTCTACTTATAGTAGTAGTCTTTGCTGTTTCTAGCAAAAATCACTCTTATTTCCTAACCCTGGCTCATTCCACTGACTATCCTTTATGCATAGAATGTTCTCCCTTCTTATCTCTAACTCTTGGCTTCCTTCAAATCTCAGTTAAAATCTCCAAGAAGCCTTCCCTGATGCCCCTTTATTGCTAGTGTCTTCCCTCTGTTAATTTTCTCATATATTTTTTACTCATATATTTCCCAAATATTTTGTTTCTACATAGTTGTTCGCATGTTTTCTCTCCCAGTAGACTGTGAGCCCCTTAAGACCAAGACTGTTTTTTTATATTTATTTGAATCCTTACCACTTGGCAGAGTAACTGAAACACATTAGGTACTTAATAAATGTTTATTTACTGATTGTAGTATTTGAAACTTGCTTTTTTATGTTCTCCAATTTCTTTTTTCTTTCTTTGGATTGTGGTGATGTTAGAAATGGTCAATCTCAAATTACTTCTCATGAATTTTGAATATGTACTGCAATGAAATGTTTCTTGACTTGACATGATCTAATACTTCAGTAGCAAAGTAACATTATGATCCAATGGATGAACAGCTTCTAAGATGTACTTGTATGCAGACTAGACCAGGAATTCTAAAATGAAACTCCTAACAGGTTACATAAAATGACTGAAGAATTTATGAGAAGTTATGGATGATTTTAAAAGGATTTAAAAGGCATGATTGAGTGACATACGTCATAGAAGAAAATATCTACTTTGATAAGACGAAAAATACTTTTTGACCTATTAAATATCAAAGTAAAGCATATTGAGTAAACAGTTTAAGAAAACTGAGGAAACTTTAATTTAGAAGAAAATAAATTAGATGAAAGACTCCCCATATAAATATCTTCTACACATAGGATCAATCTGTTAAATATGTGTGCATATGTGTCAAAATATATAGATATATAGGAACATATATTCAATAGATTATAGATAATGTACAGGTATAATATATAATATACACATGTATACATGCATATTTACATACATGTCTCCTATTCCTTCCCAAACTCACTGAGAAGGAAAGCAATATGATACAGGCTTTATATGTATAATAATGAAAACCATATTTCCATATTGGTCATATTTCAAAAAATCAAATAAGAAAATTATATTTCAATTAAAACTTAGAATTCACCAGTTCTTTCTCTGAAGTGGATAGTATTTTTTTAAGAGTTCTTTGAAATTGTCTTATATCTATGTACTGATCTGAGTAGCCAAGTCTTTCACAGTTGATCATCATTATAACATTGCTGTTACTTTGTACAATGTTCTCCCAATTTGTCTTCTCTTTGCATCAGTTCATATAGATCCTAATATTTTTTTTCCCCTGAAACCATACCCCTCATCATTTCTTATAGCACTATATTGGTCAATCCCAATCATATGCCACAACTTATTCAGCCATTCCCCAATTTATGAATATTCTTTTCCACCAAAAAAAAAAAAGAATTGCTGCTAACATTTTGTACATATTGCTCCATTTCCTTGTTCTTAGATCTATTTGTGATGCCAACTTAGTGGTAGTATTACTGGGTGAATGGGTATGCTGCGTAAATATTTTTCAAAGCAGTTTATTAAGAACAATTAACTTCAAAATAAATTCGTAAGGATAAGTTGTCAAGAGAAAAGAGACCTAAGAGTTATTAAGCCTAACCCACTCATTTTAAAGATAAAAATATTGTTCCCTGAGGTTCAAGCAGATTAAGTGGATTGGCAAAAGACACTCAAGCAGCAATTGTCAAAGGAGTGATTTGAACCGAAGTTCTCAGACTCTGAAGCCCTGCTTTTTTTTGACAGCACATTTTACCACTTGGGTATTAAACAGCAAAACTTGAATATTCCCAATTACTAAAAGGTTTTAAAAATAATTTTTTGACTCTGTATGCTCTAAAAACCAGAAATACTTATAGAGAGATATAACTCATATTCTACTTTGCATAAATAAAAAAAACAATTTCAATAAATAAAAAATATATTTTACATTTCCATTCTAAAACTTGAATTTAAGTTCAATGTATGACAATGGATATGTCACTTTTGTTGTTTAGGTTTCAGTTTTACATGTAAATTTTCTTTGGTAATATTTTCACCTGTAAAATTTTATTTCTTTATGTTAGACCAGTTTACATCTAGGATCCTTTCTGGCTCTAGCATTTTATGATGAATGAATTTCATAAATTGTACTTCATTTTAATATTTCAAAAGCACGTTTGTTACCTTTACAATATACACAGTAAGGGAAGTAAGATGAGATAAATATAAACCAGCAAGTTGGAATTAAATTATGTACCTTAGAGGTTAAGAGTTAGAGATTACATCTTCTGCATACTTCAGTTTAGAAATAGTCTTTTCTCTCTTCTCCCTGATTTTACTTGGAAAATTATTTTTGAAAAGTTATTTAAATTTTTGAATTTTCATTTCCTTACCTGTAAAATGAAATATGAGGCTAGAGAATATATATGTGAAACCCTGTGAAAGTGTGTGTGTGTATGTGTGTGTGTGTGTGTGTTACAAAGAATGCACCACAAAATGAGTAGATGGGGATGGAGAGAAAGTATCTTGCGGTGTAATGGACATTAATTTTGGAGTTAGAGCGCTTGGGCTTGAATCTCACCTTACTTACTCATATGCATTTCTATTTGACTCCATTTCTTGTTCTATTATAAGACATGGTGGGGGGAGGGACTTAAGAGGTTTCTTTTATAGGGATAGAGATTAGAACTGTGATTTTTTTTCAGAGAAGGAAATTCTTACAAAATGAAATACCCACTACAAATTCAGGTGTGAATTTTCTTTGCAAATCATATTTTTAGAGTTGCCTTGAGTAATAAGGGTTTCAATGTATTACCCAGATGGACAAATCCAATATGGGTTAGAGGTAGGACCTGGCTGTTGGTGATTCTGGTTCTGAGATTAGCTTTCCATCCATTATAGCAACATTGTAAAACTCAGATAGAAACAGTGACCAGAGAAAATGTGTCACCCCAAATTCTGAACAGGAAAGTCAAGAAAAAGTCACAATGAATCATTATTACACACCATGGCAACTTAAAAACACAGAGAACCTTTTTATATACTGGATATTGTGACTGACCAAGACATAGTACAGAAGCTTAAATTTTATGGGACTGTGTCTCCTGCACGCGAATGTGGTTTTGGCAATGGTTGGGGGTAATAGACCAGTGTTCAGGGATGTTAAGAGAAATGCATACTTAGGAAGATTCCAATATACTCTTCTACCAGTAGTGGAAGTAGAAATAAGTGCCTGCTAGCATCTCTGTAAGATCTTCAGATCTAGGTCGTAGTTTCAATATTGAGAGGAATCACCAGTTATGGTTACAAGGGAACAGGTGCCTTGCTTTTTAAGGAGAAAAGCACAGAACAGAAGAGCAGTGAACAGATTAATAGATCAACCACTTTGGAAACACTAAAAACACCCAAAACTGAGTTGTAAAAGCAGGAAAATGATTGTTGCTTTTGTCATTATTGTTGTTGTGTCATTTCAGTCATGGCTTACTCTTTGTGAGGTATTTTGGCATTTTCTTGGCAAAGATACTAATGTGGCATTCTATTTCCTTCTTCAGTACATTTTACAGATGAGGAACTAAGGCAAACAAAGTCAAGGGACTTGCCAGGTCACACTGCTCATAAGTGTAAGAGGTCAGATATGAACTAATGAAGATAAGTGTTTTTGACTCCAAGCTCAATGCTCTATCCACTACACCACATAAGTCCCCTAACAGAAGTATATAAAGACAAAAGTTCAGGCCAGGTATCCCCCACAGAGAGGAGCAGATCCTAAATTCAACAGAAAATCCAAAGAAGAGAAGTAAGCTAGAAAAATGAGGAAACAACAATTAAATAATCTGGCAATAAAATGTTTATATTATAATAAAAAATCTGAAGATATAAACTCAGAAGAGAACAATGATTTGAAAATATCAGCAAGCAAAACCTCAAAAAAAAAGCCATATTTCCAATATGACTCTTAGAAGAGCTAAAGGAGGAGATTAAAAAGAAGAAAAACAAGGGGGGAGGTGGCCAGGTGGCACAGTGAGTAAGAGCACTGGCCCCAGATTTGAGATGACCTGGGATCAAATCCAGGCTCCAATACTTAGCACCACACCCAGAAATAACTGGCCATGTAACCTTGAGCAAGTTACTTAACCCCAATTGCTTGAAAAAAAAGAAGGAAAACATTAAATCAAATCATAGTGGCAGAGGAAAAATTGGGAAAAGAAAGGAAATACCAAAGTAAAAATCTTAAAAATCAAAGGAGAAATGAACAAATTGAAATTTACAAAAAACAAACTAAAATATCAAAATTAGAAGTTGGTTTTATTTTTTTAAAGAGCAAAAAAGTGACAGCCTGGTGGTGAAGTCAATAGAGTAGTCCTGGATGAATAGCCCTGGATTCAGGAGAACCCTCAGACAATTGACACTACCTGTGTGACCTTGAGCAAGTCATTTAACTCCAATTGTCTCACCTCCCCCAATCAAAATACAAGAGTAAAAATAGACAAACCATTGACACATTTGATTTAAAAAAAATGAAACTAAATTATCATCATCAAAAATGAAAAAAAGGTAAATGCACAAACTAAAGAATATGAAATGCTCCTTTTCCCCCTTCCTTGTCCCTTTCCCTTTCCATCTTCCTTGTCCTCTTCCCCTTCCTTCTTCCTCTCCCCTCTCTCCCAGTGGCCCTCCCTCTCCCTTCCCTCCCTGCTCCACCATCCCTGTCCTTTCTCCTTCCTCCCTTCCTTGGCCTAAATGATGCCATGGTGGATATGGCCAAGGAGGCCAGGGAGCCTGATGAGGCAGACATTATGGGGCTGTGCCAGGCTGCGCCAAAATGGCTACATACTTGACAGGGGAAATGACAACCACCAGTGAAGATTATAAACTTCTGGAAAATATGAGCAAACTGACTAGCTTGAAGTATCAAGAAATGAAAGATATTTCAGTAAACATAAATGGAAACCTAAAGGACTTAAACCAGAAATATGCAATACTTCAGCCTTGTCTGGATCAGATCACTTTAATTGAGGAGCAAGTAGCAGCTCTTGAGCAAGCAGCTTACAAGTTGGATGCATATTCAAAGAAACTAGAAGCAAAGTGCAAGAAGTTAGAGAGTTGATGAAAGAATTCTTTAGCACAAAGACCTTAACTACAAGAAGGTTTTCTAAGAAACATGTGGGACGGAACTTATCACTAGGCTTCAGTTCCCAAAAGGAAGTAGTGCTGCTGATCCAAGGAGAATCCCAGCCCCACCTCTGGCTGTAACTCTGGCCACCCCTGTTGTTTTCCTCAACCTGTAGCCCTGCAATCTCATCTTAGCAAATGCTTCCTTGTGTGCCCTGGACCAAGGCTCAGAAATCAGGATCAGCCCCATCTACAGCAGACACAGATGAGAGGCTCTCAGCTCCCTGTCTCCTCCCTTGCCCCCCATGACACTCATAACCTGTTCTTCAGCTTAAATAATAAATACCAATGTATGACACTCAACAAAAAAAAGAATATGAAACTAAAGCAATTACTAGCAATAGTTTTGCCCAACTATTTGCCAATAAAATGAACAATAATAAAGAAATTAATAATCACAAAATATAAATTAACAAAAGACAATAAAATATTTACATAGTCCTGTCTCTATAAAGGGAGTCGAGCAAGCAATAAATTAGTTACCTAAAGTTGGATGGGGTGGGCCAAGGACTAGATTAACAAGCAAATCCTACAAATTATTTAAAGGAAAAATCAATTCCAGTATTCTATAAATGGTTGGGAAAAAGTTAAAAAAAGCATATCCTAGTAAATTTGTCTTTGATACACATATTGTTTTGATATCTAAACCAAGAAGAGCAAAAACTACAGACAATTTTCCTAATGAATACTGATGAAATTTTTTTTAAAAATAAAATTAGTCCAATGGGATTAATTATATCATTATATCACATATATCATACACTATATCCTGGCTAAAATTATACCAGGATTGCAGGACTGGTTCTATATTAAAAACAAAACAAAGCAAAACTACAAGCATTAATAGCCATATAAAAACATTATATCAATAGTTGTAGGAAAAAAAAAACTTGAAAAAATACAATATTTGTTCCTACTAAAAACTCTAGAAAGTATAGGAAAATTGGAGCTTTTGTTACAATTATATGTATTATATACCAAGAGCCAACATTATTTGTAATGAAGATACATGAGAAGCCTTGCAATTAAGAGCAGAGGTAAATAAAAATTTCCTATTATTTTTATTAAATATTGTACAAGAAATGTTAATTGTAGCAATAAGACAAGAAATAACATTCAAGGAATAAACATAGGCAATGCAAAAGCAAAGCTAGCACAACCATTTTAGAAATCAATTTGGAATGCTATAAAATGATGTGTACTCTTTCATTCAGGAATTACTCTTTTAGGATTTTACCCCAGGGTGATCAAAGATTAGGAAAAATTTTGGAATTGGAAATAAAAATAAATTTTGAAAAGGAAACTGTTAAGATTTTATAGTAAAAATGAAATTAAACAAAATAAATTAACATCTACTTCTGTCCCTTAAGGACCATGTGGCTTTTACATCTTAATTTCAGGGAAAGTTTTCCTGTCTGGTCTCTGTCTTACTACATGACTTTTTCATAGCAACTACTATCTTACTTTTATATGTATCTCTTCCATTTATCACAGTGAGTTCATTATTACTTATTTCTTGGACATTCATTGCAGATGTTCACTGAAGTGACTTTGAATGGAATAGAAGAAGTAGAGATAGAGCTAGATCACAAATGGGAGATTATGTAGTATTTTCATTGATCCCAGTTTACTTAATGCAGACACAAAATTTCACCTTTATCTACACCCACATTGTTCTATGTATTTTGTGTGTCTAAAGATTATGATATACTCAGATTATAGAACAATTTAATTTATGAGTTATCCCAAGACTCAAAGATATCTGTGATGGGATTAAGGGCATGCAGGACATAACCTTTGCCTGAATGAAAAAAAAAATATCATTCAATGAAAGCTGATCAGGAAAAAGAAAGGAATATTGTGAGATTACCAATGGATTTCCTTGTATTAGAATGATAAAATATTAAAGGATCCAAAGGAAGGGCTCTCCTATGATAGGTACCTTCTCTATAGAGAATTTCCACTAAGAAATGGATAGTAATTATTCATTAGGAAAAGACAGGAATAACTTTTTACATGCCTTATTAGAATGTCCACAATATAGAGAACATGAGTTACGATAATGACAAGGAGTGAAATGATTAAATTATAGTTCAACTGGAATATTAGAAATAAATATTAATGTATTATTAACTGTACCTTGTTATTTAAAAAAATAAGATAGGGAAGTAGAATAGACCTTTAATTTAATGGGTATAAGACCTCCTAGATTTGGAGGCTGTTGCTGACAATATAGGTTGGTGCCTTATCTTCAGTTTATAGTCTTGAACTGAATAGATTGATACACTCAATGATAAACAAAACAAAACACATATAGTAGACTTTTCTCACATTGTATTAATTTTATGGTCAGAGTCCTTATAAAAGAATATATGCCATTTTAGATTCAATGACTAACAAATAACAAGAAGAGGATGGATGGTTCTTAACAAAGAATCCCAAAGCTGTTTGTCAGACTAGAAAATAAAACCCATATAGCTATATTAATGGGACGGGGACTGCACGTTGAAGGGCAATTTAGTAATTATCTTTCATTATATGGGAGCCTTTTACATATAAACAGGGAATTAGAAGTTCTCTGTACCCATTAAGTAAAGAATATGAAATAGACTTAACTGAAAATCTTGAAACTTAGGTTGGATATAAGTAATAATGGGCTAGTGTGATGCCATGCACAGGCAGCTTTCTAGAGGACTGCTGCTGTGAACTGCTTTCAAAGTTCTGATTACATACTATAGTGAGCTCTCTGTTTATTCAATAACAAATCAGAGCAAAACATTCATAGAAAATCAATGTATGGCATTCACAATGGTACAACTTATCACAGAAAATCAAAATACACTATTCACCCTGTGACAACTCAACAGCTTATCACTAAAATGGCCACATAACTTTCACCAAACTGGTCACATAGTTTTCAACAAAGTACATTCATTTATTCAACCACAAAATCATTAATTCAATCACAAAGTAGAAAATCAAAGTTCTCCACCCATAGGTCACAGTAAATCATAATCTCAGTCAGTACACATCATCCAAGTAAAGTCTTCTTTCAGCTTGACTTGAGGCTGGCTTTCAGCTTCCATGATTCCTCTTCCATGGTCCCAGCTCCAACTTTTACCTGGGTTCCAAGGCAGGCAGCTCCCAGTCCTTTGTCCAGCTCTTTGCCCAGTTCTTTGTCAAGTTCCCATTACATATTGAAGTTCATAGTGTGCAGTCCACCCCAAGTCATTCACAGTTCCTGTTTCTGGGAAGACAGAGCTTGTCAGAGCCAAAGTAATATTCAAACACATTGCTACCACCATCATCAATTCACTATTTGCCTGTGAAATCAACTCAGACCCACCAACAAGGTCTGAGATGTCAACACAAATCCTCAACCAAGAAATCAACATAGACCCACAAACAAGGTCTAAGAGGTCAGCATAAATCTTCAGTAATGTCCCTGCACCTCCAAAATCCTCCTCCAGGACTTCTGTAAACATACAATCAGATAATACTCTTTCAGGGTTTCCAATAAGGTCCCAGGGCTTCTGCACAAACTATCACCAACAAACATCAACACAGACAAACAGAATGCTGGAATACCACAAGTTTTCTCCTTCTTGACTCTGCCACCAAGAGAGTCCTCTTTTCAATTCTGCTCAATTCTCAGTTCAGTCTTCAGTCCAACCATAGCAGCTGCACTGCCTCCACAGTACTTATCCCAAGAAGTTCTGTCTATCCACCTTGTGTTCTTCCTTATATACAGGATAGCTTCTCCCCTTCCTTTTGCAGGAGTTCATGTTTTCTAGGGTTCACAAGTTTTGGGCTTCACACTTTCTGTTTCTTAACAGATTTGATTGAAGTTTCAAAATAAACTTGAACTGAAATAAGGTGTTAATTCAATAGCTGAAACAAGGTGTTAACTACTTCTGTGTTTGCCATTACAGCTATTTAGGGATAAAGATGGAAATATAATTTATTGATATAGAGAACTATCAGATGTGGTAACTTCTACCATCCCAGAAGGTAAGCAACTTTTTCTATAACCTATAGTCTACATTAAGGAATTAGTAGAAATATCTATTTTATTACCTACCAACTAATATTTATATATTGTTTCAAGGATCATACATAATTTTGCGTGTTATTTTATTTTGTCAATTATAGTTCATTTGCAAACTTTGACAAGTAACACTATATATTTCAAAATGAAAGTCACAGAAAAAATTAAGGAAAATTTTTCTATAAGGATTTTTTTTATTGAGAATCCAAAGAGATTAAAAATATCAGAAAAATGAAGAAGTATGATATGAGTACATGATGTCTGAAGTGTTACCAAAAATGACAGGTGAGAAAGGGAAGAAAATGGAAAGAAGACCTGGAAGTTAGCTTTCTACATATGATATTCATGGAGGTAACAGCTGAGGATAGACAACAGCTGGAAGGTTCTACTTGCATTAGGGAATTTGGTAAGACATTGAAAATTAAAGATTAAACATGCACCTGGGCAAGTAGCATGGAATGCAATAATAAAAGTCATGAAAACCGAGAGAAAAAGACATTAAATCTACTGTAGATAAAACCTCACTCCAGAACCCCCAGTGACAAAATTTGATGCAGTGATTAGACAAAATGTACAGGCATGTTGCCATGATAGTTTGGCTTGTGAGTTTAGTCACACAAATGACAGCGAACTGAGAATCTTAGTTTTAGCATATATGGAAGTTTTTATCAAACACTTGTAATCTTCCACCATCTGCTTCTCTAGTGTTGAATAGAGTATGTATTCTGAACCAATGTTGCCTTTGGCTGCTATCCCTCTCAATTTTCTGAGAATATCAAGTGCTTTCTGACTAAGGCCTATTACGGCCTCTCCTTTTTGGAATGTATTATATATCTATTAAAATTTTGGTAATAAATTAGGTCAATAAAGTTGCATTTATAAATTGCTTGCTAAGTTCATGTTGAAACTTATAATTGCACATAATATATTTTTACATGTCTCCCTTCTCCCTGTTTTCATATTGATTTTGAAATTATCAATAAATAGTTGAGATGGACTATTAAAACTGATTATAATATGAATTCCACCTCAGTTAACTAGATTATGTCCTCTTTGTTAAGACATAGTCACATTCACTTTCTGTATAGTTCTTATAAGCAAAAATAGTATTAAATAATATATTCTTGAAAAAATAAGCATGAGCCTTACACACACACACACACACACACACACACAAACACACATCTACTAAGACTTGGTTTCCTTTAATTCTTATACCTGAATGATATGTTTCCATGCACTTTGAGCTACCTTAATCTTTGTTAACCTTCAAATTGAAGTCACAGATATAGAATGATATAGTTACTTGCTTTGGAGAACATTTCAAGCTGTTCATAAAATTTCTGTAATTCTTCATCCTCTGTAACAGATGATTATGTATGGCTTTTGCAAATAATGATTAAGAATTCAAGCTGAAATGCTCAAGTATCCCAGAAAATTTAAGTTTTTATTTTTTTGAATACATGAGGAAACCAACTCTATAAATACTCCCTCAAGTGTTGTTGAATTACCTTTGAGTCATTCTTCCTCATATATACAATTTATTTCTCCTTTTCTTTCACTTGTGAGAATGCAAATATTGACCTGATTTAGTTCTTTCAATTATATCAATTGATTTGTCATTGGACAAAGAGCTTATATTTAAAGAAGAGCTTATTGTTTTAGAAGATCCCAAAGTCATGCTATTCAGAGCAGCCTCTGCTAATATACATATATGTATATAATGCACACACACACATATATATATGTACATATATATATATATATATATATTACTCTATCTACCATCTATCCATCTATCTATCTATTTATCTTTCTATTGCTATTCCATGTAGGCAAGATAAATTGAATGCTTACAATCAGAATCTAGGGTAATGCGGAGAGAATTTTTATATTGATATGGAAGAGAAGGCTGGACTCCAGATACATGGAACCTTTAAAACAGCTGCCAAATACTGTAATGAGTCTGGATGAGGATAAGATCTTGGTTATTCTTCAGAGGTGGGGAACCTGACTCAAGGCAAATTGTGACTTACTAGGTCCTCAAGTGCTCCTTTTGACTGAATCCAAACTTCACAGAACAAATTCCCTTAATGAAAGTGTTCAGAAAGAGTTGGACTCAGTCAAAAGGCTGCACCCAAGGTCCCATGTGGTTTTGAGGTTGTGGGTTCCCCATGCCAGTTAGATCTACATGAATAAGATAATACTTTTTTTTCAATAATGAGATCTTATTAATTTGGGATACAAAGAAGACTCATAACAAAATACTTTTTAAAAAGATAAGATCTCATGACAGCTAAAAAGAAAAAAAATAATTTCTTCTACATTTGCCAGTCACCATGACTCTTACCAAAACTGGGAAAAAGAAGAAATACTGGAAATTTAAGGCTTCTTTTGTTATTAACTCTTTACCATTGACTGTTAAACAGAAGCAATTATGTTCAATTTATGTGTATCAAAGAAAATTTTTTAGAACCTTAGATTTGTTTCAAAGGCTAATATTACTTTACTACAATTTTGAAAGACAAGAAAGTATAGTGGGAAAAATGCTAGAAATTGAGTCAAAAGAGACCTGCCTGAGTTTGAATGTTTCTTCAGACACTGATTAATTATGTGACCACTTAAAATCTTTTTTTTTGTTAATTAACTTTTAGTTTTGGCCTTCAACATTCATTTCCACAAGATTTTGAATTCTAAATTTTCTCCCCATCTCTCCCTTACCCTCCACCCAAAGATGGCAAGTATAATGATCATCCCTATCCCATGCTCCCTCCCACCCCTTGCATTTTTACCTCTTACTTCCTTGTAAGGGAAGATGGATTTCTGTACTCCATTGCCTATATATCTTATTTACCAGTTGCCTGTAGAAACAATTTTTAACGTGTTTTTTTTTTAACTTTGTGTTACAGATTCTCTCCATTCTTCCCTCCTCACCCATCATCATCGAGAGGACAAACAATTCAATATAAGTTATATATCTGTAGTTTTACAAAACAATTCCATAGTAGTCATATTATGAAAGATTAACTATATTTCCCTCCATCCTATCCTAACTGCCCCCTTTTATTTATTTATTTATTTTATTTTTATTTCTATTTTTTGCCTTTTGGAGGGCAATTGGGGTTAAGTAACTTGCACAATGTTACACAGCTAGTTTTTTTTTGGTTTGTTTTGTTTTTGGTGTGTGTGTGTGTGTGTGTGTGTGTGTGTGTGTGTGTGTGTGTGTGTGTTAAGTGTCTGAGGCTGGAAACAAACTCAGGTCCTCCTGACTCTGGGGCAAACACTTTACGCACTGTGCCACCTAGCCACCCCCTTACCCCTTTTATTCTATTTTCTCCTTTGACTATGTCCCTTCTCAAAAGTGTTTTGTTTCTGAATATGCCCTCCCCAATCTGCCATCCCTTCTATCATCCCCCCCTCTTATCTCTTACCCTCCCCTGACTTTCCTGTAGTGTAAGATACCCAACTGAGTGTGTATATTATTCCCACCCTAAGGCAATCCAATGAGAGCAAGGTTGACTCATTCCCTTTTACCTCTGTGATTTTCCTCTCCATTACAACAACTTTCTCTTACCTCTTTTAAGTGAGAAAATTTACCTGATTCTATCTCTTCCTTACTCCTTCTCCCAATATATTCCTCTCACCTCTTAATTTTGTTTTTTTTTAGAAATCATCCCTTCATATTCAACTCATCTGGAATACATATATACACATAAATATATATATATGAGTGCATATATACATATAAGTTTATGTGCATATATATGTATATGTACATATATGTGTTTGTGCATGTATGTATTCCTTTTAACTATCCAAATACTGAGAAAAGTCTAGAGTTATAAATATTGTCTTTCCATGTAGGAATGTATACAGATTTACTTTAACAAATTCATTATGATTTTTCATTGTGTTTACCCTTTCATAATTATCTTGATTCTTGTATTTGAAAGTCAAATATTCTGTTCAGCTCTGGTCTTTTCATTAAGAATGCTGAAAACTCCTCTGTTTCATTGATGTCCATATTTTCCCCTGAAGTATTTTACTCAACTTTGCTTGGTAAATGATTTTTGGTTTAAATCCTAGCTCCTTTTACCTCCAGAATATCATATTCCAAGCCCTTCAATCTCTTAATATAGAAACTGCTAGGTTTTATGTTATTTTGATTGTGTTTCCACAATACTCAAATTGTTTATTCCTGACTATTTGTAAAAATGTCTCTTTGACCTGGGAATTCTGAAATTTGGCTATAATATTCCTAGGGGTTTTCTTTTTGGGATCTTTTTCATGAGGCAGTAAGTGAATTATTTCAGTTTCTGTTTTTTTCCCCTCTGGTTCTACAATGTCAGGGCAATTTTCTTTGATAATTTCTTGAAAGATGATGTCTAAGCTCCTTTTTTGATCATGACTTTCAGGTAGTCCAATAATTTTGAAATTACCTCTCCTGGATCTTTTCCAAGGCTTTTTCCAAAGAGATATTTTACATTGCCTTCCATTTTTTTTTTCATTCTTTTGGATCTATTTTATATTATCTCGAATTCTCATAAAGTCATTAGCTTTCATTTTCTCCATTCTAATTTTTAAGGAATACTTTTCTCCAGTGAACTTTTGGACTTCCTTTTCCACTTGGCCAATATTGCTTTTTAAGGCATTCTTCTCCTCATTGACTTTTTGAACATCTTTTGACATTTGAGTCAGTCTATTTTTAAGGTGTTATTTTTTTTTTTCAGTATTTCTTGGGGTCTTCTTTAGCAAACTGTCGACTCGTTTTCCATGATTTTATTTTATCACTCTCATTCCTCTTCCTAATTTTTCCTCTACTTCTCTTACCTGATTTTCAAAAACTTTTTGAGCTCCTCCATGGCTTGTGACCAATTCATATTTTTCTCAGAAGCATTTGATGAAGGAATTTTGATTTTCTTGTCTTCTTCCGGTTCTGTTTTGATTCTCTTTGTCACCAAAGAAAGATTCTTTAGTCTGATTTCTCTTCCGTTTCCACAGCTGCCACAAATTCTGCCACTCCAGCATTCCTTTTCATTTCACCCAAGACAGTGGACCAGACCCAAGCAAGGCAAAGCAAGAGAATCCTGCCTCAGCACAAGCAAAGTGATTCCTGCAATTGCCCTCTGATCAGCCACTTTGTCTCCCTACCATCTATGGGCCTAGACCTCTGGAAGTAGCAGCAGCAGCAGAAGCTTCTGCTGCTGCTATAGCCACTGTGACCACTGCCACTTCTGGTTTAGGGGCCAAAACAAGCTCTTCTTTCATTCAGGTCCAACAGATTTTCCACACTGACCTTTTACTTTCTCTTTGCCTTTTGTAGGTTGAGAAGTGTAGAAACAAGCAGAGCTGCCAATTTTTCAGTCCCCTAAGGTCTCTTCCAGTCCAGTTCATGCCAACAAGACCCATGTGGGACTGTACTCTGCTCCCACTGTGGTGTGATAGACCCTTCCTTTCTGATTACTAGATTGACTTCTGCTGGAGATGTATTTTGCTCTGTCATTTTGTGGGTTATGTAACTCTAAAATTTGCTCAGAGTCATTTTTAATAGGTATTGGAGGAGATTGGGGAGAGAAACTTAAGCAAGCTCCTGCTTTTACTTTGGCATTTTGGCTCTGCCCCCACTTAAAATCTTTATTCACTAGTTTCCTCAACTTTAATATGAGGGATTTATAGTTATACTACTTTCTTGCACAGTACAATTAGAATAATCAAATGAGATATGTTGACTAACACACATAAATATTAAGCTCACTCTTTGACTCCATAGCCCAAGTAGGAGGATGGGTATGCAGAGTAAATATAATGCTCCCATTACAACTGTAGGGGTAACCTGGAATAGCTGGAGAATTCCTCTAATCCTATTTTTCATAATAATATAGCCAGTATATAGTATCAGGATTGACTAATAAGTTAATGTTTCCCCAGTATCATATAATCAATGATTAATGCCCAGATATAGTTTTGGTTTATGAATTTTTCCTTGATATTAATTAGTTAACTGAAACAACTTATCTTTCCAAATGAATATTTACTGGAAAAATTTAACATACTTCAGAGCATAAAAAACCTTGCAGACTAGAAGTCCATTCATTTTTATCATTTCTATCCTTGGTGAGAGTGAACACAAAGTTAAAGTGATTATTTCTGCATTCTCCTCATCAAGTTCACTTTAGTATGTGGTATAGCCAATGGACAAATTGCTTTGTTGCTTTGCGAACAAGTTATTTTGCCTACAAGTTGATTAATGTATGGGTCAGTTCAAGTATGTAATTCCTCAAGGCTGGTTTTTCAGTGGTCTTGTTTATTGAAGCTGATGACAAATTTTAGTGTCATCTCCCGTCACCCAACCTCTGACAATTCTTCCAAACGTTTTTCCCCAGTTTTTCTAAAATTTCTAAGCTTATAAGGCCATATCCTTGTCTATCTCCAATACTCATCTGCCCAAAATCAAGGAAGAAAAGACACAAAATTAATGGAAAAAAAATCACATATATGCCTCCATAGATATAATAACCAAGGTAGGGAGATACAATAGCCATGAAACTAAAGGTTTGTACAAACCCTATATTAAGCAATTCTATCAGAACCATTTTTCCATAACCTTGTGCACACATCATATCACTGTATCAAATTCTGGCAATTATTCCAATATTTCAAACTTTTTCATTACTATTATCTCAGTTATTGTGATGTGTGATTAGTGATTTATGTTACTATTGTAATGTTTTTTTCATTAAATTATTTATTTTTAGTTTTCCATAATCATAATAGTAATGTTTTGTGACAATAAAGCATTGAAAATAATGTTGATGCTCCTGAAATGAGGAAATGTCTAAACTAATTGTGTTTGTTAAGAAGGGTAGAGTTGGTCTAAAATACTGTTCTGTGTTACTGTTGAGTTAAACATGCCTATAGGTAATCTTGTTTGAAATATCTAGTGGGGGATTGTTGATGCAAGGCCACAGACAAGGAGAGAGAAAGAGAGAGAGAGAGAGAGAGAGAGAGAGAGAGAGAGAGAGAGAGAGAACAGAGACAGAGAGAGAGAAAGAGAGACAGAGACAGAGACAGAGACAGAGAGACAGAGACAGAGAGACAGAGACAGAGACAGAGAGAGAGAGAGACAGAGAGACAGAGAC
>NW_027187283.1:3806784-3883195 GCF_028583685.1 Petaurus breviceps papuanus | reverse complement strand
GAGAGAGAGAGAGAGAGAGAGAGAGAGAGAGAGAGAGCAATTTGGTAGCTGTAAGAGAAAGCATATAGAGAGTAGACCCCAAAACAGAATTTTGGAGTATCTATGCCCACACTGAATGCCTTTGTGTGTATTATCCATTGTGTGTGTATGTATGTATGTATGTATGTATGTATGTATGTATACATATATATATACATATTTACAAAAGGAAAAAAAGGAAAAGTACCATTCCTAGCTTCTGTATTGCTTCTGAATGATCAAGTACAACCCTTAATCTTATTATTATGATTTAGATAAAGGGTAGGAATAATGACTCCATATATTGTACTGTTAGTGTACTACTAATTCTGAGACTTTACTGATAGTCCTAAAATTTATTTTATTGACTCATTCTGTAAACAACGTGCTTCTCTTAATACAAGTGTCATATGTTTATCTTTTGCTAGTAACCCAAGACTTTCAGATTTCCATAAACTGTAAGAAACGTTAAGTATCATTTCTTGTAATCATTTATTAGAATGACTGACCTGGGTTTAATTTGGAATTTGCTGCATGATTTCTTTTGTTTTATCTTTACATTAGAATTTTTAAAACTGACTTTATATGAAAGAAATCCAGTCCAAATTTTCTAACTTTGTTTTTTTCTTAATGTCAAAACCCATCTTCTCCTCAACCTCTACATTTAAATGTTGTGGTCTGGGCTCATAATTGGCCACATCTACTCAATGGGAAATAAATGGTTGGGGAAGTGAAATCTAATCAGTTTGTTAGGTTTGAGACATCTTAATGTTTGTACTATGCTTCTCGCTCACAGTTAAATTTCAAACTGTAGTTAGCATGGGGCAGATAGGATGCATTGAATTTTAATTTCAATCTAAACAGGTTAATTAGTTCTGGTTAAACAGTTAACCCATTTTGTTGCTCTCTACAATGTCTTTTCATGTGAGTTTTAGCTATTCATCAGAGGTGAACTTTTCTGAGAAAATTCTGCACCCACTTTAACCAGATGCCATGCAATACATTGTCAATCTTTTGTTGAGTGAGTTGATCCAGACCTACTGTTACATCTCCATCAATCTACATGTGTTTTGTAATAGCAGTAAGCAATGAAATAGCAAAGTGCCTTGTGTAAAGTACATGACCAACAAATGAGTTTCTTTTTTTTAACCTACCCACAGATTTGCAGATGTTTCCTTAGCAAATACAGTCACAATCATTTTCTTAAAAATCTATTTCAGTTATACCATTTTTTTTTCTTTTAGAGCAGATGGAGATGAATCAGAGAATGAGTCAGAAGTTTCGAGCTGGAAGGGACTTTAAAGTACATCTATTTCAAATTCCTTCATTTTACAGATGAGAAAACTGAGGCACACAGTGAGTAAGTAATTTGTCCATGGTGGCACGATTTTTTAATTTTAGAGAGGAAACTAAAACCGAGGTCTTCTAATGCAATATCTAGCCACTTTTCTACTAAACAATAACCGCTCCTGCAGCTAATGCTTATATAACAAGTTGTATTCTAGATATAAATTAAAACCTTTTGAAACAATTAGATATCTAACACTAAGAGCAGAAAAATATCATTTTTTTCAAACTCAGAATTGAGTGGAGAGGCCAGGAAGGGAAGAGCATTAGGATAAAAGTGTTTCATTTACAGTGCCTGATCATACCATGGCATCTTTTATAGACTACTAAAAAGTGCAAGTTAAAGACTGAGCATCTTGAAAATGGCTCCCATAAAAGATCCATTTTCTCCCTTCCTATTTAAAGAGTCAGTCCATGAAAACTCATCACAGATTGATTGATACATTCCCCCTACAGTTTTTAGAATTAGCCCATACCACTCAACTTAACTCAGTATGCATTCATTCAGTGCCTGTTATCAAATCTTTGTGCTAGAAACTAGGGATAAAAAAGGTGACATGCAAAGTAAAGCCAACCCTCAACTAACTTGTGTGTTACAAGAAAAAGGGGATACAATGTATATACATAAATAAAAGATATTATGAGGAGGTAGAAAAGATTAACAATGAGAAAATTAGAGAAGCATTCCTATCAAAGAAGTCAACTAAGTTGAGCCTTGAGGAAATTAATAATTTTAAGAGGTAGAGGTAAAAATCAAGCACATTAAAGAAACAAGAGACAGGCTGGTCAAAGACATGCAAGGAGTGGAAAACCAATTTCAGGAAATAGCAGAGTCTTTCTTGGATGGAAATTTAAAACTGTGAAGAGGAATGAGATGATATGACATGAGTCTGAAAGTTAGGCTGAAGTTACAATGTGTCTACAGTACAAAATTTGAAGGCTTTAAATTCCAAGCTGAGCAATTTGTATTTTATTTTAGAGGCAATGGTGAGCCACTAAATATTCATGAACCTTAAGTTAAATCATGACCTGTACTTCTCTAGGTACTGTGAAAACATTTTTCCCATTTATAAAAGAAGAAATAATATGCATTTGTGACATCAAAATCTATTTGTGGAGGAAACACAATAATATGAGATGTTGGATGGTTCAATTATGAGAACTCTAGATAATCTGTCTGCTGTTTATCAGTCTACCTGTTCACTTTGTGTCACTTTCAAGTCAATAGTCATTAGTAAATTCAGTTTTTCATCTCAATATTGATGAAAACATGGAAAATGCTGAGCAATATGTATCAATATACCTTTGTGGCAGGAAAAAAATGACTTTGTCACAGGACAATTACATCATCTCCCCCACCCAACAGTAGGATCTCTTCAATTTATAAGCACACTAATTCTCACATATAGGTGAAAAGTATGGAATTTTTTTGAATTCCCAGACTGTAGAAGTACAAAGGATATTAGCAGGTATGGTAGAACTATTTCTTACATTCAAATGTGTCAGCTATAAAGTATAGCTGATCATAATTTTGTCTTTACAATTAATAAAGTGGGTAGTGAGAAAAAGTAGATATCCAATATACATCTTTTAACTTAACTAGTGAGTTTTTAAGAAAGTATCTGGTGATAAACCTATGAAAGATAGAGTACCAATCCTCACTGAGGCATAAGTATAACATTTCACATTTATATAAACACTTTACTGATAACCTTGTTAGTCAAATAATGAAAGATTTTGGGTATATGCATTTTTAGATGAGAAACTGGAAGGTGAGAGATGATAGGTTAGTTGTCCAAGTTTATAAGGCTAAAGTAACAGAGCTAAGATTTGTACCCAGATCTTCTGACTCTAAGAAAATAAATCTTTCCACCACCATGAAATATAAATTATCCACCACACTTGTATGATGATAATTATAGGAATTAAATTTCTTCGCTCTATTTATGTAATCTCTCTTGCCCCAAGAATGGCTAAAGGTAGAAACAAGTATCATATGGCTGTATTCCCCACCACAAATATTCCCGTACTGATTTTATTTGCCATGACCAATCAGACAGTTTTCTAAAATGCTGCCATGGGAAAGCCACTGTGGGAAAACCACATGGGAAAGAGCAAGAAAAAATAACAGCTCTTCTCTGAGTAAAAGCATTTTATTTCAGTCCACAAGATCTTTTTACTTATGGGCTACATGACTTTAGGAAAGTCACTTAATCTTTCCTTTTCCCTCATCTTTTAAAATAAAGAAAATAATAAGTTGTGCTGCCAAAATTTCAAGCATATGATGAAGAAAGGGTTCATGATACTTAAAATTTGTTATTATTCTTTTCCAGGTGCTGGGAATAGGAAGAGAAAAATAATTGTACAACTTGCCTTCATGAGGATTCCAGTTCAATTGTGAGATGAGACATATAATACACAACAATAATGAGCAATATTTTTCAATACATGTGTTTAATTACATGATGTCACACTTAAGTTTTTCAGGAAATACAGAAAGGGAAGAAATTCTAAAGGCTAATATGTGTAAAGGAATCATGATTACAATTGTGATTTGACCTTAAAAAATACCACTGTTGTAATTCAGAATCAAAGTGTGATCTTTGAAAGATCTTGGAAAATAGGAGTTGTAAAATAGGACCAAAAAAGACAAGCAAATTACAATCCTGATTTTAACAAAAGTGAAGAGAGTGAAATCTTTAAACAATAGTTCAGTGACCTTAAGTTCAAGTCTTGGCAAAATTGTAGATGTAGAAAGAAAAAGCTACTGAAAAGCTAAAAAATAAAATTGAACATCAAAAATTGCCAAACTAGCTTCATGAAGAATAGGTAGTGTTTGAGTAATATTTTTTCCATTTCTGCTATTGCAATACTACAGGGATGCTGGAAACATATTATAACCAGATTTTAGCAAAGAAATTTGAAGTTTTTTGTGTAATGTTTTTATCAAAAACTTTTAGAAAGGCATATATGACAAATTCTTTACATTTTCCTATGACATGTATACCCAACACTAATTATGTCAATCAAGAGAGAAGTCAATAAAGAATGTGCCAGGAATTTCTTCTTAACTGTCTTTTGAGTAATATTTTTATCAATGACTTTCATAAAGGCATATATAACTAGTTCATTAAATTTTCAGATGACATGAGACTTGTGAAAATAGATAACAAGCTGATGAGAGGGATTTGTTATTCAAAGATTTCAATAGGCTGGAAGTATGGCATGGATTGAAATCAATGAAATTTAAGAGGACACAATTTAAAGTATATATTTGCATTTAAAATAGATTTTTCTAAATTCAAGATGGAAGGCAATGAGTTTAGAATAATTCCAATGGGGTGGAGCTGTGAGAGGAAGATAAAGGTACCTTAGTGTACTGAAAACTCAATATTACTCAACATTTATATTGACATGACAATAAAAAAAACTGAAGCTCTCCCAAGCTGCATTATAATTGCTATCGTGTCCAAAATGAGGAAGGTAAAATTTCTTTTATGTTCCTTAATGAAACCAGAACTGTAATACTGCAATCTTTTTGCTCAACACATTTCTGGAGAAAACTGCCAATACAATTGCAATATAGTTCAAACAGGATGGTAAAAGAACTGGAAAACATGTCAAACTAGAATTGGTTAAAGGAATTAGGAATGTGTAGCCTGGAGAAGAGAAGGCATGAAATAAATATAACATCAACAATTAACATTTACATTACACTTTCAACTTTTCAAGGCACTTTACACATTATCTCATTTGATACTTACAGAAATACAGATGCTATTGTGTTTGTCCTTCCTTCTATAAGAGGACCATGACCTCAGGGAGATGATGAAATGACTTACAATTTGACTTTGATTTCAGTGAGGTAGGACTGTGAAAGGTCACTAACTTCACTTCTTCCTCCAGAGTCACTTCTCAGTTTGAGTGAAGCAATGCCTATTCAGTAAATAGGCCTCTTTAAGAAGTGAGTCAAGGGATGACCTCCTTAGACTTAAGAAGGTATTAGAGACAATGATAATTATAACAAATTTAGTAACAGAGATTAAGCATTAAAATTTATCTTTGGCAGATAAATGGCACATATACATACATGTATATATTACCAGTACACCATTGGGTTCTTCAAGCAGAACTGAGTGAGCCATGATTTGGGGACAATTTGAAGGACTAATTGTCAGGTATATGCTATCTGATTTCAGCAGAATCTTCTCACACTTAGACATTATGATTCTATTTCAAGTGTTGTGGAAAGATTTTTGAAAGAGAGGAGGAGTTTACTAATTCAATAAACACTGAGAACATAGAGGGGGTGAGGGGGAAATAGTATGATCAAGGAGTATACCCTGTACTTTTTATAGGTCCAAAGCTATAAATGAAGATACAAAGCAAAATATGAGTTGCTGTCATAGGTAAGTGACTGCCATTTTCCTTGTTGTAGAGACCAGACTTATATAAGTCTGACTAAATCTTTTGTATTAGAAAGGAACAATAGATTTTGCCAAATGGTTTTTAATTGTCTGTAATTATTATGCTTCACAGATTGAGGCTTAATTGTTTAAAAAAAGGAAATTAAACTAAATTAAATACAGCGATTTCTGGCACATCTAATATGAAGTTTATTTTTTTTAATTTGGCATTTGTTTTCATGTAGCAGTTTAATTTATGTTCTCAGAGCTCGACTATTACAATTCTTTTGTCTTATTTAATTCCTAGTTTTTCAACTATTTTAGTCAGTTTTTACATCTTGAACTAATGTAATTGAGAGATGAATATGCTTCTCATTGTGAATTGCAGAGATGGCATTGACATATTGTTCCTCCCTATACTTCAAAATACAAATTCACCTTTGCTACATATTGCTGTAGCCCAAGAGATCATAAAAATAATTTCTCTATCTCTCCGATTTCTCACAAGCTCATATGACCATTTACATTGTAAATTCTTGATTTTTTCTTAATTTTTGGTAACTACCATCTCATTTTGAACAGTGATGGTCTCTTCCACTAAAAATGTCTTCCAAGTATTAAATAAACCATAACATATGAACAGATACAACAAAATAATTCTTAGTGGGCTCTAACCAACCAGTCAAATCATGAATTTTGTTTTGCTCAGTGAGCTCTGAAGGTAGTTCACACTCTGAAATGAAATATTTTATTCTCATATGTCGGTAAAATGCAGCACAAATTTATGAAAACCATATGATCTCAGTCTGAAAAGTAAGATAATGAATCTCCATTAAACTGAACTCTTGTTCAAGCATGGCTATTTACAACTCTTTTATAAAAAAAAAAGAGTCCTTCATTAAAAACATTAAGCAGATTTTGAACAACCATTAAATCTGGTACATTAATAGCAAATTTCTGAAGTAAAAGAATAATAAGATATTATTGTTATCTTTGCTATTTTTCTTCACAGGTTCATTAAAATTTATTACAACCCTGATCACAAAGACAGACTTTTGTCAACATTTTTGATTCAATCATTTTTTTAACTTTATTTCTGGTCAACTCATATTTTTGCCTTTGTCTTAACAAGCTTTATGCTTGCTTGGGAGCAAAACTCCTCTAGATTGTGTTTATCTGAACTGGTGATAACTTAAACTTCTCTAGTAGAAGTCCTGGAATGCTACCATAAAATTAACAAAAAAGAAAGCTTTTGGTGGTTGTTTCATTTATTGAGTTTGTAAATCACACTGTTTTCCCTAAGACCCAAGTCCTTGTCTATATTTCCTTATTCTAAATTCTCTTAGTTTCTTGATCTGAACAAGAAAAATAAAAAGAAAGAGAAACAAGAAGCTTAAGTACAGATCTATTGTAATGCTGCTAAGTCTGTTTGTCCTTTTGCCTTCCAGGAGGACAAGAACAAAATCTTTTCTCTCCCTAAATTAATTTTTAGGAGTGAGTGGTAAATAGGATGGCCTTACACTCAGTATTTATTCAGGAATTAAATGATTCTACATTGATTCTCTCTGCCTCTGGTAATAAGCTTCTTTTCCAAAATATCTCTGTTAAAAAGCCTATATCTCTTATAACAGAAAAGAAGGTTTTTTTTTTATTAGAAAATGGTGTGATCAAGTATGAGCATGAATATATATATATATATATATACACACAAAATGTAGATGCAAATACTGTGATAACATGAGATTTATGTTTACATGTACTAGCATATATAAATGTGTGTATATATATATATATATACATATATATATATATATATATATATATATATGAAATGAGCTTAATTCCTTCCTTTTCCAAGGAAATTGTCAAAGATTTCAAAGGATAGGTACATTGTTTCCTGGATAATCTCTACCTCCTGATAATGTATTTGGAAACTTTATTACTGAAAGAGTAGAATTCATGACTTATACACCAAAAATTGTAGAATTTTGACTTTGTTACTTGAAAAACACTTTGGAATCATCAAATTCATATTCCTAATTTTATTGATAACTATCACCTAACAAGGCATGTTTTATATATATATATATATATATATATATATATACACACACACACACATGCACACACACATATATACATGCATTATACATATATAGTAGCAATGCTTAATATATGTTATAAAATTGAGTGAAGTTAAAGTTACTTGGTGGGCATCATTTAATTTTGTTTTCATGACCCCACATTTTTTATAAGAAACAGGTTAATACCATTCCCATTTTAGAGATAAGAAAATGAAACTTGAGGCAGTTTAATTAATTTATGAAATCTTTTGCATCTAGTAAATGGCAGAGATACTGTTCAAACATTTAAATTATTGTTCTTAATTCTTTTTTCTTTCCAGTAAAATATGAAAAAATACCAACACAGTTTTAAAATGCCCTACTCGTTTACTCTCCAGGCTAGAATAAATCTATCTATGTATATTATTATAGTCATTTTAAATTCTTTGGTAATTACAAACCTATTTAAGTATTAAATATTATTTCCCATTGTGTCACCAAGTTTTAATCTAATGTTCAAGATTTTCTTTTTAATTGTTTCACATGAATACACACACACACACTTGTACACATACATATTTTCATTTGAAGAAATAATTAAATTGTATTGGACCTTTTGCACAGGTTTTCAGACTCAGGTGTTATGATTTATTTTTAATGAGAAATATATATAGTCCAACACAAACTGGGGTAATCATATTTGCCTTCAGATATGAACATCTGAAAATGTAGCCTCTAAAGAAAATGAAAACCGGGGGGTATTGAGCTTAGATGGTGGCTTAGAAACAGGAAAACTCTGTGAGCTCCCCCAATAACCATCTCAAATACCTATAAAATATGACCCAAAACAAAATTTAAATTACAGAACCCACAAAGTGATAGAGAGAAACAAATCTCCTGCTGAAGGCAGCCCAGCAGGCTGGCAGAAAAGGTCCATCAAAGTGTTCTGGGAGCCAAGTCCAACCCTGCATGAGCCCGTGGATTTAGCCCCATGGTGGCCCCAACCAGCAGCTGCTGGAGTGGACATCAGGAGAGTGGATCACCAGCAGCGGTGGTGTTTTTCCAGTATTATCAACCCATAAATGCCCAAGTAAAAGGTCAGTGTGGAATTCTGTTGTAACGGGGTTTGGGGGGAGCAGAGCCCTTGCGTGTAGAGCAAGAAGTGGAAGAGGCATGGTGGTCATGCAGCCACCATCATGTCGCTGTTTCAGAGAGCCTGGCCTGCAGATCATAGGGGGACCAAGTGACCATTCAGAGCATAACTGCTCTTGCTTTAACCAGCTTGGATCTGGATCACTGTCTTGGGTAGAGATTCTGGGATATGTGGCCAGTGAGCCAGAGCTTGTGGGGTGCTGTAAAGAGGGCACCCAACTAATAGCTCCAGAAGCTGAGAAAACCACAGTGATTTGGCAAAGAGTTCCCCTCTCTGAAGCAGAGTTCTACTGTGGCATAAAGCTCAAATGTCAAGTAATTGAGTGGCAACATGAGCAAGCAAAGGAAGCAAAGCAAGCACATCAATCACACCTTAAATTTCTTTTGGCAGGACAAAAAGGATCAAAGGATGGAATGAGAGGAAGACAATGAAGTCAGAACTCCTGCAACAAAAGCTTCCAAGGAAACTATAAACTGGTTATAGAACATGGAACAGCTAAAGAAGGATTTTGAAAATCAAGTAATAGAAGTGGAGGAAAAACTGGAAGAGAAATGAGAATGATTCAAGAAAATCATGCAAAGAGAGTCAACAACCTGACTGAAAAAAAAAATAACACCTTAAAAAATAACTCAAATGGCCGAAGAGTCCCAAATAGCCAATGTGGAGAAGAATGCCTTAAAAAGCTGAATTTGCCAGATGGAAAAAGAATTTCAAAAGCTCACTGAAGAGAATAATTCCCTCAGAATTAGATTGGAGCAAATGGAAACTAATGACTTTAAGAGAAATCAAGATACTACTAAACAGATCCAAACAACAGAAAAAATAAAAGGCAATGTGAAATATCTCATTGGAAAAACCACTAACTTGAAAAATAGATCTAGGAGAGATAATTTTAAAATTACTGGATTACCTGTAAGCCATAATTAAAAAAAAAATAAACCTAGAAATCATCGTTCAAGAAATTCTTGGGGGGCGGAGCCAAGATGGTGGAGTAGAAGCAGGACCTCCCCACTAATTGGGCTTCTACCTTCCCCAATCCATGTAAAAAGGGGGCTCTAAACAAACTTTGGAACTCCAGAACCCACAAAATGACACAGAGAATCTAACTTCCCACTGAGGACAGCCGAGCAGGCTGGCAGGAATCGGCCAGTACAGCACTCTGGTACCTAAGCCCAGCCCCACACCAAGGCTTTAGCCCCAGGGTGGGCCTGACCAGCCACCAGCTGGAGAGACTCCAGATTTGCAGTGGCTTTGGCCGTTTCCAGAATTATCAACACAAAGTTGCGAAGAACAAAGTGAGAGGTCAGTGCAGTCTGGACTTTGGGACCCAGTAAGTGGGAATGCATGGCTTTTGCCCCCTGAGGGAAAAAGCTGCTGAGACACTGGCACATCCAGCCAGCACCACTAGGCTGCTTCAGCTCCTGGCCTGCAGAGTGTAGGGGGACAAAGCACCTGGATGAGGGGTAATCACTCTTGCTTTAACCTGCTTGGATCTAGATTGCAGTCTAGGGTGCAGGTCCTGGGGTGTGTCCAGCTTGCCAGAACATGTGGAAACCTCAGAGAGGGCACCCATCTATTACCTCTGGCAGCTGAGAAAACCCCAGCGTTTGGGACAAAAGCTCCCCTGTCGGGTGGCAGAGTCCTACTGTGGCAAAAAGCCAAGGGGTGAAGTGACTGAGGGGTGACATGACCACACAAAGGAAACAAAGCAGACAGAAGATTCCAACATTACATTCGTATTTTGTGGACAAAAAGGAGCAAAACATGGAACAGGAAGAAGACAGTAAAGTCAGAATTCCTGCACCAAAAGCTTCAAAGGAAAATACCAGCTGGTTACAAGCCATAGAGGATCGCAAGAAACGGATAAGAGAAGTGGAGGAAAAATTTGGAAGAGAAATGAGAACAATGCAAGAAAATTATGAAATGACAGTCAACAGCCTGACTGAAGAAAATAATACCTTAAAAAGCAGACTGACTCAAATTGCAAAAGAGGCTCAAAAAGGCAATGAGTAGAAGAATGCCTTAAAAAGCTGAATTTGCCAGATGGAAAAGAATCTCAAAAGCTCAAAGAGGAGAATAACTGCTTCAGATTTAGAATGGAGCAAATGGAAGCTAATGACTTTATGAGAAATCAAGATGCAGTTAAACAGATACAAACAAATGAAAGAATAGAAGGCAATGTGAAATATTTCATGGGAAAAACCACTGACCTGGAAAATAGATCCAGGATAGATCATTTAAAAATTATTGGATTACCTGAAAGCCATGATCAAAGTAAGAACCTAGAAATCATCCTCCAGAAAGTTCTCAAAGAAAACTGTCCTGATGTTTTAGAAACAAAGGGCAAAATAGAGGTCGAAAGAATCCATCGATCACCTCCTGAAAAAGATCTCAAAAAGGAAACTATTAGGAATATTATAGCCAGGTTGTGGAATTCCCAGATTAAGGAGAGAATACTACAAGCAGCCAGGAAGAAACAATTTGAATATTGTGGAAACAATCAGGATAACCCAGGATCTGGGAGCTTCTACACTGAGGGATCAAAGGGCTTGGAATATTATATTCCGGAGGTCAAAGGAGCTGGAATTAAAATCAAAAGTCACATACCCAGAAAAACCGAGTATCATGTTTCAGGGGAATATATGCTCATTCAGTAGAATAGAGGACTTTGAAGCATTCTTCCTGAAAAAACAGAGTTGAATAGAAAATTTGACATTGAGATACAAGAAGCAAGAGAAGCATGAGAAGCTAAACAGGGAAATCATAAGGAATTTATCACAATTGAACTATTAACATTCCTACATGGAAAAATGATAATTGTAACTTATAAAACTTTTCTCAGTAGTTGAAGGGAATATATATATGTCTGTATATGAGGGTTTATGGGCATATGAAAACATATGTGAATGTGTGTATATATGTTTACAGGTATACATAGATAGATGGCACAGGACCAATTTAACAGGAAGGGATGGCACTTAGAAGGCAAAATTAAGAAGTGAGAGAGGAACATAATGAGAAAAGATGGGGAGAGACAGAACAGAGTAAACTATCATATAGAAGAGGCAAGGGAAAATGGTTACAATGGAGGGGAAGAATAGGAAGGCAAAAGGGAATGGTTCAAGTTTTTTCCCATTGAATTTGGCTTGAGGAGGGAATGAAATACATAGTAAATAGGGTATCTCACCCTCCAGAAGAGTAGGGGGGATGATGGAATGGAGGACAGACTGGGGGGGGAGGGAAGTTGGAAGCAGCCACTTTTGAAAAGGGACAGGATCATAGTAGAGAATAGAACAAGTAGGAGGTGGGATAGGAGGGAGGGAGATATAGTCAGTCTTTTCCAATATATCTACTATGTTATTCTTTTGCATTAGCCATTACATGTACAACCTATACTTAACTGCTTATCTTCCCAATAAGGGTGGGTGACAAGGAAGGAAGAGAATGAATATGGAATTCAAAGTTTTAAAATAAAATATTCAAATTTATATATATATATATATATATGTGTGTGTGTGTGTGTGTGTGTGTGTGTGTGTGTGTGTGTGTATACTATTATTAATGCTATTTTACATGTAATTGGGAAATAAGATATACAGGCCCCGGGGCAGAGAGATTCCCTGGAAAAGTCGAAAGTGGTATGGGAGAAAATACGGGAAAGAGCAGATTGGAGGAGGGGATATCCTGTGGGACTGCTATTTTGGGGCGATGGGTAGGGGGAAAATGGGGAGAAAATTTGTAAATCAAAATCTTGTTGAAATAAATGTTGTGAAGTAAAAATAAACATATTTTTTTTTAAAAATGAAATCCAATTGAGAAAATTATTTATTTATCTGTCTGTAGGTCAGTCTGTCTAAATACTTACACATTTTACCCATCTATCTACATACCTATTTTAGCAAAGGAACAGAATAGTGAATGAGAGATAGGGAAAATATAATTGGAGAAGCGTTTGTACTAAACACAGTGCCCAAGAGCAGTAATTGTAATAGGAAAATCTCAAATGTTTTTATGGAAATGAATAAAATCTAAATAATAAAGTAACCTATAGATGTTTGCTCAAGAAGATTAATTCTATATCAAATGAAGAAATGAGGTCATTACTAAAATATATATTTGCGAGGGTAAATCTTATTCAAAGGGAATATATTAAACCTAAGAGGTAGGAAAAGAACTTCATAATAAACTCTCAGAAATGAATGAACTAGAGAAAGGAATACAGTATATTAGATTTGGGTGAAGAAGAATGGAGGGAGAAATAGATATAATATTATTGCAAAACTATTACATAATTCACTCAGTCAGAAAAGAGAAAATATATATTGTTTCAGAAGCGTAAGCCAAAATAGCATAGTTTCAGGATGTACTTATGATAGGGGACTTCAGTTTTTTTAATATCTACAAGATGTCTATCTTTATTCAGTCAAATTGCTGAGATATTCTTCACATGTTGTGATGGTAACATCTTTGGAAGATGGAGGAAAGAGGAAATAAATATTCTATACCTAGATATGAACAATAAAAAGAAGTAAATAATAAAGTTATCATAAGATCTTTGAGAGGAAGTAGCCAAGTCATGTAATCTCATGAAAAGAAAGAAAGGGTATAGGCTTTCATATACAATGGATTTAAGAATAGTTGATTTCAAAAAGTCAAATTAATATTTTCCAAGTAGAAATAAATCATTTCCAGTATAAAAAATTCCACAGGTGAAGGTGGAGGCAGGATGGTGGAGTAAGTCAAGGACTCACCTAAGCAGTCTTCTAAATTACTCCAAATACCTTTACATAATTACTCCAAGCAAATCTTAGAGTGGTCGAGCCAACAGAAAGATGAAATGATTTTCCAACCCAAGGCAACTTAAAAGGTTGGTAGGAAAAGTCTGTTGCATCAGTGTGAGGGAGAAGTACAAACTAGCACAGACTGGACCAGAACAAATTGGGCCAGTTCAGACCAGGTCAGTGGAGACTGGGCTCCTGCAAAAAAGGAGAAGGCCTCAGAGCAACTTAATCAGTGACAGCACTGGCAGTTTTCAGAGCTCTCAGTCCACCAGTGGTAAGGGTATCAGATCATGGGTCAGAAAGAAAGTTACAGGAGTTCCTTTGCTGGCATCAGGGGAAAGACTCGGTTGCACTGCCTATATTTAGATCTAGCTCACAGTCTTGTGTGTTAGTCTAAGAACAAAGAAGAGCACCAGCACAGCAGAGCTGGCAGCCACAGGGGAACAGGGACCCTGGTTACAGTTTCAGAACTGCAAAGAGTGCTTTCAGTTGCTCAGAGATTATTGCACAAAGCAAGGAGAGTAGTAAAGAAATCTATCTCTAGATAATACCACCTTAGAAGAACCAAAAACTTACTGGTTCCCAGAATTACCTCTGAAAACAGTGGCACAAAAACCCTAAAGCTTGGGATGATGCCCGGTTCACTCCAGAAGCAGAGTCCCACTTTAACATAGTGTTAAAAGGCAAGAAATAGACTGGAACTGAACAAACAACCAAAACAGATACTGACCATAGAAAGTTACCATGGTGACAAGAAAGATTGAAACACACACTCAGAAGGAGACAACAAAGTCAAAATTCCTATATCCAAAAATTCAAAAAAACATATGAATTAGTCTCAAGCCATGGAAAAGCTCAAAAAGGATTTTAAATGTCAAATATAAGACAGAGAGGAAAAATCAAGAAGAGAAATGTGAGTGATGCAAGAAAGTCATGAAAACAGAATCAAGAGCTTGGTATAGGAAGCACAAAAAGTACTGAAGAAAATAACATTAAAAAAAAGAAAACAACAGAATAAGCCAAATGGTAAAAGAGGCACAAAAATCCAATGAAGAGAAGAATATATTGAAAAGCAGAATTGACTAAGTGGAAAAAAAGTACAAGTATACATTGAAGCAAGAACTCCTTGAAAAGAAGAATTTACTGAATGGGAAAAGGAGGTACAAAAAGTCATTGAAGAAAATAATTCCTTAAACTTTAGAATGAAGTAAATAGAAACTAATTACTTTATGAGATACCAAGCAATAATCAAACAAGATCAAAAGAAAGAAAAAATAAAATAAGATGTGACTATTTCATTGGAAATAAAACTGACATGGAAAATAGATTCAGAAGAGATCGTTAATGAATTATTTACCTACCTGAAAATCATAATCAATTAAAAAAAAACCTAGACCTCATCTTTCAAGAAATTTTCAAGATGGTAGGAAGATAGTGGAACAAAGGAAGGGACTTGCCTGAACTCTCCTCTAAAACCTACCAAATGTCTTTTAAAATTTATTCTAAGCACATTCGGTAGCAGTAAAACCCACAAAAAAGATGGAGTGAAAAAAAATTTTCAGCATAAGGCAACTTGGAAAGTCAGCAGGAAAGATTGGTTGCACCAGTATGAGAGGAACATAATCCAGCACAGACTGGTGTAATGGTAATGATAATTTGAATATCTTCCTTGCCCAATAATAAGCCCAAGGGAATTTGAAGACATTCCCTACTTTGAAAATACTGCTGCCAAATAGGCTGAATGTAATCACATGAAGCCTGTGGTGGGAGGAGTTTGCTGAACCATGGAGCAGAGCCCACAGGAAACTGGAAGTCAGAGGAAGCTAGATGGTTGGGAGGAGAGGATGCTTCCAAGGGAGACAGGCTTAAGGGTAAATATTGGATTTATGATGGTCTGTAGGAAGGCTAAAGGATGATGTGGCTTCCTCTGTTGTTGTGGTTTATTAACTTCTTTGCCACTATGATAGAATCAGCTTACTGGTTTGGGGATTTGCTTTTCTGGTGTCTGAATAAATGTTTTGCTTCTGTCTTCTATATGGATAGTTTGTTATATTTTGTGATCTAGCAACATGCAGGTATATTTATAGTGACCATGGGAGCTGTGAATATTGTATTGGCACTGTTACTGAAGCTCAGAAAAATCAGAACCGGACTCAGGGGAGACTGAATCACTATCAGCAGTGGCAGTTTCCAGACTTCTTGGTGCACAAATGCCAAAGAAAACTTAGAAAGTCAGCAGGAAAAGTCTGTCACACTTGGGTGAGAGTGGAGCAGTTCAGGCTGCACCAGCAGAGTTCTAGCCCTAGCAAACCAGGAGCGGGAATTGGAAGTGACAATATCAATAGTGGCAGCAGCTACTTCTGGACCTCTCAGCCCACAGATGGTAAGGGGGTTGAATAACTGGTTGAAAGAGGATTACAGGAGTCCTTTTTCTAGCACTGAGGCAGTACTCTGCTGCTTTACTCATACTCAGATCTGGGTCACAGTCCTGAGTGGCAATTCCTGAGGTGAGAGGAAACACTAGCATACCAGAACTTGTAGCCACAACAGAGATGGGACCAACCTCATACTTTCAGGGTAGAAAAAATGCTTATTCTTAATCACAGACCAAATCATAGCTCAGGAAAGGAGTAAACACTTCTGCTTAGATCATACCACCTTGAAAGAATTGAAAATTTATAGGTATGTAGAACTATTGCTGAAAACAACTGCACAAAATCTCTAAAGGTTGACACAGTGCACCCTTTACACTGGGAGCAGAGTTGTATCTTTAAAAAAGAATTAAAAGTTAACTAATAGTCTGGGGAAATGACCAAACAACCAGAAAAGAAAACTCTGACTATTGAAAATTTCTATGGTGACAAGTAAGATAAGAACACACATGCAGAAGACCACAACCAAGTCAAAGCTTCTACATCTAAAGCCTCCCAGGAAAAAAAAGGAATTAGTCTCAGGCCAGGGAAGAGTTCAGAAAGTATTTTGAAAACCAAGTAAGAAAGGTAGAGATAAAGGGAAGAGAAATGCAAGAATATAATTAAAAACAAGTCAACAGCTTGGTAAAAGAGAAACAAAGAAAAATATAGAGGAAAAGAACAGCAAAACAAATAAAGTAGGAGAAAGAGAAAAAGAGGTCCAAAAAACCAATGAGGAGGAAAATGGCTTACAAAGCAGAATTAGCCAAATACCAAAGAAGGTCTAAAAGCTCAGTAAATAAAATAATTCCTTAAAAAATTATAATGGAGCAAATGAAAGCTAATGACTTTCTGAGAAATAAAGAAACAATAAAATAAAATCAAAAGAATGCAAAGATAGAAAACAATGTGAATTATCTCATTGGAAAAAAGAAAACTGACCTTGAAAATGGATGCTGGAGAGAAAATTTAAAAATTATTGGACTTCCTGAAAGCCATGATTTAAAAAAGAGCCTACATATGATCATTCAAGAAATTATTAAGGAAAACTCCTTTGATATTCTACAACTACAGGGTAAAATAGAAATTGAAGTAATCCACCAATCATATCCTGAAAGTGATACCAAAATGTAAAATGCCAGAAATATTATAGTCAAATTAAAAAGTTCCCATGTCAAGAAGAAAATATTGCAATCAGTCAGAAACAATTCAAGTATCATGGAGTCACAGTTAGGATAACACAAGATTTAGATGCTTCTACATTAAAGTATTTCAACCAATAATCACTTACCCAGCAAAACTGATTATAATCCTTCAGGGAAAAAATGGATTTTCAGAGAGATGGAGGACTTTCAAGGATTCTTGATTTAAAAAAAAAACGGAATTTAAAACAAAAATTGACTTTCAAATACATGACTCAAAAGAAGCAAAAAAGGCCAACAGGAAAGGGAAATTATAAGGAACTTAGCTTAAGCTGTTTACATTGCAATATGAGAAGATATTTATATTTCATGAGATCTTTCTCATTATTGGAGTAGTTAGAAAGAGTATATATAGCCAGAGGACAAAGGTGTGAGTTGAATATGAAGGGATAATGTTAAAAAAATAAAATTAGGGGGTAATAGAGGAATGTACGAAGAGAAAGAGAAAAGGAGAGGCAGAATGGGGAAAATTATCTCATATAAAAAGGAAAGAAAAAGTTCTTTTTGCAGTGGGGGGATAGAGGTAAGATGAGGGCGAGTGAATGAACCTTACTATCATTAGAAGTGACTTGAAGAATAACATGCACACTTAATTGGGTATAGAAATCTCTTACCTTACAGTAAAGTAGGAAGGAAAGAGGATAATAGAAGAGGGAAGTATGATAGAAAAAAGGGCAGATTGAGAGAAGCAAAACATTTTTGAAGAGGGACAGGGTGAAAAGAGAGAGAGAATAGAATATATGGGGGGGGGGATAGGATGGAGGGAAAACCAGTTAGCAATAGTAACTGTTTTTTTTTCAAAACTGTTAATTTTGGAGCAAGTTTTTCTGATAAAGGCCTCATTTCTCAAATCTATAAAAAAAACTGTCAGAATTATAAAAAAATAGGATCATTCTGCCACTTATAAATGATCAAAAGTTATGATCACTTTTCAGATGAAGTAATCAGTTATCTATAGCCATATGGAAAAAAAAATACTCTCATTATTCTCTCTCTCTTTTTTTTTTTGCTTTTTGGAGGGCAGTTGGGGTTAAGTGACTTGCCCAACATCACATGGCTAGTTTTTCTATTAAGTGTCTGGGGCCAGGTATGATCTCAGGTCCTCCTGACTCCAAGGCCAGTGCTCTATTCACTGTACCACCTACCCTCCCCAATACTCTCATTATTGATTAGAGATATGCAAAGTGAAACAATTCTGAGGAACTACCTCATGCCTATTAGACTGACTAATAGGACAGCAGAAGTAGATAAAAAATGTTGGAGGGAATGAATGTAGGAAAAGTGAGACATTAATTTACTGTTGGTGGAGGTGTGAACTGATTCAACCATTCTGTAGAGCAATTTTGAACTGCCCTTTGACCTAGATATGCCACTACTGAATTTGCTTTCCAAAAGAGATTTATAAAAGGAAAAGGACCTATATGTACAAAAATATTTACAGCAGCTCTTTTCTGAGGGTAAAGGATTAGAAGTAGAGAAGAAGGCCCATCAATTGGGAAATATGACTGCGTAAACTGATTTCTAATATGTGCTTTAATTTCATATTATTGATGTCCCATTCACCATTTTCATTTTTAATATTAGTAATTTGATTTTATTTTCTTTTTTTAAAATAAAATTAACAATGGTTATTTTATTGTTTATTTCATAGAATGAGCTCCTAATATATTTTTTAATTTTTATTTTTAATTCTATTTTAGAAATCTTTCCTTTAACTTTTATTCCCATTTGGTTTTTAATTTGGGATTTTAAATGTGTTCTTTTCTCCATATTTTCCAATTGCATACTCAATTCATTGATCTATTCTTTCTCTTTTAGTTGTGCACATGTTAAGACATACAAATTTACTCCTATGTACTGTTTTGTCTGCATCACACACATTTTGGAATATTGTTACATTGTTGTCATTCTAGTTAATGGATTTATTCATTATATGATTTATTCTTTGATTCACTCATTCTTTAGGATTAGATTATTTAGTTTACAATATTTTAATCAAAGTTCTCATTACCCTTTGTTCCGTGTAATTTTATTGAATTGTGGGCCCAAAGTTTATATTCAATACTTATAGTTTTCTGCAATTGAAGGTAAAATTTTAATGTGCTTATACAAGATCAATTTTAGGGAAAATGCCATGTACCCCTGAAAGAAATGGTATTCTTATTTCTATCCAGTTTCCCATTCAGTTTTCTCCAGAAGTCTCTCATAATAACTTTAAAAAATGTTCTATTCATCACTGTAATTTCTTTTTTATTTATTTGATTGTTCAATTTACCTAGCTTTGAGAGGGAAAAGTTGAGGTCACCCACTAGTAAAATTTTGCTATTTTCTCCTGTAATTAATTTAAATTCTTCTTTAACAATTTGACTGATATGTCATTTGGTACATATATGTTTATGAATTGATGTTGCTTCAGAGTCTATGGTGCCTTTCAGCAGGTATAGTTTTCTTATTTTTCACTGTTAGGTTTTGCTTTTGCTTTGTCTGAGATCATGACTGCTACCACTACTTTTTTTTACATGATCTGAAGCATAATGGGTTCTGCTCTAGACTCTTATTGTGACACTGTGTGTGTCTGTCTCTTTCAAGTGTCTTTTATGTAAACAATATATAGTTGGATTTTGGTTATTAATTCATTTTTGCTCCCCATTTCAATTTTTGGGTAAGTTTAGCCCATTCACATTCACATTTATGATCATTAACTATACATTTCCACCAATTCTATTTTTTCTTCTTATCTTTCTCTCTTTTTTTTCCTGTATCTCCTCTGAAGGTTTTTTTTTTTTTTTACTTCTGTCTTCTGCCTTCTTTTATTAGCTTTCTCTTTGGTACCCACCATTTCTCTAATGTCTTTCTGCTTTTACTTCCCTATAGGATAAGATAGATTTGTACTGCCAATTGATATTGGTAAATTCATATATCCATATGAATATATCTATATGTATCTCTCTCTTCATATATATATATGTGTGTGTGTGTGTGTGTGTGTGTACATATATCCATATATAACCGCTAAATCTTTTGTGATCTCTATTTCTGCTCTATGATATTTGAATGATATCTTTCTGGGTGCCTGAAATATTTTCTCTTAAACTTGGGAGCTCTGGAATATAGTTATAATATTTCTTGGAGTTTTCATTTTGAGACTTATTTCAGGTGGATTCTTTCAATCTCATTTTATACTTTGGTTTGCTAACGCTTCTTTTTAAGAACTTATTTCCCTCATTATTTTTGTGCCTATTTTACCAAACTGTTGTCCTTCCATGATTTTCTTTCTTTGCTCTTATTTCTTTATCAAATTTTTCCTCTACCACTCCTACTTAATATCGAAAACAGTTTTTAGCTCTTCTAAGAATTAATATTGGGCTTTTTTCAATTTTTTTTCTTTGAGGCTTCACTTGTACTTGTTTTTACTTTATTGTATTATTCTGAGATATCTTGATCTTCCATATCACCATATTAGTTATTATGGTCAAGTTCACTTATTTAAACTTATTTTCCCATGCTATTTATTGATTTTAATCTGTATGTTAAAGTTGAGCCCTGTTCCTTGTAGGTGCCTCTGCTCCCTTGGGATTACAATGGATACAACTTCTCAGGGCCCTGATTCCTTGGTATTGGAAAGGATGCTATTTCTCCAAGTCTGTAACTTATTGAGGCTAGAAGTGATAATGCTCCTCTGCAGGCCTGCTCCCCTGGGACTGGAAATGATATTACTCCTCAATGCTTTCTCTCCACCCTTGAACTATGACACAAAAATAAGTATAGGGCAGGGATGGGGGACCTGCAGCTTCCAGGCCAAATGTGTCCCTCTAGGGCCTCAAGTCAGCCCTTTAGCTGAATCCAAACTTCACAGAACAAATCCTCTTAATAAAAGAATCTGTCCTATAAACCTTTCAATAGAGCACACCCAAGGAATTAGAAAGCAACATTGTGGTCTCGAGGTGGTAGATTCCCGACCCCTAGTATAGTCAATGGAGTTGTCAAACAGCATCTTGTCCTACACCCAGTGCTAGCATGAGGGTTCTCTCTAATATCATTGTAATTAGTTGACAGATCCCTTTACTGTTTCTGGCATGATTTCCCCTGAAGCTATTGCTGCTTCTATCACCATGATCTAGTCTGATAAATGGTGTTCCATCCTAATGATTTTCCAGGTCTGCTTCCACTCCCATGTCAAAAATTTCTCTTTCCAACTTCTTACGTTTTATTGGGCTGTAAATATGACTTTGTCTGAGCTTTTGTTGGCTTTAACACTTCAGAATTCATTTTGAGGCATTATTTTAAACTTGTCTGAAGGAAAATGTTGGGAGAACCAGGCTGAGTGCTTTCTCTATTCTGACATCTTTGCTCCTCCCCCAGAAGTTTGAGATGTACTCTTGAATTAAACTGTGACATAAATAAGTGAAATTTATGAGGAAAAAAAGAGGAATCTTAATGAAGGGTAATCTATAAATGAATACTTCAATTTCTGTATATTTCCATATATCTGGATTTTGAGAGGGAACAATATTTTAAAAAAAGAGAAGTTACAGTTCTTAAATGCTCATCTCTTGAAGTTTTATATGCTTATTACCAAATGCTAAGTTCCATTAATGAGGCATACAATTTTTAAGCACTTTGAAAGGGAAGTAGTGGTCACCTCTAGATATAGCATGGATATATCAAGACTAAGAAATGCCATAATAACCTCACTCTCTTTTTTGACATTATAAGCAACCTGACAAATCAAAAGAATATTAAGATGTAATAAATCTAGATTCCAAGACCTCCTAATTATTTGGTCCCAGTCTCCTATGCCAATATTATATATGTCCTATTTAATGGGAGCTGCACCATTTCTAGAACATCCCAGTCACTGTCCAAGAAATCATTATATTAGTACTCCTTGCCTTTGTCTTTATTCTTCCCTCTAGTATCCACTCTCTTCTTTCCTCATCTGAATCTTATTCAATTTTAAGTCTCAGAAAATGTTACCCTTCCTCTTTTATGCTATTGTTGATTATCCAATTCTTTATTGATTGTTCTACCCACTGAAATTTTATATTAAACTTACTTTCTGTACTTATTCACTTGACACATTTCAAAACATCTGCATGTTCCATTTCTAAATTGCAAATTCCTTAAGGACAGATGTCAGTATATTACCCACAAGGCCTTGCACATAGTAGGCTCTCAATAAATATTAGTAGATTTGAATGTCTGATTTTCAATCTATTTTATTGAATCTCAAAGAGCTATTCCCTTCCCTCTCTCATTTATTATCGGGTAAATATCTAATGTTAGTGAAAATCTTCCGAATAGAGAAGCAGGACTTTGCTACATTAAGACTCCCTAAGATATTAATAGAGTTTGTATTTTATGAATAAGAAAAGCTTATACTAACACTTTATATTTCTATAGTGCCTTTCTCCTAAAGAAGCCAAAACACTTTTCAGATAATTTTATCTACATTCAACAGATTGGATAAAATAAAATTAAAAAAAGACAACATTCTGAGAAGTAAACCAGAGAATTAGTAAGTATAAAACTAGCAACTCATTTTATCTCCCAGCCCTTATTTCCCCAGGGTAGTAGCTTGACCAATACATGTAATCAAAGATATATTCTTAATATAATTAAATACATTATACTTAAAATTATATTATCCTCTAAGTAATATCCTACAATTAAATATTATTTGTGTCTTTGAACCCCCTGAATTTCTTTCATTTCTGCTGCATAATAAACTTAACTTTGAAGTAAAAGTAAATTGAACAGTTTATAAATCATATAAAGAAGCCACGTACCTACAGGAAATAGGGGAAGGAAAGGTAAGATTCAAATGGTTTGATGTTTTAATAATTCAAAATAAATCCCTGTACAAACAAAATCTGAGAAAGTAAAATTCGATTTTTCTTTTATTAGTCTAGAACACAAATATTATAAATACTCTGTTCATGTAAATAATACTATTTTTAATGTATCCATGTAATGTAAAAGCCTTTCTTACACTGAAAATTAACTTTCAAATTTTTTCAAAAGTTTGTATCTATATTTTGCGTGTGTAAATACATACACATAGACATATAATTATGAAAATACAGTGACTTACTTCTATTTTCTAAAAGATGTCTCCATATAAGATAACAATTAGATGGTTCATGCAGAATAAAATGGATTATTGTATTCCAGGAGATGAAAATAAATTATTTTATAGAATCTAGAACATTCTTTATTTTTTCATTTAGAATACAAGTTTCTCCTTTGACTAACTATATATAAAAAGACAAAACCAAATCAATCCATGCTCTAAGAGAACTTAGATTTTAATTTTATAATTTACTAATAAGGAAACTGAGACCCAGAAAGCAAAATATTAGCTAAACACAATAGCTAATTAGTACCTGAGGTAGAACTAGGCATTGGGTCTTCTGATTTCCACTCCAGAGACATAATTCAGCAGTAAAATTTTCAGATTAGTTCCTTTTGTGCAAATTGAAGTGAAAAAGAGGCCAAAAAGGGAATGTCCCTAAAAAAATATTAAATAATTGCATAATTTTAAGAACTGTTTCTATTTAACTCAATAGGGAAAAAAAATCCTCCTTAAAATGAGCAAAGGAGTATAATGAAAAATTCTATTAAACTGCAATCTTTGCAGTGCAAGTCATGCCTAAAGTGCTTTTCACTTACTATGACTATAGCTGTATTAATAAAATTCATTGCCTATCATTATGTTATTCTATCTTGATATTTCCACTATTACTGTATGTGAGTTTCTATTTGTATGTGTCCTTTGCTGTAAAATCCAAATGTTACTTTGAAATCACATTGTGTCAACCAAATAAGTATGTTTTTCATTTGGTTGTTTCTTCTTCTACCCCCAAGAGAGGTGGTTAGTGAAGAGAGAGAAGATACGAGATAATTATTTGTGTGCAAGAATACTTTTTAATGTTCTTTTCATTAAATTTATGAAGTTGTTACCATTGTTATAGTGATTTGAGAGCAAGAAGCCACATTATAGTGTAAGGTGATATATGTGTGTGTCAACATATATGCATATAGCAATAAATCATTTTTTTCATTCAATTCAATAAGCATTTTGGACATGTTTTACTTAGGCAATGTATAAGGTGCTATCAGTGATATCAAGGCAGTATAATAAACAGCTTCTGATATTAAGCTGACAAAGTATAAACCATTGGGGGAAAAAATTCCCTGTTCAACAAGATGAAAGAGCAGCTGTGATGAAATAGAAAGATCATTGAATTTGGAAGTCAAAAGGCATTAATGTTTTTTCTCAATAAGGTTCTGATATACTTTTCCAGAGTTATGTCACACTATCCCTTCTAGTACTTGTATTGCAACCAAACCAGCCTATTTACTATTCCCTAAACTCAGCAGCCCATCTCCCATACCCAATGCCTAGAACTCATTCCTTCAATTCCTCTGTTTACTAGAATTCTTGGCTTCCTTCAAGATTTAGAAAATATTCTACTTCATACAGATATGTTTTCTGGTTCCCTTAGTAATTAATGTTTCATCCAATTCACTTGTATTTCTTATTGGTTTGTATTTTGTATGCCCTATAAAATGTAAGCTCTTTGAGAACAAATATCATTTATTACTTCTGTCTTGGCCCCTCTAGCTGTTCCTGGTATATTACAGGTAAAGTGAATTGGCTCAATGCTCTCCCCCTTTCAATCTTCTAGTTATGTGAACTAAAATACATTTAAATGTTTTTTACCTTAATTTATTCATTTATAAAATGATATTACTCTAATTTCCCTAACTTAAATGTTGGTTTTGAGAATCAAATAAGATAATGCATATAATATACATTGTAACAGATTATATAAATGTTATCTAAAATTTTCATTGTGTCAAAATATATTGTATAGATAAATAATAGAGGAAGTTAGTCTGAGATACACAAAAGACAATCCAACAACTGGAAGACATCAGGGAGAGGAAGGAACCAAATAACTCAGAAACTTTGAAACAGAACAAGAAGCATAGCAATGCAAAAAGTGGGATAATGAAATTTTAGTAGGACTATCATGAATGTCAGTTCATAATTAGTTTTAAATGCCTAAAGCTAGAATCACTGATCTTCTTTCTACCAATGGAGAAAATTTGTCACAGAGTTTGGCATGAGCCTGAACATGAAGTTGAGGATTACATAGATATGTCAGTAAGTGTAAAACTGCTATGTTGTTCAAAAGTCAAATGGGTAGGGTCACCTATATACAAATAAGGCATAGAGAGTTTGTCTAGCATGTTACTGCTGTGAAAGTTTTGGATAGCTAAATGATATAACAATGGATAGAGTTTATATGGATGCTATATATAAAGTTGTTTATGGGTGTTAGACATAGAATTGATGAAAAATCTTAGTTCAAATCCCACCTTGGGCACTTACTAGCTGTGTGACTGATCATGGGTCATGTGCTTCAATTTCCTTGTCTGTAAAATGGGGATAATAACAGTACCTAACTCCCAAGATTGGTTCAAGGATAAAAGAAATAATAGTCATAATATATTTTGAAAGTCTTTAAGCATTATGTAAATGCTATCTATTTTTATTGTAAGCATGAGAGTCAAGAGGAGAAAGTGTAAGACAAATGATAGACAATCTATATTACATCCTCCCTAGATGACTCCCTCTAGCTTACAACTGCTAATTCAGTATCATTTTCAAAACTAGTTTCTAATTCTCTGCAATTTTCTAGAAAAATGACTTCTTAATCTGGAAGAAAGAACAATAGACTTGGAATTAATAGACTTGAGGTCAATTTCTAGTTTTGCTACTTACTGCCTGTGTGACCTTGACCTACTGCTGTAATTTCTCTGGGTGTCAGTCTCCTCAAATACAAAATAAAAGAAATGGACTGGATATTTACTAAAATCCTTTACAGCACTAAATCCTGTGACCTTTGGCTCAAGAAAGACCCTTTATTTACTTTAGCCTTAGGAAATGGCTCTGAAATAAGTTTACATAAATATTATATGATAAGCTTGGGATTATCTTGGGTACCAGGAAGCATAATCTAAAATCCATCTGGTAAGAAGTGATGAGTCTTTGCAAATTTCAGAGAAAGACAAAAAAAGATGAAATGATGGCATGATGAAAACAATATTTAGGCAGGTTAATCAAGTAGTGCCAAGATGAATGGAAGATGAGGTAGAATGGGAAAAGAAGGACCAGTTAGGAGACTAACAAATTGATCAGGGTTTTAAAAATAATAACAAAAAGAATGAACATTTCTTGTTTGTCTATATGTTCTTTGAAATATTAGAGGCAGTTTAACATGGCATATATCGAATCTCCAATGGCATCACTAATATCAGGGTTCAAACTGAAACAGACTGGATGTGTAATCCTAGGTAAGTCACTTAGCACCACTTAGCATCTCAGATACCTATAAATAATTTGCAGATCACTTAACTTTCAGAATTAGGAGAAGTTTCCTCAGTAGAAACTCCCTCCATCAAAGAAATGAATCCTAGGTCTAAGGCAAATGATTTCATTCTTTTGGAAACTTAATTTACTAGCAAGTCTGAACTCTATAAAGCAATTGGCTTCTGACTTGGTGAATGTATCATTGAGGGAGAGCATTTCTAGGTAATATTATTTGAAGGTTACATAATTAGTAAGTGTTGGAGGTAAGATTATACTCCTGTCTTTCTGCCTGCAAGTTGAGCACTTTACCACATAGTCCCTATGTGACTATCTGGGCTCTATGACTATATGCAGCTATGTGGTAGAGTGCTTGACTTGCAGTCAGGAAGACATGAGTTTAAATCCATCCTCTGACACTTAGTAGCCATATAACCTTGAGTAAATCAATTACTTGACCTTTCTCAAACTCAGTTTTCTCATCTGTATAAGAGATAATAATAAAACCTATCAAACACATATGATTTGAGTCTGTAATGAGATAACATGTGTCAAATGCTTGCAAACCTTATAATGCTATTATTTTAGAATTTGCATTGGTTTTATTCTTTTGTGGTTTTGGAAACTTGGTTTATTAAAAATTCTGAAGTATATGAAGAAATTAAGAATGCCTGTTTAGTTAATGTGCCATTGAAGGAGAGAAGTTTTAGGTAGTATCATTTGAAGGACTCTTTACCATTTCCTTTATGAGAGATGTGAGGAGGAAAAACACTGCAGAATAACTTGTGAAAAAAAGATCTGTGCATAAATGGAATAATTTGATCACGTCTAATTATACAATAGTTTCTATACTAGACTGAAAGCAAATTGATGATGCCAGACCAACAGATTCTGCATCAGTGGTCCAGGAAGAACTAGAGGTGCTGCTGCCATCTCTATTCAACCAGAATGTACACAATCACAGCTGCAGCAGATAACCAGGGATATTAAAGAGAGGAGAGAGAGAGAGAGAGAGAGAGGGAGAGAGAGAGAGAGAAAAGAGACAGAGACAGAGAGAGAGAGAGAGAGAGAGAGAGAGAGAGAGAGAGAGAGAAAGAGAAAAAGAAGAGAGAAAAAAAGAGAGAGAGAGAGAGAGAGAGAGAGAGAGAGAACAGAGACAGAGAGAGAGAAAGAGAGACAGAGACAGAGACAGAGACAGAGAGACAGAGACAGAGAGACAGAGACAGAGACAGAGAGAGAGAGAGACAGAGAGACAGAGACAGAGACAGAGAGAGAGACAGAGACAGACAGAGACAGAGAGACAGAGAGACAGAGAAATAAGTCATCTGCAAAAGCAAACTTTTATCATTATTATTTTAATAATTCAATATATATCTTTTCCATTTCCAATATTAGGAGGACACTGCTACAAGTTAAATTAAAAAAAATGTTTCTCTTTAAGCTTTTGCTTAAAAGAAGAATATTCTCTTTTCCCAGAGGAATGAAATTTTTGTTAAGTATGTGAGTTTTTGAATAGTCATTTACTTTGGTCTAATGGTCATATTAAAAACTGGTAGTAAATGTAGGCACTGAGATGAGCAAGGGGAATGAGTGGCTTTTTAAGTGATGTTCAAGATATTCTAACTCAGAAATTACTTGCTTTCCTGGGTTTCTTTTTCAATTTAAATCTTCATAATGGTGGCATTTTATGTAGTGGAAAGAAAATTTTTGTACCCCTACATTTTGAGAATTTTTTGTAAGATCAGTGGAAACTGAGTACAAGAGCAATAAATATAATTAACTCTTTTTGTGCTTCTAGAAGCATTTTTCTTCTGATGTTCTGATTTTCACCCATGTTATTATGGACATTTAATTGCCTTCAACTTAATATTTTAAGGAGATAAAAGAAAAATAAGCCCATATGGAAGATCAAGTTAACAGAATCAAGGATGCAATAGGACCACAGATTTGGAGTTAGTAGGTCCATAAAGGGGCTAATTGAGTCTATTTTACATGTGATGGAACTGAATCACAGAGATGTGAAATGACTTCTAGTGTTACACAGTGTAATCATCTAAAGTAGAATTTGAACACAGATCTTCCTGAATTTAAACCAATCAATGTAACTACTATGCCATTCTGCCTTTCAGCATATGGATGTCAATCCACAGAATAAAAGAAATTGGGAGTTGGAAAACACTGTAGATACCATTTAGCCACATTTACTGATTTTATAGAAATAAAGAAACTAATATTTCCAGATTTAGAACAGTCTTGGCCAAGGACACATAGGTCTTTAGTGGTACAATCAGATCAAAACTCAAGACTTCAGAATCCCATGCCAATATTGTTGCTGTTATTGTGACATTTTTTAATTTTTTAATTATGATGCATTGCCTATTTCTAATTTGAAAAAAAATAAATGTAACAGAGATTCAGCTTAGAATAGTCATACATTCCTCCTTTCTTGGATATCATTCATTGAACAAACTGTCAGGAAAATATTAGTGAAACAAACATTGAAATGAAAATACCTTTGGTAGGAAGGCTGACTATAAATTAAACCCCCATACCTAAAATCTATTGAATTTGCTTGAGACTTTGGAAAGACAGTGCTGATGTGCTCTTATCTGATATACTATCTTTGGAGAAGCAACTAAGGTTTCTATCTCCAAAGCTATCTTCTAGCTATCTTCAAAGCACAGTTCATTTGGCCTTGCCTACATGTATCTCTGTTGAAGAACATTTTCTAACTAACTCTCGGTCAACAGTAACAGCACCTGCTACATGAAGTAAGAAGCTCTAAGTTGACCTTAATTACTACATAAACCTAAAGTATCAAGGCATAGAAGTTAGATTTTTATGATGCTTTATATTTTTTTTCATTCTGAGTATGTCTATGTATACATTTAATTTGAAAACCATACATTACTCATTAAAAATCTCTTGAAACTTACAGAAATTTAAAGAAAATATGATCCAAAAAAGCATAAGAAAATGAAAAATGCTCCATAAAACCCAAAATATTTCTGACTAGCTATAGAAGTTAATCATATTGATAGTTTCTGGTCCAAAAAGCCTTCTTTGGTGGACATTACACATGATTATTGAACAGTTTTTACAACTATTTTTCTTAGCAATTAACCTGACATATACCATAAATAACCCATTTGTTGTCACTTCTAGAATCAAAGAGACATAAAAGATAAAAATTGTAGAGTCCTATTATAATGACTGTGTTTAGGGGTGAAATGATGATATCCCTATTTTAGGCTTGCTGTCTTATGTGAACAAAATACTTAGCATCACTGTTTATGTGGGGGACATAAATTGAACAATGGTATAACAGTGTTAATTGTTGAGTAAATTTAGACATTCTTTCTCATGTATATTTTCTCCTTTTTTACTCCTGTAAATTTCTGATTCTGATTTCTTTTGAAAATTATATTGCTGTTTTTCAAAGACACTAGGAAGCTTTAGAAATATTAATTATCAATTGCTCAGGTTGTAGCACTAAATACCTTTGCAGTGTCATGTCAGATACTAATTTTAGAACCTGTATTTCAAATAAGATGACATACAATTTAAAAGCAAATACCAAAATATATCTTTATAATATAAATGTAAATTTCAGACACATTTATTAATGTATGAAATGAACATTTTAACTCAGAGTACCTGGATGTTATTTTGTTAAATGTCACTGTTGTCTTGCTATCTTCTAATTTTGCTCATAAAGGCCAAGTTTAAAACAGGTCCAAAATCAGCTTTTAAAAATACACAGGAAGAAGCTGGCAGAATGGCAGAACCTTAGTGTGATAGATTCTTTTGATATATGCTATTTTTCAGTTTCCAGGAAAAGTCCTATCTATAATTGAAGAAATGATGCCAATCACTGAATCTGGACTAAAAGATTTCAATGTAAGAAACAGAAGGCTACATTTTATAAATAGCTCTAAGAGATGAAGAAAGGCATTTAGCGCTACCTTACAATAAGACAAGTTCTTTCCTTTCTACCACTAGGTGTGCATTAAGGCATCAGAAACAAGTATAAAAAAAAAAAAGCATTGTCATCATCCATTCAACCTAGAACACCCCAGCAGTGGCAACAAGTCCATTTTATTATGTTCTGAATTCAGAATTTAATATCCTTCTTTAAATATCCTTTGAGATAAAGATGCATCTTCATAAGTAGGGTTTCTAAGAGATAAAAGCTAATTGCTTTCTCCCTTTGCTCAATTTTTTTTTCCTTTTGTTGTTAAAAAGGCTGAGAAGAGAAACATACTTGCTTTTCTTATATCCCAGCATGTAGAATTTTCTATCCTTTTCCATACTTTCTATGAAATGGTCCCTAATGTGTGAAATATGTCCGTTCCTCCCCTCGATCCAACCTCTATTCCCTAGTTATCTTGAAAGCGCAGTTCATTTGGCATTGCCTACATGTATCTCTGCTGAACAACATCTCCCATCCCAAACTCCAAGACATCAGATATACCCACTACTGTGTTGTACTTGAAATTATTTTGCAGTACTTGGTTCATACTTTCTAGTTTCTTGTTCACATGCTGTATTCATTAGAATTTAAGTCTTGAAAACAAGAAATGTGGTTTTTTTTTTGCCTTTTGGAAGGCAATTGGGATTAAGTAACTTGCCCAAGGTTACACAGCTAGTATTTTTTGTGTGGGTGTTAAGTGTCTGAGGCAGAAACCGAACTAGCGTCCTCCCAACTCCAGGGCCAGTGCTTTACTCACTGCACCACCTAGCCGCCCCCAAAATGTTATTATTGACTCTGTATTCTCAGTACCTAGAATAGTGCTTTTGACACAACATCCAAAACATAAATCTTTGACTGCATTCAATATATAGGAATAGTGCAAAACAAGAAACTTCCTTAATTTATTCAAATAACCATGATTCAAAATAGAGGATAACATCACTATTTCTTACCATCATATTTATAGAGACAGAGGAATAAGAACACTTTTTAATTTCTTATATGTCATTTACAGGGTTGTAGATGTAGAATGGGAAAGAACCTTAGAGGAATTTGAATCCATTTTCCTGTTTTTTTGAATGAGGAAATTGAGATACCAAGAAATTAAGTGAGTTTCCCAAGATCACACAGATATTAAGAGACAGGTGTTTTGACTCTAAATTCTATGGCTATTATACTGTTACAGGATGCCTCTGGTGTTAGTGGGAAGCTGAGGTCAATGAGGAAATGAGTGAGGTAGAAGGACCTGGTTAGGGTCCTGGAGTCTGAGGGGAACTGGGGGAAGTGATGCAATGTCCAAATCTCTGTTTATTTTCACTATGTTCATATCGCCATTTTAGTTCCTAATGTTACACATGCCCTCTAGGGACACGATTAAATTAGTGGTCCTCTGAACATGGTCTGAGAGGAGCAGTACTGTGTCTATATAATGTGCTGTCTCCTTAAAATAACCCAGATTATGGTGTTGACATCACCCATAGATGGGGATCTGATAATTTTTAGATAATTATTCCTAAAGTGAAGGGTGGGGTACATAAATACTTGCTATACCCTCAAATATTAAATGCTCAGAGGAATACCATTAGAAAATTATTTTTGACAAAATATATTTTTCACCATGGTTTTTATTCATTTTTATAATCTCCCAGTTTTAATTTGTTTTGAAAAGTAAATTTGCATATCATTTGCTGATGTACAAATAGAATAAATGTTTTAATTGTCATATATACATATATAGTTTACATTCTAAGGTTAGCTCACAAATATATTTAGTCATAATGTACTTTAAAGAGCATATGTCTGAAAAGAAAGAAGGGCAACAGAAAAAATAATAATATTTTTGAGGTAAATGGATTTTATGACTATTCAAAGAATCTTTCAACCATTTAGAATACTGCCTTAATGGGGAAATTGGCTCCATTTTCCAACTTAGAACTCATGGAACTTAGTACAAACAAATCTTCCCACTGACACAAGACTTGTATAAAGAATACAATCTTTCAGTATATCTTTGTGATAAAAAATGGATAATATAATCCCCCAGAAGTAGTAACATGGAAGAAGTTGTTCATTTGTAGAGAATTTTGTTCATTCTTTGTAACTTCATGATAGCATGCATGTTACTACTTTATCAACTCTGATGAAACATTTTGCTACACAGTCCTTACCTATCTAGATCCCTGCTAACCTAAATTGTCTAGATTGTTAGGTGCTTAAGGATAATGGAAGTGCAACCTGTGGAAGTACAAATGTTAAAAAGAGGGAAGTTGTCAGAAGTCATATTTTAATGGGACTTTAAGAAGGATTGGACATAGGTAATTTCAGTCTCTGACTTCTGGTAAGAGTTTGCTAAACACCAGAAACTTGAATTTACTAGTGTGTAACCTCACACAGGAGAGCCATTGTGAGTTTAAATTAATCATAGTTCTGGGATGCAGTGGTTAACCTTGGTATATTTAATGGCTTACCAAGCTCCACAGCACCTGTTTCAGCTACTTTCATGGCCATTGGAACAAATTATTCTCATCAGTCCATTCTGCCAGACAAAGTCCTTATATATTTAGTAGATATCTCCTTAACTCACCAATAGGTCTGAGTCAAGTTGGTTACCATAAACCTGGTTTAGGCCATTTGCAGAGATGGTTTTACTAAGGTGTTCCTACAGTGCATGCTATAGCTTCTTAGACACACAGGTGAGAGCTAGGTAAAATGTGGTCACCAAAAGTGAATGAGCAGAGGAAATTGTGTGAACTCCCATAGTAACCACCTCCAATACCTGTAAAATATGACTATAAACAAATTTTAGAGCTACAGAACCCACAAAGTGACAGTGAGAATCAAATCTCCCACTGAAGGCAGCCTGGAGGCAGACAGGAAGAGTCTATCACACCAAGCTGGGAACCAAGCACAGTCATTCATGAGCCACATGGCCTGGATGTAGGGTGGCCCTGACCAGTGGCACAAAATGGCCAGAGCAGACTTCAAGAGAGTGAATCAGTGGCAGCTATGGTGGTTTGCAGACTTATCATAAAAGCCAAAGAGCAAGTAAAAGGTCAGTGGGGAATTCTGTTGGAACGTGGTGACAGAAAAGCATGGTCCAGCTTTTGCCTTTGGGGTGATAGGTGGTGTGGGCATGGCAGCAGGAAGGCCCACCAGCTTCAGCTGCTGCTTCATGGCTGCCTTCAGAGCTCTTGGCCTGCAGATCATAGGGGGACAAAGCAACCATTCAGAGGATAATTTCTCTTGCTTTGATCTATTTGGATCTGGGTTGAGGCTTGGATAGTGGTCCTGCCATAAGAAAAACTAATGTGCCAGACCTTGTGGTGGCTGGTAGAGAGGGCACCCTCCTCAGATTTTTGACAACCTTTGTGAAAACCCCAGTAATTTGGGACAAAACTCTCTCCACTCTGGAAGCAGAGTTCTACAGTTTCAAAAAGCTCAAAAATCAAGTAATTGGCTCACAAGATGAGCAAGGAGAGGAAGCACAATCAGATCATAGATTTCTTTTTTGGGGACCAAAAGGATCAAAACATGGAATGAAAAGAAGTCAATAAAGTCAAAACTCCTACATCAAAAGCTTCCTAGAAAAATATGAACTGGTAGTAGGCCATGAAGGAACTCAAGAAGGATTTTGAAAATCAAGTAAGAGAAGTGGAGGAAAAATTGGGAAGAGAAATGAGAATGATGCAAGAAAATCATGAAAAGTGAGTCAACAGTATGCTAAAGGAGACCCAAAAATACTGAAGGAAATAACAGCTTAAAAATAGACTAAGTCAAATGGAAAAAGAGGCCCCAAAAGCCAATGAGGAAAAGAGTGCCTTAAAAAGTCAAATTGACCAGATGGAAAAGGAATTCAAAAACTCACTAAAGAGAATAATTCCTTCAAAATTAGATTGGAGCAAATGGTAGCTAATGACTTTATGAGAAATCAAGATACTTATAAAACAGATCCAAAAAAATGAAAAAAAGAAGACAATGTGAAACATCTCATTGGATAAACCACTGACCTGGAAAAGAGATCCAGGAGAGAAAATTTAAAAATTATTAGACTACCTAAAAGCCTTGATTACAAAAAAAGCCTATATCCTTCAAGAAATTCTATAGAAAAAAATTGCCCTGATATTCTAGACCCAGAGGGCAAAATAGAAATTGAAAAATTCACTGATTGCCTCTTGAAAAAGATCCCAAAAAGAAATATCCTAGGAACATCATAGCCAGATCCTAGAGCTTCCAGATCAAGCAGAAAATATTACATGCTGTCAGGAAGAAACATTGGAGCATTGTAGAAACACGGTAAGGATAACACAAGATCTAGCAGCTTCTACATTAAGGGATAAAAGGGCTTGGGATATGATATTCCAGAGGTGAAAGGAGCAGGATTAAAACAAAGAATCACCTACCCAGAAAAACTGAGTATAGTCCTTCAGGGTAAATATGGTCATTCAATGAAATAGAGGACTTTCAAGTTTTCTTGATGGAAAAAAAAACGAGCAAAACAGAAAATTCGACTTTCAAATACAAGAAGCAAGAGAAGCATGAGAAGGTTAAAAGGAAAAAGAAATCATAAGGAACTTTTAAAGTTGAACTATTTATATTCCTACATGGAAAAATGATCATTATAAGACTTTTCTCAGTATGAGGATGGTTGAAGAGAATGTATATAAATATATATATATATATATATATATATATATATATATAGAGAGAGAGAGAGAGAGAGAGAGAGAGAGAGAGAGATGTAGCTATACATGTATATATTTATAGGAGGTATATGTGTGTAAAAATACACATGTAAGTGTGGGTATATGTGTGTACTTGCATACATAGACAGATGGTACAGGATGAATTGAGGGAGGATAAAAGAGAGAGAAGATTGGGGGAAGGGGTATTTCGTAGGCTCACTATTTTGGGGTGGGTGGTAGGCAAAATGGGGAGAAAATTTATAATTCAAAATCTTGTGGAAATGAATGTTTAAAACTAAAAATAAACAAATTTTTAAAAAAGTGAAAGAGCAGCCCTCATACCAGAGGTGCTAGTCCCTCCTGAACTCCCTATACACCCCAGAGTAAGGATTTAATAAATGTTGGTTCCATGCTATTCCTTAATCTTACTTGAACAATACACTTACAATGTGTATTGTCTTCCTTGGCTTCATTTAAGACTTAGCCTTCTAAATGAAGGTTTAATGCTTGGACCTTCTTTCTGAAATTAACTTAGATATATCCTGCATACACACACATAAGTAATTTTTACATATACATAATTGTATATGTGTGTATACATGCATATATATATGTATGTGTATTGCTTTTATGTAGCTGTTTGCATGTGGTCTTTCCCACTACATCACAATTTCCTTGAGGGCAGGGTCTGCTTTTGTCTTTCCTTTTATCCCCAGCATTTAATGAAGTCACAATACAGAGTATGCACTTAATAAACATTTCTTGTCTTAACTTATTGATTTATGTGTTTTTCTAACATTTGGTAATTAATTCTACTATGATATGATATACAAAAATAATATTAAAATTCAGTGTCCAATGATACAAGAATGATGTCATCTGTAAATAATCCCAGTTATAGTATGTATTTTCTCCTCTGCCATATATTTCATTCATCCTGTGAATATACATATCAAGTAATTAACATATCAACAAGCATTCATTAGTTTTTTTTTTTTCTAAGTGCCACACATTATGCTAAGTGGTAGGGATAGAATAAAAGGCAAAAAAAGTCAATGCTTCCAAGGAGAATACATTTTAAAATTCATTCAACCTATATATCAACAAGTATGGGCATATAACTTTAAAAGTGAGGGCTTGGGGTGGCTAGGTGGCGCAGTGAGTAAAATGCTGGCCCCAGAGTTGGGAGGACCCGAGTTTGGTTCTGACCTCAGACACTTAACACCCACACAAAAAATACCACCTGTGTAACCTTGGACAAGTTACTTAACCCCAGTTGACCTCCAAAAGGAAAAAAAAAGAAGTGGGGGCTCCACAGAGAGAGAAAACAGCAATGGAGTAGATACAAAAATGAATTCAGCTAACAAAGCCTATAGGGAATGCCATTTATTCTTTGATTTTTGATGAGATTTTGAAATGCTTTCATTCAATAGAGAATTTCATGCATAGTTTTACTTTAAATCAATTTCAAAATGGTTCATACTCCCTGACTTTTTTTCTGACTTGTAGATATGGAACCTGAAATGGGTGTATATATTTAATTTAAGGATTTGTGATAAGCAAGTTGTAGCAGGAACAATAGTTTCAAGGCTGTTTTTTTTTTTTTTGTTTTTGAGACTATTCTCTTTTCCGCCTCTTTCTTTAAGGGTTCTACACATAAGCATTTGTCAGTGCAACTCTTTTTATAGCAGATCTATCTGTAGGAGGATAAGAGAAATCCCTCAGACCATTTCACACCAGGGGAAGAATCAAGTGATTGATCCATTATTGCAAGAAGATTTAAAATTTCCTTACATAATATGGTCTACTTTAATAAGCATACACTTTCATCTCTGAAATTAAAAGGCAGTACATTTTGAAATATTATAACATAGTATCTATCATTATACATCTATGCTATCTGACAAGCAAAAGATAATGAAAAGCAGAAAATTCTTTCTTCCAGGTTTTTGAAATTGAGTACAAATTAGGATATTTTCATCTTTGTTAAGTAGAAACATTTGTATGTGTAGAGACAGGTATTTTCAAGAAATGGTGCTGAAGCTAAATGATGAAAATCAAATGAGTTTTGGGGAAAAGCTGCAACCAATCTAAGACATATCTTCTGTAGGTAAGTAAGGACGTTCCATAGAATACAAAAAAAAAAAACAAGGGCAGAGGGTGAGGTGGGGGAAGACATCTAGCTACGTCTGTATTTATTTTCATTTCTAATACATTTTTAAAAAATGGTTTTGAAAAGAAATTTTTACTTTTCACTTTTTAAGAAATTCTGTATTAATCAACTTTTTACTTCCTCCCCTGCCCCCCCCAAATCCCCATAGAGCTGCTATGAGTAAGGAACGCTACTATATAAAACTTTAATTATGTAAATGGGAACACCATACTCTGTGAAGCTCCACAGAGAGAGAATACAGCAATGGAGTAGATACAGAAATGAATTCAGCTAATAAAGCCTATAGGGAATGTCATTTATTCTTTGCTTTTAGAGTATATTGAGAAATTCTTTCATCCAATAGAGAATTTCATGTATGGTTTTACTTTAAATTAATTTTAAAATAGTTCATATTCCATGACTTTTTTTCTGACTTGTAGATATGGTCCCTGAAATAGGTGTGTATATTTTCTGTTCAATTCAAACACATCTTGTCTTTTGCTAAGAGTAGAGGTTTAGAAAAAAAAGAAAGTATCATCAATCCATAGGATCTACTTTTTGAACTGTTGTTATCTATTTAGCATCCATTATTGCTTCATGACAGTTATTATGCATTGTAACCAGGAAAGAGAATATAAGGATATATGTTATTGTTATGTAACAACTGATATCTGTTTTGTATTATACATAAGCATGTCAAATTGATATATACCACATGAAATTAAAGTGTATGTTCATTAAATATCCCATGAAATTATTATGATTTATATGAGTATTTGCCAGTATAGATTTCAGTTTATATAATACTTTGGCACATTGCATAGCATTATCTTACTACCAGAAACAAATATTAATGCATTTTTCTATAGATACAATTGAAAGAAACAACATACATTTTAATGTACATAGGATCTATTCTAAAGTGGCAGCAACAAAAGATGTCAAAGATATATGCTTCCAACCAACTGAAAAGGAATAAATATGACAAAATATCCAAAGAGTTAACCAATTTCATTTCAATGTTCAAAATTATGACAAAAACAATAGAGAAGCATCTTAAGCATTACCAATAAATATATATTTCCATGGTATTATGTTCTGCATTTTTTCAAGTATTATTGTGGTGGATAAAAAAGGTAGATTAATTTTATTTTGGTTCTTCTTTTCACATACCAAATTTCTTCCTTTTTTTTTCATTCTCTTTCTCATTTCTTGTTCTGTCCTCATTCAAATTCTGAGTTCTAGTTTTTATGTTTTACCTTCCCTACTTTCTGCTTATCCCTACTTTTGTCTTCAGAGGCCTTCTCTAGACTTTTCTCTTGACTTTTTAAACATCTTGCAGGGGAAAAATGTGCTTTATTTACCTGCCATATCTAGCCACCTTTAATTTCTATCAACCTTTTCTAGAAATCCTGGAGCTACTAACAGATCTTCTTGTCATGCTCCCCTTTCTACAATCAGATGAGCTGAAACACCATGTAAATTAAGAGTTTCATGGGACTTGATTTTAATTTAAATAACATTATTTCAATGGCAGGAAATATGCAAAATTATGAATATATTTTGCGAACAGCCATATTTAAAAAGAAAAAAAAATGGGATGAATCAGCTTCTTTGCTTTCACTGATGTTATGAATATAGTTCTAATGAAAGGTACATTGTTTGAAGTTCTGTATTCACAGATCAAGAGACTCATTAATATGAAAAGACTAAGTTTCCCTCTTCCCCTTTTTAGCTCTTTCTGTTGATACCATACAAAGTGAAGTATCTTTGGGAGAGAGAGATTAGTTCTCCATCGAATGCAACTTTGCACTGTGAAATTTAGAAGGTAGGGGTGGAGCCAAAATGGCAGAGTAGAAGCACAAACTTGGAATGGGCTCTGGCTCCAAACAATTCCAACACTTCTAAAAATGATTCTAGACAAAATTTTAAGCTACAGAAAACACAAAGTGACAGAGAGAAACAAATCTCCCACTGAAGATTGCCCAGCAGGCCAACGGGTATGGTCTATCACAATGAGCTGGGAGCTGAGCACACTCCCACAGGAGCTGCGCACTCCCACAGGAGCCATGCACTCCCACAGGAGCCATGCATTTCCAGCTCCAGGGAAGCCATGACGAGCAGCAGCCTGAGATTTCAGAAGAGTGAATAAACAGCAGCTGTGGTGGCTTCCAGACAAAGTAAAAGGTCAGTGTGGAACTTTGTTGGAACAGGGGGGAACAGAAGAGCAAGGACAGCTCCTGCCCCCAAAGCAAGAAGCAGCAGAGGCATGGTGGCTGTGCAGCTGCATGGCTGCCTCAGGGGTTATTGGACTGCAGATATAGGGGGACTAAGCAATAACTCAGAGCGTAATTACTCTTGCTTTGACCTGCTTGAATCAGGATCACGGTCTTGGGTAGAGTTCCTGGGGTATGTGACCAGTTAGTCAGACCTTGTGGGGGCTGTAGAGAGGGCATCCCCCTAATAGCTCTCACAGCTGCAAAATCCCCAGCAAATTGGGACAAATCTCTCTCTATTCTGGAAGCAGAGTTGTTCTGTGGCAAAGAGCTCAAAAGTCAAGTAATTGCCTGGCAAAATGAAAAAGCACAGGAAGTACAAACAGACCACAGAATCCCTTATCAGGGACAAAAAGATCAAGGCATGGAGCAGGAGGAAGATGGTAAATTCAGAACTCCTGCATCAAAAGCCTCCAAGAAAAATATGAATTTGCAAATAATCATGGATGAGCTCAAGAAGGATTTTGAAAATCAAGTAAGAGAAGTGGAGGAAAAATTGGCAAGAGAAATGAGAATGATGCAGGAAAATCATTAAAAGTGAGTCAACAGCCTGTCAACAGAGATCCCCCAAAATAATGAAGAAAAAACACCTTAAACATAGACTATCCTAAATGGCAAAAGAGGCCCAATAAGCCAATGAGGAGAAGAATGTCTTAAAAAGCCAAATTTGCCACATGGACAAGGAATTTCAAAAATCCACTGAAGAGAATAACTCCTTCAAAATCAGATTGGAGAAACTGTAAGCTAATGACTTTATGAGAAATGAAGATACTATAAAATAGATCCAAACAAATGAAAAATTTTAGGGAAATGTGAAATATCTCATTGAAAAATCCACTGAATTGGAAAATAGATTCAGGAGAGATAATTTTAAAATTATTGGAATACCTGAAAGCCATGATCAATAACAGAGACTAGACACCATCTTTCAAGAAATTTTCAAGGAAAATTGCCATCACATTCTAGAACCAGAAGGCAAAATAAAAATTGAAAGAATTCACCAATTCCCTCTTGAAAATGATCCCCAAAAGAAAACTCCTAGGAATATTATAGCCAAATTCCAGAGTTCCCAGGTCAAGGATAAAATACTGCAAGCAGTCACAAAGAAACAATTTGAGTGTTGTGAAAACACAATAAGAATAACACAAGACCTAGCTGCTTCTAAATTAAGAGATTGAAGGGCTTGCAATACGATATTCCAGAGGTCAATGGAGCTATCACTAAAACCAAGAATCACCTACCCAGCAAAACTGAGTATACTGCTAGAGGACAAAATATTGTCATTCAATGAAATAGAGGATTTTCAAGCATTCCTGATGAAAAAAAACAGAGCTAAACAGAAAATTTGACTTTCAAATATAAGAAGCAAGAGATGCAAGAGGAGGTAAATAGAAAAACAGAATTACAAGGAACTTATTAAAGTTGAACTATTTACATTCCTTTGTGGAAAAATTATCATTGAGACTCATAAGCCTTTTCTCAGTATGAGGATAGTTGAAGGGAATATATATGTATATATGTATACATACATATTTATGTATGTATAGGAGGGTATATGTGTATATAAATATATATGTGAGTGTGGGCATATGTATGTTCATGTATACATAGAGGGCACAGGATGAGTTGAATATAAAGAGATGACATCTAAAAAATGAAATTAGAAAGTGAGAGAGAAATTTGGTGGGGGAGAATAAGAAAGGGAGAGATAGATTAGGATAAATTTTCTCATATAAATGAGGCAAGAGAAAATTGTTACAATGGAGGGGAAGAGCGGGAAAGTGAAAGGGAATGGGAAAACCTTACTCTCATTGGGTTTGGCTTAAGGATGGAAAAACATACACACTCAATTGGGTATATTACCCTACAGGGAAAAAAGGGAATAGGGGATAAGAGGGGCCATGATAGAAATGAGGGCAGATTGGGGGAGAGGGTAGTTAGAAGCAAACACTTTTGAAAAGGGATAGGGTCAAAGGACAAAATAGAATAAGTGGGGGTGGGATAGGATGGAAGGAAATAAAGTTAGTCTTACACAATATTAACTACTAGGAAAATGATTTGGGTAACTAGTCGTGTACTACCTATATTGAATTGCTTATCTTTCCAGTGGGGGTGGGTGAGGATAGAAGAAGGGAATAAATCTGGAACGCAAAGTTTTAAAAAGAAATGTTTAAAAAATTGTTTTATTTTTTATATGCAACTCGGAAATAAAATATATAAGCACTGGGGTATAGAAATCCATCTTGCCCTACTAGTAAGTTGGGGGGAGGTCAAGGGGGAGGATATAAGAGAAAACAGATTGGGGGAAGGGGTATTCAACAGATTTGCTATTTTGGTGTGGGTGTAGGGGAAAGATGGGGAGTAAAAATAGTAACTTAAAATTTTGTGGAAATGAATGTTGAAAATTAAAAATAGGGGTGGCTAGGTGGCACAGTGAGTAAGAGCACTGGCCCCATATTCAGGATGACCCGGGATCGGTTCTGGCCTCAGATACTTAACACACACACACACACACACACACACACACACACACACACACACACATGCATGCACAAACTGGCTGTGTAACCTTGGGCAGGTTACTTAACCCCAATTGCTTAAAAAAAAATTAATGCCGCCAAAAATTGAGAAGGTACTAGCATATATCTTTGTAGTGTGAAAAAAGATAAGATTAATCACAATAAATATGTACTGAATAACTATTATGTACTTAACACTGAACTAAGTACTATGAGGTAAAGCAGTACATGAGAAAATGTACTACACTGGAAATCGGAAGACATGGGCTCAAGTCTGCTAAAGAATGGGTTGATGATGACAGGGATTCAGTTTTATATAAACCCTTTGGTTGTTATTTAGTCATTCAGTTGTGTCTGACTTTGTGATCGCATGGACTATATAGCACACCAGTGATGACCATAGAGTTTTCTTGGTAAGGATTTCCAAATGATTTGCCATTTCCTTCTTGAGGGGATTGAGGCAAAGAGAATTCAAATGACTTGCCAAGCATCACATGGCTAGTAAGTGCCTGAATCCAGATTTGAACTCGGATCTTCTTGACTCCAAGCCCACCACTCTATCCACTGAGCCACCTAGTCAGAGAGCTTCCTACATAACTAGAATAGTTATGTACACACACTAAACACTTGAGTAATATGTATTGAAATGATTCTTGACTTTTCTTCTTACTAAGCATATTACTAAGGTAGGTCTCTTTGTGTTTTTGATTCTCATTTTCCTCATCTATAAATGGGAATAAAAATTCTTGTTTCTCCTAAAGTGGTAAAAAAAAAAAATGACTCTAAATGTTCAAGTGCTACACTGATGTTGTTCATGGAACTGTGAAATGATGTACACATTTTGAAAAACAATTCAAAAGTATGCAAATGAATTGACTAAAATGCCAATACTTTTGAACTACAGATTCCATTACTAGGAATCTGTACTTTTAGGAAACTTTTAGGAAACCATAAATAAAAAGAAAATCCCCATATAAACCAAAATATCAATAGCCATATTTTTTTCCCTGATATTTAAGGATTGGAAACAAAGTAGATAACCATCAGTTGGTGAATGGCTAGAAAATCATGGTACATGAATGTGTTGGAATATTACTCTGTTTTAAGACCTGATATACATTATGAAAATAAGAAGCATGGGTATATGTGCATGTGTGCATACATCTATATGTGTAGCACCAACATAATATTCACAGCACCTGTTGTGGTTAATATGCCAGCTAAATTGCACAATAAAACAAGTTCTCCACAAGGAAGACAAAGCCAAAACATTTATTCAGACCCCAGAAAGCCAAATCCCAACACCAGAAAATCAAATCCAACATAGTGAAAAGAAATCTATGCACAATAATATTGCTAGGGGCACTGCCATTCCCAAGCCTTCTCCTACTGGGTCCTTCCCACCAAAAAAAAAACACAAAAAAAACCTTCACTGCTCTCTGCCTGCTTCTTCTCTCTCCCTCAGTTCTAACTGCTTTCTCCAACTTTCACTGGGCCCTGCTCCAATTCTGTCTCTTCCTATTCCATCTGTCCAAAAAGCTCCTCCCACCACAGCCTTCTTGTGACTCAAAGTCATGTAACTTAGGCTTCCATGTGACTTAAAGTAGGTCACATGGACCTATTACTAGATGTGAAAGATCTTCCTATTACGCAAAAATGCATTAACAATACAGTGTGTGTATGTGTTTTCAATTATTAGACCAATATTAGCACAAAAAGAAACAGTCTTTACTTTGTTGCATCTCAGTTTGAGAGGCAGCATTGAGTGCACAATCTTCCTCATCGAGGGCATTTGACAACATGGCTGAAAAAGTGCTAAAAAGCATGGGAGCAAGCGCAAAGCCTTGTTTCAGTTCATTGGTGACTGGGAAATCAGGAGAGTATTGTCTATTATCCAGAACCCAAGCAAGTATGCCATTGTGAAATTGACATAACTCTGATGAATTTCTCTGGGAACCGAATTTTGACATAATTTTCCATAAACCCTCATGTAATGGCAAGCAAAATTATACTTAGCTCCGTGTTTCAGTTATTCAAATGTCTTTGAGCCTTGCCCATGATTATATCAAGTCTTTGTTAGAAGAAGAACCTGTGAAGCCCACAGCCGGAGGAACTTGCCAAAGACCAGGAACAGGGAGGACATAAGAGGAAGGGGTGGAACAGGAAGGAGCTAATGTTATAAAAGCTCAAGCACAAACTGGAATGAATCAGAACAGGGAGGAAGGATGTCTGTGATGCTGGCACTCTGCCTGTTCTGTCTGTGTTGATTTCACTGACCAAAGTGCATTGATGATAGTGCTGGCAATGTAAATGAATATTGTTGTAACTCTGCTAAGCATAAGGTGTGGAGCTGGACTGGAAGCTGGACTGGGAGCAGGACCAGAGGCTGGGAGCTGCCTACCTGTGAAAACAGGTGATTAGATGAATTCAGGCAAGAACTTGGACCATGGAAGAGAGACCATGGAGTCTAGGAATCATTCTTGCATCAAGATGAAAAGACTTGTATACTTAGTGCTGACTGACAAGATTAAAAATGTGACCTAGGGGTAGGAAATCTTTGTTCTTTGTACTCCTTAAGGATAATTTCTCCTTAAGGGTGATTAAATTAAGGGTGATTGAAAGCCAGTTTCCAATCAAGATGAAAGAAAACTTTAGATGGTTACTTTATATTGACTGATTCAGACTGTGACTTACTAAATATCTTTTCTTTAAAAATACATGGCCACTTTAGTAATAAGCTGCTATAGTATATTACTGTTAATGTTGTACTTTGGTGTCTATGTATGTTTTGCTTTAGTTCACTGCTGAATAAATCAAGAGTTCACCATACAAAGTGATCAAAAGTTATAGTTATTCACAGCAGCAGTTCTCAGGATACCTGCTTCTGCTTGGCTTTGCACCTCACAGCTCACTGTATCAAAGGCGTTGTTTAGCTCTACAAATGTTGTGTTTAGACCTCTATTCTGCTCCTGGCATTTCTTCTGTAGTTGTCAGGCAGCTTTCATTGACCCATACTGAAGACACACTATCCCTAAGATTAATGACCATCTTCCAGGTGAAGGATCGGCTTATTAAGAAAGACTTTGGCAAGAATATTGCCAGTAATGACTAAGAGAGAAACTCACCCCTCAGTCTATTTCCTTTACCTCTATAGAGATGGTCATTGAATTCCTGGGGGGAAAACCTCTTACCATAAAACCTGGAAAATTTCAGTCAGATTTTTAATGACAAGAGACCTCCAACCTTGTAAATCTCAGCTGTAATAGAATCAGAACCAGGGACTTTATCACACAAAAGGAGCCTAATGGCATTCAAAACCTCTTTTTGGTTGGAACTTCCATAAGGAAGGGATTGACTTCAAATCGAAGTAAATGGTTGTAATGCCATGCACAGAAGCTTTCCAGAAGAACTGCTACTGTGAACAGCTTTTTTTAAGGTTCTGATTACTCAGTATAATTATCACTCTATTCCATAACAAAAGCAAAACATCCATGGAAAATTGAGGTACAGCATAATTCAAAATACAGGATTCAACATATTACAACTAATCACAGAAAATCAAAATGTAATATTCACAACATAATCTCAAAGTAAAATAGTCACTCTTAAGTGAACTCAATCTGTCACTTATGAGTAGTATCAAAGTAGACAGTCAAAGTCTTCCACTCTTGAGCCAAAGTCTTGATTAATTCAATTAGTCACTTATCAGTAGTCTCAAAGTACAATATTCAAAGCCTTCAACTCTTGGGGTAAAGTCTTGATCAACTCAATTAGTAGTCTCAAAGTCTTCCACTCATGGGGCAAAGCCTTGATTAACTCAGTCACTTATCAGTAGTTTCAAAGTACAATAGTCAAATTACTCAAAGTAAAATCAGTCACTTATTCAGCAAAACCTTACTAAGTACCATACACAAAACCCTCTACCCCTTAGGTCACTAGTAAACTATAATTCCATAATTACTCAGTACCCAAGGAGAGGTCTTTTCATCTTGACTTGGGGCCTGTTCTCAGATTACATGGATCCCCTTCCATTGTCCCAGATTCTACTTGGATTCACCAGACTTTCACTTGGCAGACAATTCCCAGTTCCTTGACCAGTTTTCTGGGCAGATCCTGCTCCACACTGAACTTTACAGGGTCTGGTCCATGTCAGATCCTTCATTATTTCTGCTCCAAGGAATTCAAAGCTCAACCAAGCCACAAACCAACAAAGTCTCAGCATCACAATCATGCTTCAGTCACCTGGGATCATGGGCTCTGGGGTACTGGCTCAAGATTCCTGGGCTCCTAGGCTCCTGGCTCCTGCATCCTGGCTTCCTGGGTCTGGGTTCTGGGCTCTGGGCTCCTGGGATCCTGTTCAGAAGAAGCTCCACCACCATAAGTTTTCAGGATTCAGTTGTCCATTCTTTTGTAGCTGTTCTGCCACCAGATCTTGGTCTCAAGGAAATTCTGACTGTGCTTCTCTGTGGTTTTTCTTATATACACAGTATTACCTACTTCCTTTAGACAATTTCCTTTTACATCAGTAAGAAGGAGCCAGGAGTTCATACCTTCTGTTTCCCCAACATAGGCTTGATCATTTACTAAGTGCTAAGTACCTGTTACTTTTGCCAACACAGGGGATCTTCAAATTCAAAATTTCATTACCATTACAATGGTCAATGACTGATCTCATTGTTGTATGGCCTGTGAAACCTGGGCAGTATACCAGTTCCAGGACAGGAAACTGAAGTGCTTCCATTTGAACTGTCTTAAAAGATTCTGAAGATCACCTGGCAAAATAAGATATTAGATACTGAGGTCCTTTCTCAAGCTAAACTGCCACATATTCAAACTCTAAAGCAGAGCACACGACTGTGATGGAGCACTCACATTGTTCAAATACCAAATGTATGCTTGCCTAAAAGACTATTTTATGTAAAACACACAGAGGGCAAGTACCCACATGGTGGTCAGAGGAAGCTTTACAGGGACACTTTCAGGGTCTTTCTTAAAATGTTTGGAATTGATTGTATGACACTGGAAGCAAGACATGCCCTTAGAAGGGAGCAAATCAGAATTGAAGTAGCACAAAAGAAATGTGAGATGCACAAATTTAGAGAATTCAACCCAAATGTTCACAAGAATTATTTGTTCCAGACCTGTGGTAGAGCCTTTGGAGCTCATATTGGTCTGATCAATCACAGTAGGATGCATTGTAACTTGATTCAAACATAGTAGTGTCATTTTGGTCCTTTTCAAGAACAGACAACAACCACCACATAGATATGTAGATAGATGAGAGATAGATGATAGATAGATAGATAGATAGATAGATATACATACATACATATGTAAAACTATGTATTTGTGTGTGTGCTGATATAAAATGAAACAATCAGATGCAATATAATAATATATAATGTAATTTGAAAGGTGGAAATTTTTAAAAAGCAATTATACATCAACAAAATCAATAATAAATATCACAAAAATATAAAGACACAGTAATACTGTAAAGTCAATCATGAGCAGCTCTCCTGAGAAATTCTGCTTTGAATAACTTTAAAGGTCTAATTGCATAGTATAATGAACTGTATATTCAGCAATAAAATAAAGTATAACATTCACAACAAAATAACATAACAACTCATTACTAAGTTTGCCACATAGTTTTAAACAAAATATACCACTCACTGTATCTTATAGTCACATTTAAGTGGTAACAGAAAATAAAAATACCATCCATCCCTATGTCAGGGTAAATTACAGTCTCTTCAGTCAATACAGAGTGCCCAAGAAAAGTCCTCTTTCATCTCCACTAGAGTCTTGCTTCCAATTATCCTTAAGCCAATCATTCTTAAGGGGTAGCAGGAAGTATAAACACCATCCATCCCGAGGTCACAGTAATTACCAAATCTCATCAGTCAATACAGGGTATCCAAAATAAAATGCTATTTCATCTTCACTGGAGGCTAGCTTCCAAACCCCATGGTTCCTCTTCCATGGACTGACCACTCCCCAATCTTGCCTGTATTCACACATAGGCAGTACTCTGCTCCTGTCCTATATTTCAGCTTATGGGGACTGCTCCACTCCAAGCTCTTCAAAACTTTGGTTTCTAGGAAAACAAAGTTTAATAGAGCTCCAACCACATTTAAATTTGTTACCAGCACTATCATCTCAATTCATTTTCTGTCTGAGAAACCAATACCAAACAACAGATAGGACTTCTTTCTGAGGAATTAACACAGAACCACTGACAGGGTTTCTGTCTGAGAAATTAACACAGAACAACAGACAGGACTTCTTTCTGAAAAAAGTAACACAGATTAACAGAGAGTGCCAACATTACAAACATTCACTTTCAATTCTACCTGATCCCAGCTCCATTCATGCTCTTATCTGATCCTTCTTGTTCCACCCTTTTTGCAAGCTCCTCCCACCACAGGTACCCATGTGAATACATTCAGCCTATTAAGGGGTAGGGGAGGTCTTCAAATTCCCTTAGACCTATTAAGAGCAATACAATGTTTACTGTTTCCAATCAAAGTCTCTTGATCCAATCAAAGGCGAGGCTAAAAGGCAAGTGATTAGCTAAAATTCAATCCAGAAAAAACTGCAAAAAATGCTATTTTACCTGTAATTACTAATATTTAAATGAATAGATGTAATTACATATTATAAATATTTCCATACTTTTTTCTATGTATTTATCTCTTATGCTGATTTTTTCCCCACTTCCATCCAAAAAATACTATTTGTTATATGAGATGGATCTCTGGGAGATGGAGGGAGAGCTATACTTGGAAAAAAATTGTGCTGATGGAAGAAACAGATGACATTAATTAAAAAGTATTTTAAAATATTCCAAATGCTTAGAGAAATGAGAATTTTTAGTAGGAGAAATGTAAATTAACATCAAAATTATTAAAAAAAACATATGGAGGGGGGTGGAGCCAAGATGGCAGTGTAGAAGCATGACCTTCCCACGACTCCAGCTTCCACCTTCCCTAATCCATGTAAAAAGGGGACTCTAAACAAACTTTGGAGCTGCAGAACCCACTAAATGACATAGAGAAGCTAACCTTCCACCGAGGACAGCACGGAAAGCTGGCAGGAATCCAGTGCAGCATTCTGGGAGCTGAACCCAGCCCCACCCCTGAGGCTTTAGCTCCAGGGAAGGCCTGACCAGATGCTGGCCAGAGAAACTCCAGATCATCAGCAGTGGTGGCAGTTTCCAGATTTATCAAAGCATAGATGTGAAGGACAAAATGTGAGGCCAGTGCTTTCTGAACTTTGGGACCAGTAAGTGGGAGTGCATGGATTTTACCCCTGGGGCAAGAAGCCACTGAGACTCTGGCACAGCCAACCAGCACCACTTGGCTGCTTCAGTTCCTGGCCTGCAGAGTGTAGGGGGGGCCAAACACCAGTCTGAGAGGTAATCAGTCTTGCTTTAACCTACTTGGATCTGGAATGCAGTCTAGGCTGGAAGTCCTGGGGTGTGTGTCCAGCTTGGCAGAGTTTGTGGAGACCTCAGAGAGGGCACCCATCTAATACCTCCAGCAGCTGAGGAAACCCCAGCATTTGGGACAAAAGCACCCCTGTCTGGTGGCAGAGTTCTGTGGAAAAAAGCCCAAAAGTCAAGTAATTGAGTGGCAAAATGAGCAGGCAAAGGAAACAAAGAAGACAGAAGATTCCAATATTAAACTCCTATATTTAGGAGAAAAAGGAGCAAAGCATGGAAGAGAAGGAAAACAGTGAAGTCAGAACTCCTGCACAAAAAGCTTCAAAGGAAATTATAAGCTGGTTACAGGCCATAGAGGACCTTAAGAAGTAGATAAGAAAAGGGGAGGAAAAAATGGGAAGAGAAATGAGAACAATGCAAAAAAATTATGAAATGAGAGTCAACAGCCTGACTGAAGAAAATAATACCTTAAAAAACAGAGGCTCAAAAAGGCAACGAGGAGAAGAATGACTTAAAAAGCCAAATTTGCCAGATGGAAAATGAATCTCAAAAATTCAATGAGGAGAATCATTGCTTCAGAATTAGATTGGAGCAAATGGAAGCTAATGAGAAATCAAGATACTGTTAAACAGAACCAAAAAAATGAAGGAATAGAAGGCAATGTGAAATATCTCGTGGCAAAAACCACAGACCTGGAAAATTGATCCAGGAGAGATAATTTTAAAATTATTGGACTACTTGGAAGCTATGACCAAAGTAAGAACCTAGAAATCATCTTCAAGGAACTTCTCAAAGAAAACTGCCCTGATGTTTTAGTGACAGAGGGCAAAATAGAAGTTGAAAGATCCACCCATCACCTCTTGAAAAAGATCCCAAAAAGAACACTCCTAGGAATATTATAGCCAAGTTCCAGAATTCCCAGATTAAGGAGAGAATATAACAAACAGCCAGGAAGAAACAATTTGAATATTGTGGAAACACAATCAGGATAACCCAGGATCTGGCAGCTTCTACACTGAGGGATCAAAGGGCTTGGAATATGATATTCCAGAGGTCAAAGGAGCTGGGATTAAAACCCAGAGTCACCTACCCAGTAAAACTGAGTATCATTTTTCAGGGGAAAATATGGTCATTCAGTGGAATAGAGGACTTTCAAGCATTCTTGCTGAAAAACCAGAGTTGAATAGAAAATTTGACATTCAGATACAAGAAGCAAGAAAAGCATGAGAAGGTAAACAGGGAAAAGAAATCATAAGGAACTTATCAAAGTTGAACTATTAACATTCCTACATGGAAAAAATAATTGTAACTTATGAAACTTTTGTCAGTAGTTTAAGGGATTAGATATATAATGTCTCTATATGAGGTTATATGGGCATATGAATATATATGTGAATGTGTGTATATATGTTTACAGGTATACATAGATAGAGGCACAGGACCAATTCAACAGGAAGGAATGATACTTAAAGTGTGAAATTAAGAGGGGAGAGGAATATAATGAGAGGAGATAGGGAGAGACAGACTGGGGTAAACTATTTCATGCAGAAGAGTCAAGGGAAAATGGTTACAATGGTGGGGAAGAATAGGAAGGCAAAAGGGAATGGGTCAACCTTATTCCCATTGAATCTGTCTTGAGGAGGGAGTGAAATACACGCCAAATAGGGTATCTCACCCTCCAGGAGAATAGGGGACGAAGGGGATGAGAATAGGGATGATGGAAGTGAGGGCAGGCTGGTGGGGGGGAGGGGAGTTGGAAGCACCCACTTTTGAAAATGGATGGGATCAAAGTAGAAAATAGAACAAGTGAGAGGTGGGATAGGAGGGAGAGTAATATAGTCAGTCTTTCACAATATATGTACTTTGTTATTGTTTTGCATTAGCCACACATGTACAACCTATACTGAACTGTTCATCTTTCCAGTAAGTGTGGGTGACAAGGAAGGAAGGGAATGAATCTGGAATTGAAATTTTAAAATCAAATATTCAAATATATATATATATATATATATGTTTGTGTGTGTATACATATATATGTATATATATACATATACTATTATTAATACCATCTTACATGTAATTGGGAAATAATATATATAGGCTCTGAGGCACAGAGATCCACTAGAAAAGTCGAAAGGGTTATGGGAGAAACTATGGGAGAGAGCAGATTGGAGGAGTGGATATCCTGTGGGACTGCTATTTTGGGGCGGTAGGTAGGGGAAAAATTGGGAGAAAATGTGTAACTCAAAATGTGGTGGAAACGAATGATGTAAATCAGAAGTTAATAAAGCATTAAAAAACATATGGAAAAGTATTTTTTTATCATTGTAAAATAGATAAATTTAAGTGAATACTATTCTGAAATTTTATACCACAAATAAATTGAAAAAAATGGCAAAGGATTGAAATATGAATGCTGAAGGGATTTTGGAAAGATAGACACATTTGGTGGAGCTATTAATCAAGTGAATCCATTTAGAAAGCAATTACAAATTATCTGTAAAAGGGGACTAAAAGCTTCACATCCTTTGACTCAGGGATTCCATTGGCAGGCGTATACCATAAGGAAGTAAAAAGGTTATAAAAAAGATCAAATGTATAACAAAATATTTATAGTAGCATTTTTTTCTAGCAGACAACTTTAAACAAGATACTTGTTAATAAGTTAGGTAATGTCTAAACAAATTTTAATATGTGAATGTAATGGACTACCAGTGTGCTTTAAGAAATGGTGGACTGGAATAAGAGTTTAAACAAATATTTAAAGCCAATTGAAGTAAACAGAGCCAGGAAAATTATATATAAATAATATATAATGACTAAAAATGAAAATTGAACTAACAAAAAAATTCAAAGAATGCCCATAATTTTCATGAACAAGTTTAGCACTAGAAATGAGTTGAAAAAATGCACCTTTGTCTCTTCATTTCAGAGGGTGCAGGCAACAGGTTGGGGTAAATGAATACTATGCTGCTAGAATACATTGATGAATTACTTCATTTTGCCAAATCCTTTTTTTTCCTTTTAAAATAATTGCCCCCAAGCAATACTTGCTGAATAGGGGAGGGAGAGAAAATAAAATTTTGAAAGTTAATTTATAAAAATAAAAGGCATTAGAAATAAATTTACATCACAATCCCCACCCTTGATTAATTTCTAACAAATCTGAAAGTATAAAATAGTTATTTTGGCTTATTTTTTTAATGGAGCACAATATTTTAAAATGAGAAAATTAATTGTGCAAACATTAAATGTTAGAGGAGTTAAAATTGAAAAGTAATGGTCTGTCTGGGGAAAGATTCTTGGCCAATCTTTACATATACATCATGGATGAAACAGTGCTGGACCTGGTCCTCTCCTCCATTTTCTTCTTTTATAGACAATTTCAAAAGGAAGACAGATAAAATTAGGTTCATTATGGAAAATATATATGAAAAAATGAAACACTGTAAAACTATTTCATTGGGGTAACCTAAATTTTGGGCTCTTTTAGACTATGATATTACTCAGCAAATGATGATATTAGAACATAATTGCACTTCTCCCAAAAAGGATTAATTCCCTAATTAATGTCTAAGGATATTTTCATAATATTTACATGCATGAATGTATAATTTCTAAGAGATTCCGCAAGTTTCTAAGTTAGTGTATAACATCCAGAATAATACTGATAATAAATATCTGATTTCCCATATCCCAGGACTGGGATCCACATATCCTTGACACAGTCTAACACTCCATTTATTAATTAAGGTTGTTCCTAAATATATTATCTTCTAAATATAGCTAGTGAATCTATAAGTATTTATTAAGTTCCTATTATTTATCAAGCCATATGCTAAGCTTTGGAGAGAGAACTTCAATAAATGATGCAAACCCAATGTAAGCACAGAGCTTGCTTTATAGTAGGAAAACAAGAAAGACAAATCTATGAATCAATAAAATAAATGTAAGAAGAAACATGAATAAATTAATTAAAATTAATTAAATTCAAACTATTTTCAGTGGTAGGACACTAACAGCTGTGGGAATAAAGAAAGACTTCGTATCACAAGTATTGCTTGAGTTGTTTCTGAAGAAAGGAATTTTGTATTTATTTTTAAATAACATTTTATTTTCCCCTGCATAAAAAAAGAATTTTTAACCATTTTGGTTAAAATTTTATTTCCAATTTTGCTCCCTTTCTACCTCCTTTCCTGCTCCTCCAAAAAAAAAAACAGTAAGCAAATTGATATAAGTTTTACATATGCAATTGTATAAATTGTATTTCAATATTAGTCATGTTGTGGAAGGAAATACAGACAAAAAAGTGAAAGATTAAAAAAATAAAGTGAAAATAATATACTTTGATCTGTATTGAGACTCCAACAGTTCTTTCTCTTGAAGTAATAACATTATTCATCGTGAGTAGTTTGAAGTTTTCTGGCAGTAGTGTATTTCTGAGAATAAGTAAGTCATTTGCAGTTGATCATTTTATAATATTGCTGTTGCTGTGTACAATGTTCTACCTTTTTTGCTCATATTACTTTGCATGAGGTCATATAAGTCTTTCCAGGTTTTTTTTTCCTAAAATCATCCTGCTCAATAGTATTCCATCACAATCATAAACCACAAGTTGTTCAAACATTCCCCAATTGATAGTCATTAACTCAATTTCTAATTCTTTGTCACTAAAAAAAAGAGCCAGTATAAATATTTTTGTACATACATATAGATCATTGTTCCTTTTTAATTGATCTCTTAGAGATACATACCTAGTCAGGTATTACTGGGCCAAAGGGTATTTACAGGTCAACACCTTTTATGACTAGCTCCAAATTGCTCTCTAGCATGGTTAGAAAATTTCACAACTCTCTTAGTGCCCCAATTTTTCCACATCCTTTCCAACATTTATCATTTCCCTTTTCTGTTATATTAGCCAATCTGATAGGCAAGAGGTGGTATTTCAGAATTGTTTTAATTTTCATATCTCTAATCAGTGATTTAAAATATTTTTATATACCTACAGAGGTTGTTAAACTGAAAAGTACCAGTTTTATTTTTCAATAATTTATCAATTGAGGAATAACTTGCATTCTTATAAATTTGATTCAGTTCCCTTGTATTTGAGAAATGAGATCCTTATCAAAGACACTTGCTGTATTTTTTTAACTTATTGCTTTCTTTCTAATCTTGGCTATATTGGTTTTCTTTTTGGAAAAGAAATAATTAAAATGTATTCATTTTGCTTCTTAGTATGCTTACTATCTCTTCATTAGTTATAAATTCTTCCCTTGTCCATAAAAATAACAGGTAAATAATTTCCTGCTCTCTGACTTGTCCATGATACCAAACTTTATGCCTAAATAATGGAACCATTTTGGCCTTATCTTAGTATACAGTGTGAGATGTTCATCTATATATAGTTTCTTCCATACTTTTTTGCAGTTTTCCCAGAAGTATTTGTCAGATAGTGTGTTTTGTACCAAAAGTTTAGTGTTTATTAAAAACTACATTATTATGGTGATTTACCAGTGTGTAAAGTGTTACTAATCTATTCCATTTATCCACTACTTTATTTCTTAGGTAGTACCAGTTTGTTTTTGATGATTACCACTTAATTTTAACATTTCATTTTTGCCAATTCCATATTGAAACAATTTTTAAAGTTTTGAATTTCAAATTCTATCCCTCTCTTCCTCCTCTATCCCCTCCCTGAGACAGTAAGCAACCAGTTATAGGTTATACATCTGCAAGATGAATACTATTTTATAATACAGTCTGAATCTGGTATGGCTAGGTCACTTTCCTTCACATCCCCCCCTCCCACCAATTAATTCCCTTCACATTCGGGATCTTTTCTTCTTCCAGATGAATGTTCCTTCATTTTGTTTTTTTGTACATGAAATAATTGTGGTCTTTTGGTGCTATGGCACTGAAAAAGTAAATTAATTAGGCGTTATTGTCACTTCTCTTATATTGCCTCAACCTACCCATGAACAATTAATACGTTTCCAATTGTTTATAGTTCTGAATTTATTTCTGTGAAAAAATGTTTTGTAATTTTGTTCATATAGTTCATGGTTTTCTCTAGGAAAATAGACTCCCTAGTATTTTACATTGTGTATAGCTAATTTTAATGTAATTCTCTATTCTTGCTGTTGGGCTTTGCTGGTAATATAGGTAAGTGCTGATAATTGATGTGGGTTTGTTTTATATCCTGTCACGTTGCAAAAGGTGTTATTTATTTCAACTAGTTTATTAGTTGATTGTTGAGGATTTTCTAAGTATTCCATCATACTATCTATGAATAGAAATAGTTTTTCCCACCATTTCTTATTCTAATTTCTTCAATTTCTTTTTTCTTCTTTTATTGCTAAAGCTAACATTTCTGGTACGATATTGGATAATAGTGGCAATAATAGGCATCCTTTCTTCACCACTGATTTTATTGGGAAGGCTTTTAAATTATTCCTATTACAGAAAATGCTTACAAATGGTTTTAGATGGATAATTAAAATTTTAATGGAAACTTCATTTATCCCTATCATCTCTACTGTTTTAAAAAGAAATAGGTGTTTTATTTTGTAAAAAAGGCATTTTTTTCTCTGCATCTATGGAGTTTTTATTACTAATTTTTATTACGTAAATTTTCATGAGAAATGTGATAAATTGTGCTGTTTGTCTTAATATTGAACCAGTCCTATTTCCTGGTACAAATACCACCTGGTTATGATGTGTGATAATGTGATATATTGCAGCAATCTCCTAGAATTTTATTTACAATTTTTGCATCAATATGCATTAGGGAAATTGATCTCCAAATATTTTTTTCTCTTTCCAGTCTTCCTGATTAGATATCTACACAGTATTTGTGTCATAAAAAGAATTTGGTAAGGTTACTAATTTGTCTAAATCTTCCAAATAGTTTTACAGTACTGGAATGAATGGTTCTTTAAATATTTGCTAGAATTTACTTGTAAATCTATCTGGTCTTAGGGAGTTCATTGATGTCTTGTTCAATCTTTTTTTCTAAGATAGAGTTATTTATAAATTCTGTTTTCTTTTCTATTAATATGGACAGTTTATATTTTTGTAAATATTTATTCATTTACCATAGATTGTTAAATTTATTGGCATATCATTGAGCAAAATAACACAAATAATTGTGTTAATTTTCTTTTCCTGTGTTGTGAATTCCCATTTTTCATTGTTGATCCTGGTAATTTGGTTTTCTTCTATTTTTTGTTGGCTTTCAGTTTTAATTAGTTCTTTTTTTTTTCAGGTTTACTTAGTTCACTTTTTTATCTTTCAGTTTTATTTATCTCTCCTTTGCTTTTCACAATGTCCCATTTAGCATTTAGTTGGAGATTTTTATCTTTGTTATTTTTCTAGTTTTTTTAGTTGCTCTCTGTACTATTCTTTGTTCTGCTTTTCATTTTAATTCTTGATATAAGTGTTTAGATTTGTATATTTTCCTATAAGTATTGCTTTGTCTTCATCCCATAAATTTTGGCATGTCTTATTATTTTAATTCTTTGTAATCAAATTATTACTTTTTCTATAATTTGTTATTTAACTATTCATTCTTCAAGATGAGATTATTTAGTTTCCAATTAATTTTTAATTTATCTTTGCATGGATTTTTATTGAATTTTATTGCATTTTGATCTGAAAATGATGCATTTAATAGTTCTTTTCTGTATTTAAGCAAACATTTTTTTCTTTTTATTTAATTTTTCCTCTAATACATGGTCAGTTTTTATAAAGGTATCATGTGTTGGTGAGAAAAAAACATAAACTTCTTTCTATTCTCATTTCATTTTCTCCAGAGATATTTTTTTTTTTTTGCTTTTTTGGACGGCAATTGGGTTTAAGTGACTTGCCCAAGGTCACACAACTAGTTTTTGTGTTAAGTGTCTGAGGCTGAATTTGAACTCAGGTCCTCCTGACTCCAGGGCCAGTGCTCTATTCACTGTGCCACTTAGCCACCACCCATAGATATATTCTATCTTACTTATCCAAAATTCTATTCCCCTCCTTAACTTCCTTAATGCTTATCTTTTGTTTGGATTTATCTGGCTCCAAATGAGGAAAGTTGAGGTCCCCCACTGGAATAATTTTACAATCTATTTCTTCTAATTCATCTAACTACTTTAAAAATTTGGATGTTATATCATTTGGGTAATATTGATATTATTTCATTGTCTATGGTACTTTTTAGCAAGATGTATTTTTCTTCCTTATCTCTTTTAATGAGATCTATTTTTTCATTTACTTTCTCTGAGATCATGCTTGTTCCCTCATCTGAAACCTAATACATTCTGCTTTAGCCTCTTGCCTTTACTCTGTGCTTGTCTTGCTGCTTCAAATGTGCTTATTGTGAACAACATTGTGTAGGATTCTTTTGTTAATAAATTATGCAATCTACTTTTTTAAAGTGGATTAGTTTCTCCCATTCACATTCACAATTATGATTCTCTCCATTCATCCCATTCTATACTGATTTATCATTCTCTGTCTACCTGACCACTACATCCCCCAACCCATTTTTTCTTCAATCATGCCCCCTCCTTATTTGGTCCACCTTCCCTTTAACCTCAGAATAGAGGATAGACATGACACACATATATGCTGTTTCTTCTTTGAGACAATTCCAATAAGAATGAATCTTAATTATTTGCCCCATTCCCTATTTTCCTCTCCATTGAAATAATTATTTCCTGGATCTTTTATGTGAGACAATTTAGCCCATCCTTCTTCTCTCATATTGCTTCTCCTATTTCATCCCTTTTTTCTCACCCTTACTTTTGTTTTGTTTTGGATATAATTTGGTCATAATCAACTCACACTTGTGATCTCGGTCTATGAGGATTCCTTCAAATTGTCTTAACTGTAAAAGAGATTTAAAGAGTTGCAAATATCATCTTCCCCATGAAGGAATGTAAACAGTTTAGCATTATTTTGATCCCTTATGTTTTCTCTTTCCTGTTTAAAATCTTATGCCTCACTCGTATTTGAAAAATACATTTTACATTCAACTCTAGACTTTTCATCAAAAATGCTTGAAAGTCTTCTATTTCATTAAATATCCTTTCCCCCATTCCAAAGGTTGTAATCATAGCTCTTTGTCTTCAAGAATACTATATTCAAACTTTCTTATTCTTTAAAACAGAAGATGCTAAATCTCATTTTGTCCTGATTGTTACTGAACAATATTTCAATAGTTTTTTTTCCCTTGTTCTTTGTCATATTTCTCCTTAACCTTGGAGTTCTGGAATTTGGTTTTAATATTCCTGGAAATTATCATTTTGATATATCTTTCCCAAGGTAATTTATGAATTCCTTCAATTTTATTTTACCTTCTGGTTCTAGGATATAGGACAGTTTTTCCTAGATTTTGTTTGATTGTTTCTTGGAGTCATTAGCTTCCACTTGCCCATTTCTAATTTTTAAGGAATTATTTTCTACAGTGAGCTTTTGTACCTCCATTTCCATTTGATCAATTTTGGTTGTTAAGGAATTTTTTCTTCATTGAATTTTATATCTTTTATAATTTTGTCCTTTCTTTTTCACAATTTAATAGCATTTTACTTATTTCCAATTACATGCAAAGATTTATTTCAGCATTCACTTTTATAAAATTTTGAGTTCCAAATATTTTTCTCCCTCACCTTGATCCCCTCCAACCCCCTAAGATGTCAAGAAATCTGACATATGACATATATGTACAATCGTATTAAACATATTTCCACATTAGTCATGTTGTGAAAGAAGAATCAGAACAAAAGGAAAAAAAAACAAAAGAAAGAAAGAAAAAAGAGAAAATATTATGTTCCTATATATATTTAACCTCCATAGTTCTTTCTCTGAATATTGATAGCATTTTTCATTATGAGTCTTTTAGAATTGTCTTAGATAATTTTATTGCAGAGAGTTAAGTCTGTCAAAGTTGATCATTGTACAATGTTGCTGCTACTGTGTATAATGTTCTCCTCATTCTGTTCCCTTCACTCAGCATCGGTTCATGTAATTTTTTCAGGTTTTTCTGAAATTCACCTGCTCATCATTTTTATAGCACATGGCTCTTTTATGTGAGATAATTTATCCCATTTTTATGGCACATTTTCATAACACATATTCCATTACATTCATATAGCACAACTCATTCAGCTATTCCCCAATTGAAGGGCATTCTCTCAAATTGCAATTCTTTGCCACCACAAAAAGAACTGCTATAAATATTTTTCTGCATGTGGGTTTTTTTCCATTTATTATTATATCCTTGGGATACAAACATAGTACTGGTATTGCTGGATCAAGAGGTATGCATACTTTGCATACCAAAGGTATGCCTTTGGGCATGGTACCAAATTGCTCTCCAGAATGTTTCCATCAGTTCACAATGCCATCAACAATGCATTAGTCTTCCAATTTACCTACATCATCTATAACATTTATAATTTTCCTTTTTTGGTCATATTCAACAATCTGATGAGTATGAGGGAAGACCTCAGAATTATTTTAATTTAAATTTCTCTATTTAATAGATATTTGGAGTATTTTCATCATATGACTATAGGTAGCTTTAATTTATTCCTCTGAAAACTGCCTGTTAGTATCCTTTGACTATTTATAAATTAGAGAATGGCATATGTTCTTATAACTTTGACTCAAATTGCTACATATTTAAGAAATTAGGTCTTTGTCAGAAACACTTACAATGAAAATTATTCATCTGCTTCCTGCTTTCCTTTTAACCATGGTTTAATTGTTTTTTGGTAAACCCTTTTTAATGTAAACAAAATGATTCACTTTGCATTTCAAATGTTCTTTATCTCTTTTTTGGTCATAAATTTTCCCCTTCCCCATAGATCTGACAGGTTAATTATTCCTTGATCTCTTAATTTCCTTATGATTTCACCCTTAATATCTATATCATGTACCCATTTTTAACCTTTTATTGGTATATAGCATAAGATGTTGCTCTATGCCTAGTTTCTGCAATACTATTTTCCAGTTTTTTCCAGAAATTCTTTCCAGGTAATGAGTTCTTGTTCCAGAAGCTAGAGTGTTTGGGTTTATCAAATAGTATATTGCTATAGTCATTACCTACTGTGTATTATGTACCTAAATTATTCCACTGATTAACCACTCTTTCTTAGGCAGTACCAAATAGTTTTAAGGATTGCTACCGTAAAATATAGTTTTTGATCTGGTATGGCTAGGCCACTTTCCTGTGTATTTTTTTTTTCCATTAATTCCCTTCACATTCTCAAGCTTCTTTTGTCCAGATGAATTTTGTCATTTTTTTCTAGATCTATAAAATGATAGTTTGGTAATGTTTTTGGCATGGCACTGAATAAGTAAATTAATTTGGGTAGAATTGGCTTTTTTTAATTTAATTAGCTTGGCCAACCCATGAACAACTGATGTTTTCCCCCAATTATTTAGATCTGATTTTATTTGTGTGAAAAATATGTTATAATGCTGTTCATGTATAGTTCCTGGGTTTGTTTTGTCAAGTAGACTCCCAAATATTTTAAATTGTCTACAGTTATTTTAAATGGAATTTCTCTTTTTGTCTCTTGCTATGGTGCTTTGTGGTTATTATATAAAAATGCCAATTGTTTATGTGAGTTTATGTTATAGCTTGCAGCTTTGCTAAAATTATTAATTTTTTCAATTTTTTTTTAGTTTATTCTCTAGGATTCTCTTAATATACCATCATATCATCTGAAAGAGTGATAACTTTGCTTCTTCATTGCTTATTCCTGTTACATATTTTTTTCTTCTTTTATTACTAAAGCTAACATTTCTAGTACAATATTGAACAATCATGATGATAATAGAAATCTTTGTTTCATCCTGATCTTATTGGGAAAACTTCTAGCTCAGCCCCATTACATATACTGCTTGGTTTATGATAGATGCTACTTATTATTTCAAGGAATACTCCCTTTATGCCTATGTTCTTTAATGTTTTTTTAATATTGAAAGGGTGCTGTATTTTGTCAAAAGCTTTTGCTGCATCTATTAAGATAGTCAGATGATTTCTGTTAGCTTTGTTGTTGATATGGTCAATTATGCTGATAGTTTTCCTAATATTGAACCTGTCTTTTATTGCTGGTATAAAGCCCACCTGGTCAAAGTGTATTATCCTCATGATAAATAGGTATAATGTCTTTGCAAATATTTTATTTAAAAATTTTTGTATCTATATTCTTCATTAATGAAATTGGTCTATAATTTTCTTTCTCTATTTTGACTCTTCCTGGTTTAATTATCAACATTGTATTTTATCAGAAAAATAATTTGGTAGGATTCCTTCTTTATTTATGTTTCAAAATACCTTATACAATGTTGAAATTAGCTTTTCTTTAAATGTATAGTACAATTCAATTGTAAATCCATCTCGTTTTAGAAATTTTTTTCTTACTTCATTAGTTCATTTGTGAATTGTTTAATCTCTTTTTCTGAAATGAGGTTATGAATTTTATTTTAGGGGTGGCTAGGTGGTGTAGTGAATATAGCACCAGACCTGGACTCAGGAGGGCCCGAGTTCAAATCTGACCTCAGACTCTTAACACTTACTAGTCATGTGACATTGGTCAAGTCAGTTGACCCCAATCACCCTCCTTCCCCCACTTTCAAAAAGCAAAAAAAAAAAATATTTCCTCTTCTGTTACTCTGGACAACTCATATTTTTTGGTAAATATTCATCCATTTCCTTTAGATTGTCAGTTTTCCTGGCATACAGAGGGAAAAATAACTCCTAATTATTGCTTTAATTTCCTCTACATTGGTGGTGAATTCATTTCATTTTTAATATGGGTAATTCAGTTTTCTTCTCTTTAATCAAATTAACCAAATGGTTTACCTGTTTTATTTTTTTTTCATAAAATGATTCCTTACTTTTATTTATTAGTTTAATAGTTTTCTTATTTTCAATTTCATTAATCTCTCTTTTGATTTTCAAATACGAATTTGGCTTTTAATTGGATGGTATTAATTTTTTTCTTAATTTTTTTTAGTTCCATTCCTAAATTTCTCTCCTCTTTCTTTATTTTTTTGTAAGCATTTAGAGATATAAAATTTCTGCTAAGAACTGCTTTTACTGCATCCCATATTTTTTGGATATATTGTGTCGTTATTTTCATTCTCTTTGATGAAATTATTATATGTTTCTATGATTTGTTCTTTGACCCAATCATTCTTTAGGATAATATTCTTTAGGGTCCAATTTTTAGCCAATCTTTTTAAGATTTTAAGATTTTTAGCCAATCTTTCCATGGCCCTTTATTAAACATAATTTTTACTGTATTATCATCTTTATGGAATTAATTTAACATCTCTATCTTTCTTCATTGGATTGTGAGGGTTTTTTGCCCTAATGCATTGTTAATTTTTGAGTAGGTGACATGTACCACTGAGAAAACTACATACCTTTCTAGCCCCATTCAGTTTTCTCCAGAGGTCTAATCATATTTAAGTTTTCTAAAATTCTATCCACCTCCTTAACTTTTCTCTTGTTTATTTTCTGATTAGATTTATTCAGTTTTGAGGGGAGTTTGAGGTTACCTACTAGTATATTTTTGCTGTCTATTTCTTCCTGTAATTCCCTTAACTTGGGCTTTAAAAATTTGTATGTTATATCCTTGCTGCATATATGTTTAGTATGGACTTTACTTCATTTTCTATGATACATTTTAGCAAATGTAGTTTCCTTCCTTATTTCTTTTAATTAGATCTATTTTTTTGCTTTTGCTTTCTCTGAGAACGAGATATTCACCCCTGCTTATTTTCTTTTTTACTTCAGCTGAAGCATAATATATTCTGCTCCAGCCTTTTAAATTTACTCTATATGTATCTCCCTGCTTCAGATGTGTTTCTTGTAAACAACATATGGTAGGATAATGACTTTTAATCTACTATCCTATCTGCTTCCATTTTATGGGAGAGTTTATCCCATTCACATTCATAGTTACGATTATTGTCTTTTTCTTCATTCTCTTCTTCTATCCCTGTTTATACTTTACTCTCTCCTTTCACCCTGTCTCTCTGCATCAGTTTGTTTTTTTTTCCTTCTGACCACCAAATCTTTCAATCTGCCCTCTCTTCTATCAGCCATCCTCCCTTATCTTCTTTCCTCTACTTCTTCCTTATAAGGTAAGACAGATTTCTATACACAACTTAATGTATATATTATTTCCTTTTTAATGCAAATCCAATGAGAGTAAGGTTCAAACAATGCTTACCCCCTCCATTCTTTCCCTTTAGTGTTATAGGTCTTTTGAACCTCTTCACATGATGTAATTTACCCTATTCTGATCCCCCCTATTTCTACTCTCAGAAAAATAATTTTTTCATCCCTTAATTAATTTTTTGCATCCTCACATCAACATCAGCTTATACAGACAGCCACTTTCTATGTGTACTCCTTCTATGTACACTAATAAAAATTCAGTTCTGAAGAGTTATAAATAGCATCTTGCCATGTAAACAGTTCAACTTTATTGAAAAACATGGTTTTTTTATTTCTTGTTTACCTTTTTATAATTCTCTTTGTCTTGAATTTGAAGATAAAATTTTCTTCTCAGTTCTGTTCCAGGAATGACTGAAAGTCCCCTTTTTCATTTAATATCCATTTTTTCCATGATATACTTGGCTCAGTTTTTCTGTTTAGTTGATTCTTTGTTGTAATACATGCTCCTTTACCTTACAGAATATCATATTCTAAGTCATATGATCCATTAATATAGAAGCTCCTAAATCCCGTGTAATCCTCAACATGATTCCATGACATGATTCCATGACAAATTGTTTCTTTTTGATTGCTTACATTATTTTATCTTTGACCTTATAATTCTGGGATTAGGCTACAATATTCCTTAGAGTTTTCATCTTGTGATCTTTAGGAGGTGGTCAGTGGATTCTTTCAATGAATATTCTGCCCTATGTTTCTATGGATATCAGAATATTTTTCTTTGATAATTTCTTGAAAAATAATATCCAGCCTTTTCTTATAGCAGAAGTCAGGTCATGCAATAATTTTTAAATTATCTTTCTTGGATCTATTTTCCAAATCGATGCCCCCCATCTCAGGAGGTATTTTCCATTTTCTCCTATTTTTTTTCATTCTTCTCAATTTGTTTGACTGATTTTTAATGTCTCATAAGTGATTGGCTTCCACTTGCCCAATTTTAATTTTTAAGGAACTATTTTCTTCATTTAGCTATTGTACCTCCTTTGCCATTTAGTGAATTCTACATTTTAAGAAGTTTTCTTCTATTTTTGTCCTTCCTTTTCCAAACTGTTGACTTTCTCTTGCATACCATTCATTTCTTTCCAAATTCTTCCACCTTTCTTATTTGACTCTTTAAAACCTTCTTTAGCTTTTCCAAGAAGTATTTTTGGGGCTTGAAATCAATTCATATTCCCCTTTGAGTTTTCAGATGTAGATGTATTGACAATGTTGTCTTCTTCTCAGTTTGCATTTTGATCATCCCTGTCACCATAGTAAGTTTCTATGGTCAATGTTCATTTTGGCTTCTTGCTATTTTTTTCCACTTTCATGGCTTTTAAAATTTAGTTCTCCTTGATGTAAGGGGGGTGGAGTCATGATGGCAGAGTAGAAACAGGACCTCTGTGAGGTTCCAGCTCTCAGCATCTTGAATCAATGTAAATGGGAACTCTGAACAAACTTTGGAGACACAGAAACCACAAAATGACACATAGAAGGTAACCTCCCACTGAGGAGAGCCCAGGAGCCTGGCAAGAAGCAGGCAGCACAGTGCTCTGGGAGGTGACCCCAGCCCCAAACCAAGGTTTTTCACCCCTAGGTGGGCCTGACCTGCTAGAGGGACTCCAGATCACCAGCAGCTGTGGCAGTCTGGAATTATCAACACAAAGATGCTAAGGAAAAGTGAGAGGACAGTGCAGTGTGGACTTTGGAATCCAGTACTTAGGAGTGTGTTGGCTTTTGTCCCTGGGGTGAGAAGCCACTGAGGCCTTTGGCAAAGCTGCCACCAGGTGGCAGATTCAGTTCCTGGCCTGCAGAGTGTAAGGGGACAAAGCGACCAGTCTGAGGGGTAATTGCTCTTGCTTTACCCTTCTTGCATCTGGATTGCAAACTAGGGTGGAGATCCTGGAGTGTGTGACCAGCTTTCCAGAGCATTTGGAGGCTTCAGAGAGGGCACTCAACTAATAACTCCAGCAGCTGAGAAAACTCCAGCATTTGGTATGAATATCACTAGTCTGGTAGCAGGGTCCTGCTGTGGCAAAAAGCCCCAAAGTCAAATAATTGAGTGGAAATATGAGCAGGAAAAGGAAACAAAGCAAACAGAAGAATCCAACATTAGACTCCCATTTTGGGACAGGAGGAAGACAGTGAAGTCAGAACTCCTGCACCAAAAGTTTCAAAGGAAAATATGAGCTGGTTACAGGCCATAGAAGACCTTAAGAATAAATATAAGATAAAATATGTAAAAGAAGTGGAGGAAAAATTGGGAAGAGAAATGAGACCAAGGCAAGAAAATTACAAAATTAGCATCAACAGCCTGACTCAGGGAAATAACACCTTAAAAAAGAGACTAACTGAAATGGCAAAAGAGTCTCAAAAATCCAATGAGGAGAAGAATGACTTAGAATGCCAAATTTGCCAGATGGAAAATGAATCTCAAAGGCTCAATGAGGAGAATCATTGCTTCAGAATTAGATTGGAGAAAATGGAAGCTAATGACTTTATGAGAAATCAAGATGCTGTTAAACAGATGCAAACAAATGAAAGAATAGAAGGCAATGTGAAATATCACATTGGCAAAACCTCTGACCTTGAAAATAGATACAGGCAAAATAATTTAAAAATTATTGGACTACCTGAAAGCCATGATCAAAGAAAGAACCTAGAAATCATCCTCCAAGAAATTCTCAAGGAAAACTTCCCTGATGTTTTAGAACCAGGGCGTGGGGAAAAAAACAATCCCTTAAAGAAAACACCTAGGGATATTATAGCCAGGTTCTGAAATTCCCAGATGAAGGAGAGAGTATTATAAGCAGCAAGGAAGAAACAATTTGAATATTGTGGAAACATAATCAGGATAACTCAGGATATGGCAGCTTCTACACTGAGGGATCGAAGGGCTTGGAATATGATATTCTGGAGGTCAAAGGAGCTGAGATTAAAACCAAGTGTCACCTACCCAGCAAAACTGAGTATCATGTTTCAGGGAAAAATAGGGTCATTCAATGGAATAGATGATTTTCAAGCATCCTTGATGAAAAAATCAGAGTTGAATAGAAAATTTGACATTCAGATACAAGAAGCAAGAGAAGCATCAGAAGGTAAACAGGGGAAAGAAATCATAAGGAACTTCTCAAAGTTGAACAATTAACATTACTCCATGGAAAAACAATAACTGTAACATATGAAACTTTTCTCAGTATGAAAATAGTTGAAAGGAATAGAAATGTGTGTGTGTCTATATCAGAGGGTATATGGGCATATGAATACATATGTGAATGTGTGTATATATGTTTACAGGTATACATAGATAGAGGGCACAGGACCAATTTAATAGGAAAGGATGATATTTGAAAGGTGAAATTGAGAGGTGAGAGAGGAATATAATGAGAGAAGTTGGGAAAAGACAGAATGGAGTAAACTATCTCATATAGAAGAGGCAAGGGAAAATTGTTACAATGGAGGAGAAGAATAGGAAGGCAAAAGGTCAACCTTATTCCCATTGAATCTGGCTCAGTGAGGGAATGAAATACACACTAAATAGGGTGTCAACCTACAGGAGAGTAAGGGGTAAGGGGACAAAAGGGGAGATGATGGAAGGGAGGGCAGGCTGGGGGGAGGGAAGTTAGAAGCACCCACTTTTGAAAAGGTAAGGGTTCAAAGTAGAGAATACATAGAACAAGTGGGAGGTGGCATAGGAGGGAGGGAAATATAGTCAGTCTTATGCAATATATGTACTCTGTTAATGTTTTGTATTAGCTACATATGTACAAACTATACTGAACTGCTTATCTTCCAAGTAAGGGTGTGTGACAAGGGAGGAGGGAAATGAATCTGGAATTCAAAGTTTTAAAATCAAATGTTTAAAAAAATTTGAGCTCTCCTCCTAGCACATCAGGAGCACTGTCCCAGGCTTCTTATGCTGGGCATCAGGGACTTGATAACCAGTTTTGTGTACTGAGACCTCAGATGATGGTGACTTCCTCACTGTGCTGGGGTGGCCTAACCTAGTTATGCCTGCTTTTGGCTGCTTTCTAGGACTGACAACTTGCTTTATGAGCTGACTGGAGGCTTCACAGCAGGCCTTATATGCCACTCGCTTGCTGAACCAGCACCTTGGGGCCTCAGTTGTTGATCTGTGCTGTAGCTAAGAGCCTCTACCTGGCTTGCCCAGACACTGTGCTGGGGTGTGCTTCCCTTTTACCCAAGTGAGACAGAAGTTTCTTGAAGCTCTTCTAAGTTATCTTAAGCTGGAAAGTTTTTTCACTCCATCACTTTGTTGTTTCTGTCTCTCCAGAATCTGTTGAAAGGTTGGCTTTAATGTCCTTTCTGAAGGAAAGTGGGGAGACCTCAGGCATCTTCCAGTTTTCTCTCCACCATCTTGTCTCTACCTCTATGCTTCCTTTACCAAGCTGTTTACTTTTTTCATGATTCTCTTGAATCACTCTCATTTCTTTCCCCAGTTTTTCTGTTTCTTCTCTTATTTAAGTTTTATTTAATTAAATTATTCAAGGAGTTATTTATGTCCCTGAGTCTAATTCAATTTTTCTTTCACTGAGGTTACACATGTAGGCATTTTGACATTGGAATCCTCTTGAGTTTGCACTTTGATTTTCATTACCATGATAGTCATTTTGTATTGTCAGGTTCTTTTGGTAGTTACTATGACTGTTGTTGTTTCTGCTTCTGCTGCTGATTTTCCCAGCCTATTTCTTGACTTTTAAATTTTTGTTAAAGTTGGACTCTGCTCCTATCATAGAGAGGGCAATTGTTTCAAGCTTCAAGTTTGCATGCTATTTCTTTCCTAGCTAATTCTTGAAACCTGTAAGTTTTCAATTCTTTCAGGTTGGTATGAGTTAAGGAGAGATGTGGTCACTCCTCTCCTGGCTTGTGTTCAAGTCTGTGAATGGCCACAGGCACTCTTTTGACCTTTGACCAGTATCCCAGATATCCTGTGGTCACACAGTCTAGTGTGTTAATGTTTCTCCTCACCATGGAACTGTGACCCTGGTCTGGTATCTGGATTCCCATTTGGGCAATGAAATAGAGTCCTGCACTCAGTGAGAGCAAAATGTTTCTGTACTTTCCTTTTAACCAGTTTTACAGGCTTATTACCTGGGGGCTGAGAGGTCCAGAAGCAAACCATTGATGATTCAATTGTTCTCAAGATGTGTGCCTTGGCTTATTGGGGTAAGGTCTTTGATGTTTGTTTGGATCAAGGCAGGAGGGTTCAACTTTGGTTTGTTGGGACATGGTGTGTTAATGGCTTGCTCGGACATGTGCTGGACTGTACTCCACTCTCTGTTCAGTTTTACTGACATTTCTTTTTTACCTTCTATATTGTTTTTGAGTAGAAAACCATTTCACTCGATCATTTTGTTGTTTCTGTAACTATAGAATTCATATTGAGGAATTACTTCAAAATTGTTTGGAGGGTAGTTTGGGAAAACTCAAATGAGTTCCTTCTGTGCTTCATCTTATTTGCTCTGCACTTTCTAGAAAAAGGATTTTTTAAAGGTTGAGATAAGAAGAGATTGAATTCCAGCTGGTACAAAATTATGGACATAGGAAATGCAATATTCTCTATGAGTAACAATGGGAAAGTAAATATTTCTGGATTATAGAGTTCTAGTAGAGAGATTACTGGGGAATAATGTTCAATGAGGCTAGAAGGGTGAGTTTAAATCAAGTTGAAAAGGGTTATAAAAGCTAAACCAGAGTTAAATTTTAATCTAACCATGATACAAAGATACTGGAGTTAACTGAGTAGGAAAACTGCATGATCAGATCCTCATTAAGGAAAATAACAGTTAGCAGTGTATAAAATGGACTAGAAACTTGAGGCAAATAAATCAGTTAGAAGGCTGTTGCAGTAATTTATGCAAGAGATGATGAGATATTGATCTAAGGTGGTGGCTATATGAAAATGGCTCACATATTAAAATGTTATAGAAGTAGAAATAGCAAGCTTTGGCAAATTGCTGAATTGCATAATTAAGAGGATGGAAAAGGAATTTTAGGCATAACACACAGGATGTAACTTGTGGAACTGACATATGTATTGAATGCTTGTGTATTTTCTTGCACTGATCAGAGCACTACTTTTATACTACCATGAAAGGATATATTTCAGAATGACTCATATAGCTGAGGAATATCGGAAGTCACTCATACCCTTCTTAAATAGCTATGCTGCCCATTACATATTGTTTAGAATGGATGATTCAGATTCTCACAGTATACAAGTACTAGCTCCAAACAGATTTCTAATGTGCATACTTTGTATTGCTGTACATCCTAGTTTTAGTTTGTAATGGAATGGCATTAGAAGAACAAGGAAACTTCCATTTATTGCTATCCTTGGCCAATTGGTTATATATTTCAAATAAGGGAATTCCTTTTTGTCAATTTTATTTTTTCCCCTAAGCTTTATAATTGACTACATTAATCAAAGCTCTGAGGAGATGATTCTCCTAAGCAGGGTCGTAGAAGAAAGATAACGCTTGGTAATATTCCTAAAGAGATTTTTGAATAACTAACCAAACATCATAACCATATGACCTTGCCACATTGGCACTCTTAGAATAATTTGGTAAAATAAAGTTTTGAGTGTCTTAGAAGGAGATGATTTCTCCAGTACTTCACCTCTATATTGCAGAAAAGAACAAAAAATACTTCTGTTGCATATGAGTCACTTTCATATTAAATAAAACAAATTGGGGGATTAAAAATTGTATACTGTAGGATCTCCTCTTTATTTTTCTATATTTTAATCACTTACAACTCTCCTAAATATCAATGATAAGACTGTGCATTTAGTATAAACTATGAAGTAGAAATGGGTACAGTAGTTTGAAGAAAATGATTTCCCTCCACATAGAGCATCCAATAGTTAAGTTCATTTTGAAATTGAACCAAATTCATTCAATGTGTGAAAAGGTGTGTTAGGCTGACTGTGAGTATGGCTCCAAGCCAAGAAGTTATTCTTGCCATCATCATGAATATCATATGGTACTTATTAAGTACCTGTATGGGTATGACACCCTGCTGATGGCTATACAAAGAAAATTAAACATAAATTTATAATCTAATGGATATACAGATTTGCATGCTTGTGTAAATTTGCCTAAGGAAAAGAATCACTGCTGCTATTCAAATACACAATATACCCAGGGAAATTTACCTATCCTTGAATTCAGAAAGGGTTAAGGACAGTATAACATTATTGACCAAAGAACTCATGAAATACTGATGGTAAAGTTTTACTTTATTCCTTGACACAACTACCTAATGAGTTATTTCCCTATCTATTCTGAATGTACACTATACTATATTCATTTGTGCAAAATATAAACTTGTTGAGGAAGAGGATCATTTCATTTTTGCCTTTGTATTTCCAGAACCTAATACAGTGGGTGACATATAGCAAATATGTGATAAATAATTTTTCTCATAATGAAATATAAGAAACTTGAAGTCAGAGACTATTTTACTTCATGTTTGTATCACCAGCAGTTAACAAACTGTGTAATACATACATAACACTTATTTAAATGTTCATTAAATGATTCATTGAATTGAAAATTAATCAATTGGGGCGGCCAGGTAGCACAGTGAGTAAGAGCGCTGGCTTCAGTGATGAGAACACCTGGAGATCGAATCTGGGCTCAGACACTTAGCACCCACCCAGAAATACCTGGCCATGTAACCTTGAGCAAGTTACTTAATCCCAATTACTTAGGGGCGGCCAGGTGGCTCAGCTAGTAAAAGCACCGGCTCCAGTGTCGGGATGACCTGGATCAAATCCGGGCTCGGATGCTCAGCACCACACCCAGAAATAATAACTGGCCGTGTAACCTTGAGCAAGTTACTTAACCCCAATTGCTTAAAAGAAAGAAAATTAATCAATTAACATTAAGTTCATAAGTATCTAATATGTACCATCCTTACATTTACACATAGACTGTGGAAAAAATGTGGAACTTTTGCTTTTATGTATTTTTTCTTCTGTTGAAGCCAGGGGGCTATTAACACTTTTCTAAAAAAAAGTTTACAGGTTTTTTTTCCCCCTCACTACCTTAATGACATGTCAGATTCATGATAAATTATTAGTATAATTGGAGCATCCTAAGAGTAATTTATGTGCATTAATTTTGTGAAAAGTTAAATGCTTTGTAAAAATAAAATATTACTAGTTTGAAACCTGCTTTAGCCTCTCCGATTCCATCTGAATTAACTTTTTGTACTCCTTGTATATTTATCAAATTAAATTTCATTTTAAATTATTTATTTATATATCATCATTATTAGTTGAGTTAAGTACTTTGAGCACTTAAACCATTTCAATTTATACTTATCCACTTTCATCTTGCTTTTTTTTTTTAACCTAGAAGTTTCTTCACTGAAGGTATGTCATTTTTGTCCTAGTTGCCCCAACACCTTGAACAGTGTATTGAACTATCAAATAAATGTACATTAAGGATTAAATCTTCAAAGATGAGTAGGCTTTCTAAATATATTTATCTGATTCTGATAGTTTAATTCAATGATTCAACTTATTAAATGTCGACTATGTGTAAGGCATCTGTACAGGAATACAAAGTTACAATTGGACCCAGTCCCTATGAAAAAGGAATTGGCATTCTAGCATCATATTGGGTAAAAGGGTATGATAAGAAGGTAAATATAATAAAAATATGTAGTAATATAGCCACAGGACAGATACACATAAACTGTTTTAAAAGAAATTTCAATAGGGAGAAGTAGCTCTTTTGTTTAACTGTAGTCAATATATTACTGATAGGATTTTCCTTCAATTATCATTCAATTTTCTTAAAAGATTAAATTTATAAATCCTAGGTGTTTAAACAATTTGGCCAACAATGACATCTGTAGTAGGTGAGAGGTTGAGGTTTATCAAAGAGATTGTACAATGCCTCTATATTTGGCTCTCTTTAAATTATACTTATGATCATTTGCTGAAAGTATTACATTTCTAGATCTAGTTTTCTATTAGTGGGACAGGTTGATAGTGGGAGATAGTACTTAATAGCAAGGAAGAAAGAACAATGTATATGTTTATTTGGCATACATTGTTCACATATGGGGTAAGTTACTTGAGCAAAAGTTCTGGGTAAGTCATGTGGTAAAAAAAAGCATAAGAAACCCTGATGACTTCTTGCCACATATATGAAAAGAAAAAAAAATAAGACTATAAGCTAAATGATAATAAATGCTCATAAAGTCTGTTTTAGGAATTCTATTTAGATATGTAACATCCAGACAACCTATGAAACATTTTACACTCAAATTAGCAAACATAACCTTTGAATGGAACATTAATGAAACATTTTATAATAGGCAGCAAAAAAACTCCTAATATAACAGGAGTTGAATCTAAATCATTTTGCCCCTATCAGCTTGAATAATTATTCCTTGAAAATGCTCACTAGCAATACCCTCACATGAGAAGAAATAGGTGAAAATAAGTGGAAAAAATATTGCTTGAAATCTGTTGATTACTAGTCTAAGAACTGTCAACTTTTAGCTTATGATATGGCTATAATTTGTTATAGCCCTGGATAGTTTTATATTCTTAAACCAATGTGTGGAATGAACAATAGAAAATTAGCTTAGAACAAAACTTGAAAAAAAATGACATTTTGGAGGATTAGTGGACCAATGATCAATAAGATTTTAATTTTGGTTAAGGCAATGTGTTAAAAACTCAGGATACAAAAACAAAAATAAAAAAAAAAAACTCTGACCTTCAGGATCTTGTCTTCTATTATATTATAGAATTATCTTATCTTATCTTCTCTATCTTTTAGAAAATAATATGTGCTCAGCTAAGGGACACATAGCAAGGTAGAGATAAAGTATTAATAGCAGAAGGATACAAAATTGCCTCATATAATTCATGGCACTTTGGATTGATGTTATCTATGTTAACAGGGATATCTACCCTAAAAAAAATTTGAAGACCTCTAGCAGAATGGGAAAATGAGAAGAATTTGTTCCAATGGCCATAAAGGTGACTGAAGCAGGGAACATGGAGAAATTAGAGATTGGTCAGACATTAATGATGCCAAGGTCATCATTTCATCCCAAGTCGTCACAAATCATTTTTACTTTTTTTTCCCCTACCAATGGAATCTGATGACTCCAGAAGAGAGGGTGTAGCTGGAAACTTGAAACTCTGCCTTGCATAAATCTGACTCACCTTATGAATCAAGAAATCACCCATGATGTCGTTGGTCCTGTTCGAAATGAAGGAAAAATTGCATCATCTGCGGTACCCATTTCACAAGATTGTTGAGAGGTTGGTTTTGATGATGCATAAAAAATAGTATAAAAATTAATAAATAGGGTTTTTAAAATAAAGGTCCAATTCATTGAACCATTCTTGTTATTTTCTGGAATTTACTCAGATTCAAACATTAAATGTGATATTAACTAATTTAAGTAAAATTTTATTATTCTATAGGTTTATTTCTATTATTTCATATTTTAATAAAACAGTGTGAATTAAGATTTTGTTAAACTTCCAGGCATTTTCTGCCTTAGGCTCTTTTGAATTTATTTGCACCTATATAGTATATTGCAGATCAATTCTTAATTGATTTTATGATTATGATCAATATTATATTTTAGTAGCTTCTTTGAAACTCTTGTGTTTGATTTGGAATGTTACAAATTAATATAGTTAATAAAAGTATTCAGTTTAGTATGATTATTCTGAAATTAATTAGACTTTAATATTACTCAAATTAAGTCTATAATTACTGTCATTTATAAAGATATATAATTTTGGAATGTAACAAGGCTACTGTGGTATTATTTTTTTCTTTATTTGCTCTCCATTCTTCCCAAAACATAAATATTTCAAACCATATGACATAATCAGTAAATAATATGTTATTGTCATATTTTTTTCTCTTTTTAGACATTTTACTGTCAGCTGTGTCTTATGGATAATAATATATAGTGATGTGAGGCAATGCGGTACACTGAAATAAGGCCCTGCGTTGAGATTGGGAATTGAAGAATCTATTTTGAAATTCTACCTTTCATACTCAACAACTGTGTGAACTTGCATAAATGATTTAATTATCTGAGCCTCAGAAGGAAGTTGGACTTGATAATATATTGAGTCATTTCAAACTCTGAATCAATGTTACTATATTTCTTAAAATAATACAATGGTAAATATAGGATAAACATGCATGAATTATAATCACTCTTTTCAGCAAACATTTACTTTATAAGTAATATTAAAATATTAGCTTTTTGGGGGCCCAAACACACTTTTTCTCTAGTTATACAATTTTGTTTGAATATCTCATTAGCCACTGGATTCAATTATTATTTCTATGCCAATGATTCCTAAATCTATTTTTCCAATCCTAATCTGCCTGCTAACTTTCATACCCACATTTCAGTGGTCATTTAGTTGTTTCAAATATGATAATGCATAGACATCTTAACCTCAGCATGTACAACATTAACTCTCTCATCTTTTCCCCCAAACCCTCTCCTTATCCTAACTTCCCTATTACATTTTAGAGTGCCATCATCCTGTCATACAGCTTTGAAATGTATGTGTCATCTCCTACTCTTCACTCTCTTTTGAACAATCCATAGAAATTTTGTTACCAAGTTTGAGTTTGCCTTCATAGCACTTCTTATATACTCCCCATTATCTCTTCAGACATTGCCACCACCCTAGCAAATGCCCCCATCATCTCACACCTGGACTATTACAATGGCCTGCTACTTTGTCTCTGTTTCAGATCCTTATTGATTCCAATCTACCTTTAAGCCAGTAGTCAAAGTGATCTTCCTAAAAATCAAGTCTGTTTATTTAACCTACCTATGAAATAAGCTCTAGGTAGTCTCTATGTCTTTAAGGTACAAATATAAAATAATATGTTTGACATTCAAAGACCTTCATAACCTGATCCCCTCCTATATTCTCAGTCTCATTGATCCTTACTCACCCCCAAAAGTTGTGATCCAGTGACCCTGACCTCCTTTCTGATCATCTCCCAATTTGTGCATTTTTACTGGCTGTCCCCCATGCCTGGAGTTTACTCCTATCTTGTAATGGTAAGGGAATTTGAAGATCTTTGTCCCTTAATGGGCCTCACTTGGAACGCAACAAGAGAAGCTTGCTTAGGAGAGGCTTGTTTTTAAGGAAGGCCCACACTTTTTGTTACTTTGTAATTAGGCAGTGGGTCACAAAGGTTGTGATATCCTCTGACCCTGAAGAAGACTCTCTCTGTCTCTCTGTTTCTCTGTCTCTGTCTCTCACTCTGTCTACACACACACACACACACACACACACACACACACACACACACACACACACACACACACACA
>NW_027187283.1:3763423-3806774 GCF_028583685.1 Petaurus breviceps papuanus | reverse complement strand
ACACACACACACACACACACACACACACACACACACACACACACACATATCTATATATTCATCTATCTACTCTTGTGTTGAGGTTTTGCTTTGGGGATCATTTATGGGAAGAGTTGTGTGATTCGGTCAGATGAGGTTCTGGGTAGCCATTGACCTGCCTGACTTTGAAAACCCAGATGTTGGTGCTTCTCCCTTTAGTAACTAACTATGTATGTATGTAATTGCCAGATAGCTAGAAGCCCTGTTTGTTGGTCTGTTTAACTTTGTTATATTCTCTGTCTGTAGTTTTTGTCTTCTTGTAATTTCTGTTTGTATTGTCTGAAGTTCAGGGTGCTGACATTTTCCCCTGAACTAAGTGAATGATAGATGTGTCTGATCAAAGTAAGATTGTTAACCCCTTTTGAATTGCTTTCCTTTAGAAAAGCAGATCAAAGAACCTGTGCTAGGAGCCATCCTGAGTATCCTAGGGTGCTTGCTGTTATACTCATTGGCTCTGTTTCCTATTCTCCTTCAAGTACTAGTTAAAATCCTACCTTCTATCAAAAAAACCCTCAAAAATAAATAAAATTTCCTTCTTACTTAGTACCATCCCTTATTGATTATTATCTCCATTTTATCCCAAATACACCTAGTATATACATAGTTGTTTGCATTTTGTCTCCTCAATTTGACTGAGAGCTCCTTGGAAGTTAGATTGTTCTTTATTTTTCTTTGCATCCCCAGTACTTAGCACAGTAGCTGGCAGACAGTAGACAGAGGATAGATGTTTGTTGATTGATTTTCACATGTTTTTTACAACTTGTTTTATTTTAACCAACATATATTTTCTTCAAATTTTCTTTATACAATCTAAGGAACCAAAATTCTTCCAATCACCCTGGTTAACAACCCTGATGTAGATTAAAATTCAGAAATGGCTTTAGCAGCTATCTATTCTTTTCATGTTTGATGAGAAAAGTGAGGCCCAAGGATATTTAATACTTTGTTCAAGATCACAAGTATAATAGCAGAAGAAGGATTTCAAATTAGATTCTCTGAATATAGAATATGTGCTCTTTCCATTATACCATTCTGCCTATGCAAAAGGTGGTTTTATTAACAAAGTCGATCAAGCAACTCTTCTTAACGTAAGCAGAGACCTAGGCTGTTATCTTTCCACATTTTACATTTATATCCCTCATGAAAACCTGTTTTCTTTATAAACTTATCAGAATTTGAGCTCTGTAATTCTTTAATTAAAAAAAAATAACAACTGCCCTAGAAATTAAGATGTAGTATAGAAAACCACAAAATCATTTTCAGTCCCAATGTTGAAAAGAATGAACAGTTCAGAAATGCTCATTTGAGACACATTTGATAGCTTTTGTACTATTATATAAGTTTTATAACAATGCCTAAAAATAAACTCCATATGATAGGTTGGCCAGGACAAGCAATATTTCTGGCAAAAGTGTATCAATACTTGGTGTATCCAAATAAATTTCTTAGAAATTATGCTATGATTAACTAGGAAATATTAGTAAAACATTAGTTGGTATCAGATGGTCAGAAACAATTCTGTCACTTTTGAAGACTTTGTATCATAGGAAATCTCTGGAGCCAAAACCAAAACTAAATTGTTCCTAAGGAAAGTAGATGGGTAAGAAGAAAAAATCAGAAGATGCTAAAAAAAACTGGAGAGTTGGAGAAAAAAAAAAACAAACTTATGCTTTGTTTTTCTCTTCCCTGAGAACTATCATGAAGAATTATAACATACATTTTGGATTTCAATTGATTCTTCCTTTCTTACTCATTTTAAATTAAAAAAAATAAATTTCAAATGGTAGATTGATTTCAAAGATTAGAAAGGTAGATATCAAAGCCTTACTTAATGGATTTCCATGTCAGTTATTGCCATCAAGCCATCTTCTGTAGTTTTCTGGGATTAAAGTTGAAAATTTTACTGTAGTTGACAACTTTCTGTTTCAAAACTCCACCTACCAAGCCATCTTAAATATACAGGGAAATTCAAAGTATTTTCTCTTCACAAAGAGACCAGGGACTTATGTTCGAAGTATCATTATGAGGCCACAGACTTTTGGTCCTTAGTAAATTTGTTGGTATTTGTAATGCGAATGTAAATTTTAAAGATCTTCCCTGCCCCTAGGCTAAAGTGCACCAGAAGCCTGGGGAGGGAGGCTTGTTTTTCAGTAGATACTTTTTGATTGGCCAGTGGGTCAATAAGGTTGTTACATTCTCTGAGCCAGGAGAAGGCTATATAAGCCCTGATGTGTAGCTTTGTTTTGGGACTCACTTTGAGAAATGTTCTGTGATTTGATCTGAATTCTGGGAAGCCGTTGTTGAGAGTCCCCCGGCTTTGAAAAACCCAGAATGTGGAAACCCAGATGTTGACTGGGTATGGATGTAATGGTTGGACAGTTTGGAAAGCTGTCTACTTGATGTTTCTGTCTTGATAATTCTGTCTGTATGTTCTGAAGTTCGGGGTGCTGATCTTTTTCCCCTGAACTAGGTAAATGATATACATCTGACTGATTAAAGTAAGCTTGTTAACCCATTTTGAGTTGCTTTCCTTTAACAAAGCAGATCCAAGAACCTGTGGTAGCTGCAAACCCTGAGGACGCTTGGGGTGCTTGCTGCTACAAAAACTTGATGTAACTCTGGGGTAGATTCAATTGTGATCCAGGGGTGGGGAACTTTTGACCTTATTGTGCTCTGTGATTGACAAATGAAGGTACTTTACTTATGTTTGGAAACTAATCTCCATTTGAGAAGAGGGACTTTGTGGTGGACTTAATTAAGGTATAGCCTAGGGGTGGAGAAGTATTTAGACCAGGAACTTTGTAATTGATTGAATGATTGGAAGGTCCTGGGGTGGGGTAGTACTTGGAGATTATTTAATCACACTTAGTAAATGCTGTATTTTGAATGATGTCATGTTTTGATCTTCTCTGTTCTGGGTTTGTTACTGAATAAAATAGAGAGCACCTATGCTGGTATTTTGAACCTGGGAAGTTGCCTTTGCTTGATATTACATTACAGTATTAGAGCATAAGCAAGAAACAGCTCACTTTGAAGTTAAGGGTACACACACACATACACACACACACTTTGTGTGTGTATCCTATTACATATTTATTTATAAAATAAAGCCTTATGACTGAACTATTCTTCTTCAACAGTGACTTTAATAGTCTCTTTAGTATGTCTATATATATATTATTAAAATGAAAGTTATAACTCTTCATGAAAATCATTCTAAAGTAACATTAGTTTCTATACCAAATTAATTATTGAGGCTAGTAAATGGGTACATGAGAACTTACTTTCATTTCCCATTATTAATCAAGAACTTCTCTCCTTTGCCTGTCTGACTTTTTCTTGTAAGGCTGTGCCACTAAATGAGGAATCACCAAACAAAGTTTCTTTGACTAGATTTTGTTATTTTTCATTGTATTAATAACATGGCTTCTCATTATCTCTGTACTATCATATTGATCCATATTGATTTTCTCAAGTGTCTTTGAGACTATCTCTCTATTTTTGTATATCTCCTAGGTATTATTAACCATTTTACTTCCATCATCTTTAAGTATAATGAGTTCTTAATTTAACTTCAAGTGTGTTTACAATTATTTATTCAAAGTTATAGCAGGATTTTGATATTTAAGGTGCATAGAAGAGGGGAAAACTAGCAATAGAACGATGGTTTGAAGTAAATTAGGGGACCCTTTGTTATGGAAAGAAAAGAAATTCATGGGAATAAATGATTGTTATACAGAGGTTGACTTTCCTCAGCAGGGATAGGGTGTGCTGCAGCTAGCTAGTAATGAATCTCAAGAGCAAATTATTCAATTTTCAGTGTTTTTATACCTCAAATATTGGCAAAAGCTACAAACCATATTATGATTTATCATTTTATTGATTGCCTAGGTAAATGAAAAGGATAAAGATATGACAGATTAAACTTAGGTGTGTGTTGAGCATGTATTTATTTTACTTTTAAAAAATCCCAGAGAGCTTGTTGATAAACATTTATCATCATATTTCTGACTCCTGAAGGTGTTAGCTTAAATAATATATCTATATATAGCATTTTCCAGGCCCATGATTTTATTATTATATAATTCCCAATGATATCTCCATATCAATAACAAAATAATCAAATATTAGAATGATAATATATACCACATTAAAAAAGAATTTATTGATATTTTTTGTTTTTACTTTACATTTGTTTTAAATATTTCCTTCATATTCTTCTACCTAGTAAAAATTTCTTTTTATATTAGAAATTTTTTTAAAAAAGAAAAAAACAAGTAATTCAACAGATATAACTAGATATCAACCACATGTTAATAGAATAATAATTTTGCAAACCCCAAGTCCCTATCCTCTTTGTAATGAGGACATAGAAATCAATTTTCCCAACTCTTCTTGGGGCCAAGTTTGAACTGTATAACCATACAATTAATATTTGTTTATTATTGCTTCCATATGTCTTAAAATAGCTATAAATAATTTCTCTCTTCTTATTAATTCATTCTTCATCAATCCACTTAAAGGTTCTCATAATTCCCTGATTTCGTCATATTAATCATGTCTTTTGGAAATAATAATATTCAATTATACTTGGCTAGTACTTTTGTTTAGTCATTCCTCAAGGAATGAAGAAAGCTTCTTTTCTCCCCATTTTTTGTAACTAATAAAAAGTATTCATAGGCACTTAGTGCCTATAAAAATCTTAACATGTATAAAAAATCCTTTCTATATTTAATCACTTTAGCATGTAGTCTTGGCATTGGAATCACTTGCACAAATAATGTGAGAATTTTAGTGACATGCATAATTTCTAAATGTTTTCTAGCATCATCAACCTTATTTGCAGCCCCACTATCAGTGTGACTTTCTTCCTTTAGTCCCTCTAACATTAAATATCCCCATTATTAATATTATTAATTTGGTCTCTGTGAAATGTTTCACATGATTTAATACAAATTTCAGAAGTTTTAAATTATTTTGAGACCTCTTTTCATATATGCTCATGGGTAAACCTTTGTAAGATTATATAGTTATGTAAATCCCTTATTTATTCAATACCAGACTCTTATTAGGATTATTTGATGAATAGGTAGTTATAATTCAATAGTTTCTTTTCTTAGGTGAATTGAATTTGTTCATGCAAAACCATTTAAATTTCATGCAAGTAATATAACCTCTTCTATCTTTTGGGATATCTGCATCACTTGTTTGGGTTATTATTGCCCCCTTAACAATAGATGTAAAAAATATTGATCTTTTTCCTTTTCATATTTTCAATTTTTACATTAAGATCAAGAATTTCTTAGGATATGTGTTTGAAGTTGTTGGTAAAAATTTGATTTCTGTCAAACTGTAAAAACCCACCATAGCATCACTTTTAGTACTAAATATAAAGCAAGAATTTTCTTGGTGAGAATTATTGTATTTTGGGGATCTTAGAATCCATATACTAAAATGTGATTCATTTTCAACTGAGAAAACTAATGTTTACAGAGATTCAGTGACTAAGATCACAACTAGAAACACAACATTTATATCTCAAACCACTGTTTTTTTAATTATCCCACTCTTCAGTCTTAGATTAATATAAAGCTTCTTCCTGTTCTCATAGTAATATTTGAGAGCAAAAGCCACGAAATTAAATATCCACAAATAAAATACATTAGTAGAAGTCATTAATTAATTTCATATAAAAATAAATAGCAAGAAGAGTTCCTTCGAAAACATATGTTCCACAGCTTTTCCCAGGCTTTTTTGCAACAACTATTATACAATTCTGTGAACTATAAACAGGTGACTAAGTCTGTCTTCTGATTCTTGTTCTGATACCTATTCCATTTTCACATAACACCATATCTCTTAAGTAGAATTACATTTGCTTCTCATGAAAAGTGATAATATCACTGAACTTTATAGGAGGTTAAAATAGTTATCTACTATTTACAGATATGGTGATTGATCAAACATTAACATATTATTTTGAAATATTGTCTTAGATATAAAAATTACCTCTTAAATTTATCAACTTAGAACATAAAATTTAATTAATGCATCACCAAAATATGACAGTAGTTGTAAAATCAATTTTATGTCACTGTTGTTCACCATCAAGTTTTTTTCTCATGTTCTTCCACCTTTCTAGCTGTTCCTCTATCTCTTTTGCTGTCTCTTTACTCATATGATACCATTTGATGATAAGTATTCCCATACATTTTTTTTATGCTTGTCCTTTCCTTTTTATAAAGAAGGTAGTAAGAAAAAAAGAATTGTGATTAGCAAAACTGATTAATGCTTGAATTTCTGTGTCTCTTCTCTTCACATTACCTAGACACCAGTCACAGGTTGTTTTCCTTTCTTTCTAGAATTTTAATTCTCCTTTTCAAATTCAACATTCAGAGGTTGGTATATGTTTGACTTAGAACTGATTCTCCTTCCAGTTTCTATGTATCCCTCTTTCCCAATTCTTCCCTGTTTTTCTGTTTAGTTGAATGTATTTCTGTGCTAAAATCTATGTGTTCTACTTTTACTTAATTAATTTAGATGAAAATGAGATTCCAGAAATTTAATCCCTCTACACATTCCTCTTTATTTATATGATTTTCTTGTTTTTCATTCTGATTATATCAGAAAATTTTTCTCTTTCTCCTGCCTTCTTTAGTGTATTCCTTTTTTCCACCAACTTATTTTTTTTTCAAAGATAATTAGATCTTAAAAGACCCTCTGCTTTAACTCCATGTATAACCCTTGATTACATCTATATGCTGTGGGACTCTTTTTCTTCTCCCTCATTAAAATTTTAATACTTCAACTTGTTATGGACCCTTGCAATTGCTGAAACAGTTTATGTTTCAGTTGACTGATGTTTACATTACTATGTAGCACCTTTTTTTTTTCCAATAAGGAATGATATGCATGAACATCTCCTGTTTCATTAACCCTGGGAAATTGGCTGAGCCTTTACTTCCTGAATTTGCAATTTCAACATTGAGCTTTCTCTTCTACAACACAGTAGAAACAATTTAGAGTCAGCTATAGTACAGATGAACAAGTACCTGTAAGAGGCAGGATTTGAACATGAGGGTCCCTGTCATCAAGCCCAGAATCATAGCTGTTATGGCACCTTGCTTTTCTAGGGAATGTTTTAATGCTATGCCCCATTATTGTAGTTGTTGTTGTTGCCTTTAGGTTAGTAAATTGATTGTGTCCTTTTCTAATTCTCATCATGGCATGGAGATGATCTTAAGCTCTTAACCATTATGCAAAAGGAGAAGGAACTTCCTTCTAGGCAAGAAATACTTCAAGTTAAGCCTAAAAATTGACCATGTATCTGTCATTAAATCAGCTTACTTAGTTTCAGAAAGGCTAATCACCAGTGACTTTAACATAGACATATAGAGAGATTTTTTCCACAATTCCTAAGAAATCTTATCTTTACATTTTTTTCAATTCAATTCAATAAGTATTTATTACTGTATAGTTTTGATGGAAAGTAGTGTTTCTATTTTGTTTTTTTTATAACCACAATATTAAACAAGTACCTGAGTAATCGTGTGTGTTTTATCTGTTTAATGATTGATAAAACACCTACCATGTGCTAGGTACTATATACTAGGTTACTTGATTTATTTTAAGAAAAAGAATTTACATTTTTCCTTGAGGATATTACATGAATATAGATATGACAATTAGGATATATACAATGTAAACACTAAGTTTTTATGTAATAATTGGGATAATAGGGAAAAGATCTGTACTGGGAAGTGGCCCATGAAATGAACATTAAAGGGAGTTAAAAATTCCAAGGTACAGAGGTGAAGGCAAGAACTCCAGGCTTTGGGGACAACCCTAACAAAACACAGAGGAAAAGTGATGGAATTCTGTATATGAGAAATCAACCATAAGATCAGTTTTATAGGACAATATATTGATTGTGAGGTATTAATAGGTAATTGGCCTAGAAATATAGACTAGAATCAGATCATCATCTGTTTTAAAATTATACAGAATTTTTATCTGTATTTTAATGTTATGGAGAATTTTTATTTATATTTTATCATATAAACAATAAGAGCTACTGAAACTTCTTTTAGTGAAGGAATGACATGTTCAGATCTGTGCTTTATGAATCTAATTTATTCACTCCAAGAAAAAATGGAGGGGCAGCCAGGTAGCACAGCGAGTAAGAGCACCGGCTCCAGTGTTGAGAAGACCTGGAGATCGAATCCCGGGCTCAGACCCTTAGCACCCACCCAGAAACACCTGTCCATGTAACCTTGAGCAAGTTACTTAACCCCAATTGCTTAGGGGTGGCCAGGTGACTCAGCGAGTAAAAGCACCGGCTCCAGTGTCAGGATGACCTGCATCAAATCCGGGCTCAGATACTCAGCACCACACCCAGAAATAACTGGCTCTCTAACTTTGAGCAAGTTTCTTAACCTTGATTGCTTTAAAAAAAAATGGACTAGAGAAATTAGAGACCAGGTACATGGATCAATTATAAGACCTTTTGGATAGTTCAGGAAAATGATGAAAATCACCCTGAAGTAGGGTGATATAATACACACATGTGTATGTGTGAATTGAATACATATATGCATACATGTGTATACACATATATATTTATTTTGTGGTGATAATGTTGAAAAGCCATAGTTATTAATTGTTCTTTTTGTAATAAATAAGAAAGATACTTTTAAATATAAATAACTAGAAGAGTTGGTGGTGGCCTGGACATAAAGAGAAAAGTTAAGATTCCTTCATGAGTCTGAGGTGCAGAGGGAGATCATTAGTTCTTATTTGATGTGATGATTTTGAGATACTCATGGGGAATCATAGTAAACATGTCTAACCAGCAATTAGAGATTGGACCTCAAGAGAGAAATGAGAATTAGCTCAGTAAATTTGGGAGTCATCTGCGGAGATATGTTTATTGAATCCATGGGAGGTAAGAGGGATAATAGATGGAGGTAAAAATAGGGCCCAGGACAGAGCTTTGGTGTACACAGAAGGTAGTGAGCCAAGGATAATAATCCTATGAGGGGGGTTTTTGGCCCATTTTCTTTCCTTCTTTCTTTCCTTCCTTCTTTTTTTCTTCTTTGTTTCCTTGATTACTTCCTTCCCTCTTTCCCTCCCATAGGCTATTCCCTTCATTCCCCCATTTACTGCTTCATCCTTTCACATTCCTCTTGCCCTCCTTTCCTCTATTCCTATCATCTCCCATCCATTCTCCTGTCTTTTGGCCCTCCCTTCCCCCTTTCCTCACCTTTCTTTCCCCATTCTCCTCTCTTTAAGAGAGCCTTCCTTCTCCCTTCTTCTTCCCCTTCCCTCCTCTCCTCTACTCTTTTTCTCTCTCCCTCTAATTTTCCTTCTTCATTTTTCTTCCCCTCTTCCTCTCCCACCCTGCCTTCATTGGGCATTTTTCATGTCCTTGACTAGGAAAAAAAATCATATACATAAATGTCACATTTTCATGTTTTACACTACCTTCATGGATTTTTGAATTTATCATTGTAGTTGGATTTACCATAATCTCTCATAAATTTTAATGTGGTCATGGAATGGTTTAAAAAGAATGTTCAAAATTTCATTGTTTTTCTATTGAGACAACTATTTAAAACTATTTTTGTGCATAATAAATATTTTTAATTATTCTCATAGTGTCCAAGGAATTAGGAATAAAAGGAATGTTTGAATGATCATCTTTCAATCATCTTATTTTGGAATTCAGAAAACTTCAGTCCAGAAATGTTAAATGCCTTACCCCAGCTTTTACAAGTAAGAAATGCCTATTACCACTTAGATAATTTGAAATGAGGTCATAATCCAATAAAACTTTAGTAAATTTCTTCCATTTTGCCTGTCATTATTATCTTCCTATACTGCAATCCTCCCAGGGATACCTAGATATTGGCAAAGTTCTACAAGGTTGTTTTCTCTTCAATTGGGCTTTGTTGTTATGTTAAGAAATAGAATTTATTATTTTTTCTTCTCATGCACAATAATTCACTTTGAAAATAAACTGATAACCTTGGTCATCATATATTCATGCATGTTATAATGATGGAAGGTTTTCTAGTTATGGAGTTAACAGATTTTTTTTAATTCCAATATTTTTTGCAAGAAGAAACCTCTCTAAGGAGTGGTAATTAAGCATGGCATTTTGGTGATCCCAGTGCTGAATTCAAATTGGCTCTCCAGACACTTACTTTTTGTTTGACCCTGGGAAAATCATTAGCTCCATTTGCCTCAATTTCCTTATCTGGAAAATTAACTGGAGAATGAAATAGCAAATCACTGTACTATCTTTGTAAAGTTTCATTTCATAAGGTTAGGGTTTTTATGTTATAACCAAGTATATCAATTTTTTTAAATTTTCTTACTTTGAGGCATATAGTAAAGTAAACTTTTCATTGATTTTTCCAAGAAGATTTTAAAAGTTATGCTCCTGTTTGATGGAAACTTCTTTTTTTATTATATAGTATAATTCACAAAAGGAATATATGTGAGAGGGTTTTTCCCCCCACAGAATCATAATCCATAAAACTGCAAAAGTATGTATTGGGGTAGGGGAGTGTTGGAAAATGAGATGTTGAGGATGGATCTGTGAACCTGGGTGAAAAGAAAAAAGGTGGAGCCATTGGCAAAAATAGGAAAATTAAGAAGGTAGAGTTTGGGAATATCATAATGGTATGTTTTAGATATACACTGCAGATGTCACAGATGTAGGCACCTAGAAATGTTTAATGCAAGGGGAAAAAATGCTGACCTGAATTTCTGAAGAGAGAAAATGGCTAGATAAATAAATCATGGAGTCATGTGCTTAGAGATGAAAACTGATTCCACAGGAGTTGATGATTTCCTGGAGAAAGAGTATACAGAGAGAAGAGGAGATTGCACAGGACATAAACTTGTATTATGCCCACAGTTTGGATACAGGATATAGGTAAAAAACAAGAAAAGATGTTTGAGGAGTGTTTCATGAAAGAAAGAACAAAATGAATGTTCTAATTTTTCCTTGTTGAATTTCTAGTGTTTCATAGGGGAAAAAAGGAGAGAAAAAGGAAAGGAGAGGAATAAAAGAGATAAAAGGAAAGGGGAGTAAAGGAGAAGCCCAAGACTGATTAATTTATAAAAAGATAACTTGAGAAACCCATACAGCCATAGTCATTCTATATTAGAGCTGGACCAAAATGGAAAGAACAATTATTGCCTTTCCTTCATTTCTTCATAGATGAGAAAACTAAAATCTAACACCTAGCAAATGAAATATTGTAGTCACAGAACTAAATAATTGAAGAAGAGGAAGCAAAACAGCTAAGGATTTGAAATGCTATCCCATAGATGAGAACTTATGCTTCTTTTGTTTGACATTGCTGGGTTACCCAGGTATTATTAGGTAGAATTGAAAAAGGACAGATTTGGGCTAAAAAAAGGATAAATTTTCTAACAATTAGAGTTGTCAGAATTGAACTGGTCTTCATTGGAATGTAATGGATTTCACATTTCTGAAGACTTCAAGTGGATGCTGAATGAGCACTTGTTGGGAATATTGAAGAGGGATGTAGATGGCCTGAGATAGCACCTAACTCTTTAGAGTGTGAGATTATGTGGTTTTGTGAAAAAGAAATAGTTTCCAAATAAGTAGATGACCCAAACCATTCTATCAGCAGAGGGGTAATGGGTCAATTTCAGTAACAGAGTGCCTGCTCTGTTGCTTCTACTGTGTTATTTTTCTTAAGTGTAACATTTTGTTTTGTTTTTTGTCTTTTGGAGGGCAATTGTGGTCAAGTAACTTGCCCAAGGTTACATGGCTAGTGTTTGTGTGTGTGTATGTTAAGTGTCTGAGGCCGGAATCGAACTCAGGTCCTCCTGACTCCGGAGCCAGCATTTTACTCACTGCACCACCTAGCCGCCCCATAATGTTTTTTTTAAAGGATGCCAAAGTTATAAAGCAGATAAATTTGTACAGTGCTATATATTTAAATAGAGTTCTTTTATGCAAGCAGTGTGTTGGTTCAGAAAATACAGTTGTGCACCACTAGACATTCATCATTTAAATGCACATCAAAAATATCCAAAGGTGCAGAGGAATTTTAGTCAAAGCAGACCAATAGATCTTCTTCCCCCGTATTCTTTATGGAAGTGGATCAACTTGATGATTTAGAAGGCTTTGGGATATTTGTAACCTTTTATTGTAAGAAAGGAAGAGTACTTTCTTTTAAACCATTAGGTAACTGAATACACTTAATGTTTCCTCTTTAAGTCACTGTAAAACTGGTGAGCTAGTAAATCTTCATTGGATTATTTCACAGCTCAGCTTGAGCTTCATGCAAGAAAGGAAAGCAAACACTCATGTTTTTAGTACTTCAGGCAGAGCTGCTATGAACTAGGGAAAATCTGGAAACAGTGAGGTTAGTGGACAATTGTCATTTAGTCATTTTAAAAAGTGAATGGAAACTAACAATACATTTAAAGCAAACTTCTTTACCAGTGGAACTGTTCAACACCTGACATTTAGCTATGAAACTTTTATATTCACACCACATTTGGAAAGGAGAAATTACCTGGGGAACATTTCCTGAAAATCCATTGAATAGGTACTTTACAGTGTCAAGAAACATAATACCATAATATTGCCACACTTGATTTGTTGCTTCAGACTAACAGGGACCTGATTTTTCTAAGGAAATCCAGTGACAATAATTACCTAGACCATCATTTTGGGGCATATTTGGCCCAATGCCCAGGAAGAATGTCCCCATAAATTCACAAGTGAATGCAGAGAGAGTTGATCCTCCTACAATTTCTGTAGACATGATGACAAGAAGTCTGGCTGATTTTTTTTCCAGGACTAATCTCTATTCACAAAAAAATTAACAGCTACTCTCAGGATAAAATCTTGTTTCAGGAGAACAACAATAAAATTATCTCTGAACTCTAACATCAGGAATGGAGCCAAGTTCAGTGGGATTTAATTAGGTTTTCAGGAATTACGTAGCTATGTATTTATAGAGGATTCAGCCCCACTGTTTTCACTTCAGATCATGGAGTTTACACTGTGAATACACCACGTTGAGTGACCATTTATTTCTGGCCATGATCAGGAAAATCGATGTGGCTTCAATCCTAACAATGCATTTTCTGTAGTTGACTTTAAATCTATTAAAAAGTACATCAGAAATACTTGTGATGAATAATAATATCTACAACAAATTGAGATTGTCCAGGAGTATTTGCAATAGTTAAATTAAAGATGCTCTTTTTAGTAATATACTGCATTTTATGGTCGCAATTTTTAAAATATTTTTGCTTAGTTTCCCTTTGATATAAATAGTAAAAATCTTATATTTCCTTTTTTGCTGATGAGAAACATGGAGTTTGAGTACCTAAATTGAATTTCTCATCATATATTACCTACTTATTAAATTTGGGGACTAGAATTCAAAAGCTAGATCCTTGTTTACTCCATGTCCATATCTAGTGTTCTATGACACAGTAACCAAGATTTGTTACCCTAAGAAAATTTTGATCTACTTACTCCAACCCAGTTAAATTTATGTAGAGGTTGAAGTGGGGAGGAAAATATATAGAAATAAAAATAACAATATTTCCTATTAGCAAAAAGGCTTCCTGACCAATTAGACCAACGCACACTCTAAAGGAATCCTCACTATTACGTACTTAATGAGGGTCATCTATTCTCTGCTTAAAGATGTAATTCTGTTTCCCTCAGTTTTCTCTTCTGTAAAAATGAGCTGGAGAAGAAAATTGCAAACCACTTTAGCATCTTTTTCAATGAAAATACAAATGGAGTTATGAAGAGACAGACATAATTGAAATCATGAACAACAAAAAATCAAGTATCTTTTCCATGTATAAGCTCCTTGAGAAAGCTAAATATCCTTAGGGACAGCAATTTTCCCCCTCACTTTCTGCTATCCTATCTTAAATCTGGCTCCTAAATTCATTATTCAAATGAAACTGCTTTCTCCAAAGTTAAAAATGATCTATTAATTGTCAAAGTTAATGGACTTGGTCGAAGTGTTGGAGAGAACCCAGGAAGTTTCTTGAACTTTCCCCCCCTTCCCTTAGAAATAATGTTAAATCAAGTATCTAAATGGATTCTAGAGCATCAGAACCACAAAAAATGCATTGAAACAATTTTTTTAGCTAAAATAACTTAGATAGAATTCATAAAAGGTCTCTATAACTTCGGTAAAAAGGGAGCATGGTCCAGTACAGACAGTATCTGGGCAAGGGAGAGGGTATTAGCTGCAGCACAGATCAGCAGCAAAGGTCCCTTGGTCCCGGCTTGGCAGGCCAGCAATCAGGCCACCAGGGCCATTGCAGAAGGAAAATTTTGAGTCCCAGAACCCTGGCATAACAGGTAGATTAAGCTGGGCCACAGCAGCAAGCCTCTATTACCTGAGGTCCCAGTATGCAAAGTTTGTGACCTGGCCCCTGAGCGCCAGAATAAGAAGTTTAGTACAGTGACCCTGTAGAAAAAATGTCCTAACAATAGAAAGCTACTATGGTAACAGGGAAGATCAAAAAAATTAATGTAGAAAAGGACCACAATGTCAAAACACATATATGTGAAGCCTCAAAGGGGAATATGAATTGGTCACAAGCCCAAAAAGTTATCTTGGAAGAACTCAAAAATGATTTTTAAAATCAAGGAAGAGAATAGAAGAAAAATTGGGAAAAGAAATGAAAGTTATGCAGAGGAATTAAGAAAGAAAAAGTCAACAGTTTGATGAAAGAAAATAACACCATAAAAATAGAATTGGCCAAATTGGGGATAAAAATCCACTGAAGAAAACTCCTTTAAAAGTAGAGTTGACCAAATGGAATATGAGTTACAAATATTAAAAGAAGAAAATAATTTCTTAAACATTAGAATTCGGCAAGTAGAAGGTATTATGCTATGAAATATAATGAATCAGTCAAGCAAAATAGAAGAAAATGTAAAACACCTTATAGGAAAAAAAAGTGACCTGTAAAAATTGTGACCAGAATTGATAATTAAGAATAATTGGAGTACTTGAATGCCATGATAAAAAAAAGAGCCTGGATGGCATGTTTTGAGAAAATATCAAGGAAAACTTCCTTACTATCCTAGAAACAGAAAGTAAAATAATCATCGTAAAGATCCCCTGATCACCTCCTGAAAGAGATCCCAAAATGAAAACTGCAAGAAATATGGAAGCCAAATTCCAGAACTATCATATGAAGGAGAAAATACTGCAAGCATCCAGAAAGAAACAATTTAAATTTAAAACACCAAAGTTAGTATTTCACAGGACTAAGCAGCTTCTGTATAAAGGATCTGACAGTGATGAATATGATATTTTAGAAGGCAAAGGAGCTTGGATTACAATGAAGAAACAACTACTTGCAGAATGAAGCATAACCTTTCAGTGTTTTGAAAAGATGGACATTTCAATGAAATAGAGGACTTTCAAATTTTTCTGATGAAAAGGAAAGAGTCAAACATAAAATTTGGTCTTCAAATGCAAGATTCAAGAAGTACATAAAATGTAAACAGGAAAGAAAATAATGTTGTTCAATAAGATTAAACTGTTTAATCTGTATACAGAAAGAGGATACTTGTAACTCTGGAGAACTGTATCTATATTAGGGCAATTAGTATACATAGAAAGAAGTTGTTGGTATAAGTCAACTTCGATGAGATTATATGAAAAACAATTAAGAGGTGAATTAAAAGGTGAATTAAGAAGTTTAAAGGATTGTACTAAAAGGAGAAGAAAAGGTGAGGCAGAATAGGGTTAATTATATTACATGAAGAGTCACAAAAGACATATTATAGTAGAGGGAAAGCAATAGAGATGAGTATTGTTTGAACCTTACTCTCAGTGTATTTGGCTCAAGGAGAGAATAATATACACACACACAACTGGATGTAGGGATTTATCTTACCCTATAATGAAGTAGGAGATAAAAGGGTAAAGAAAAAGTGAGACTGATTGAAGGCATTAGAGATTAAGGGAGGTGGTGGATATAAGCAAAACACTGGTGAGAAGGGACAGAGTGAAAGGACAGAGAAAAGTATAAATGGGAAAAATAGGATGGAGGAAACTACACAGTTGGTAATCATAACTGTGAATATGAATGGGATAAACTCTCCCTCAAAATGGAAGCTAATAGCAACTCAATTAAAAATCATAATACTACAATATGGTGTTTACAGAAGCAATTTGAAGTAGAGAGATACACACAGAGTAAAGGTAAGGGACCGGAGCAGAATATTTTATGTTTTAGTTGAAGTAAAAAAAAAAATTTGGTAGCAATCCTAATTTCAGATAAAGTAAAAGCAAAAAGACATAATTAAAAGAGATAAAGAAGGAATAAAAGAGAAAGTAACCAAACTCATGATTTAATCAATTCAAACTAAGAGATGATCTTAAGAAAAATTCTATGAAATAGATAAAACTTTAGTTAATCGAATTTTTTTCTTCTTAAATTTATTTTCAGTTTTCAACTTTCACTTCCTCAAGATTTTGAGCCTAAGATTTTCTCCTCATCTCTCCTTTCCCCTACCTGAAGATCTTATATATTCTGATTACCTGTTTCCCTAATCTCTTCTCTCTTCTAATAATGCCCAACCCACTTTCCTTATCCTGTTCCCTTCTATTTTTCCTGTAGGGCAAGATAGATTTCTATACCACATTGCCTGTATATCTTATTTCTTGATGTAAAAACAATTTTGAACATTTGTTTTTTAAAACTTTGAGTTTCCTGTTCTCTCCCTTCCTCCCTCTTCACACACACTCATTGAGAAGGCAAGCAATTCAATATAGGCCACACATGTGCAATCATCCAAAACATTTCCATAATAGCCATTCTGTGAAAGACTAACTATATTTCCCTCCATCCTATCCCCCCCATTTGTTCTATTCTCTTGTTTGACCCTGTCCTTCCAAAAAAGTGTTTACCTCTGAATAATATCTCCTCCCATTTGTCCTTCCTTCTGTCACCCCCTACACTCTTATCCCCTTTCCACCTACTTCCTTGTAGAGTGAGATAAATTTCCATGCACATTGAGCATGTATGTTATTCCCTTCTCAAGTCAAACTGGATGAGTGGAAGATTCTCTCATTCCCTCTTACCTATTCTCTCTTTCCCTCCATTTTAAAAGCTTAATTTTGGTCTCTTTTATGTGTATAGTTTATACCATTTCACCTCTCCCTTTTTCCTACTCCCAATGTACTGTTCTCTCACCCTTTTATTTTTTATATCATTACTTCATATTCAACTACATTTTGTTTTCATTTTCTTATTTGTCTTTTAATACTTCTCTTCATTCTTGAGTTTCAAAGTTAAATTTCTATTCAGCTCTGTTGTTCTCATCAAGAATGCTAGAAAGGACTTTATTTCCTTGAATTTCCATTTCTCCACCTCAAATATTATACTCGGTTTTGCTGGGAGGTGATGCTTGCTTTTAATCCTAGCTACTTTGACCTCTGGAATATCACATACCAAGCCTTCTGATCCCTACATCTTGTATTATTCTAATGGTGTTTCCACAATATTTGATTTTTTTTCTACTGCTTGCAATATTTTCTCCTTGACCTATGAATTCTTGTATTTGACTACAGTATTCCCAGGAGTTTTCTTTTTAGGATCTCTTTCAGGAGGTAATTGGTGGATGCTTTCGGTTTATATTTTTCTCTCTGATTCTAGAATATCACAAAAGTTTTCCTTGATAATTTCTTGAAAGATGATGTTTAGGCTTCTTTTTTTTTTGTCATTGCTTTCAGGTAATCCAATAATTATTAAATTCTCTCTCCTGGATCTATTTTCCATGTCAGCTGTTTTTCCAATGACATATTTCATATTGTCTTCTTTTTTTTTCATTCTTTCAGTTTTGTTTTATAATTTCTTGATTTTTAATAGTCATTAGCTTCTATTTGCTCCATTCTGATTTTTTTTTTTTGGCTTTTGGAGGGCAATTGGTGTTAAGTAACTTGCCCAAGTTTACATGGCTAGTTTTTGGGGTTTTTTTGAGTGGGTGTTAAGTGTGTGAGGCCAGAGCCAAACTCGGGTCCTCTTGACTCCAGGGCTGGAGCTTTACTCACTGCGCCACCTAGCCGCCACTCCATTCTAATTTTTAATGAATTATTTCCTTCAGTGCATTTTTTGGACTTCTTTTCCCTTTGAACAAATATTCTTTTTAGGCATTCTTCTGCTCATTGTCTTTTTGGATGTCTCTTGCCATTTGGTTAGCTAATTTTTTAAGGTGTTATTTTCTTCAGCATATTTTTGGGCCTCCTTTAACAAACTGTTGACTCATTTTTCATGATTTTCTTTCATCACTCTCATTTTTCTTCCCAATTTTTCCTCTACTTCTCTTACTTGCTTTTCAAAATCCTTTTTTGAGCCCTTCTATGATCTGAAACCAATTCATATTTTTCTTGGAAACTTTGGATGTAGGGACTTTAACTTTGTTGTGTTCTTCTGGTGGTATGTGTTGTTCTTCTTGTTACCAAAGTAATATTCTATTGTCTGAGTTCTTATGTTGTTTGCTCATTTTCCCAGGCAATTATTTATTATACAAAGATAATTCATCTCATTCTCCCTCTCCCATTATATTAAGATTGGATTCTGTTTCCATTGTGTGTGTGTTTGTGTGTGTGTGTGGGGGGGGGTTGTTCTGTCCCAAGCTTCAGGGGTTTTGTGCAGCTCTTTTCAGAGATACTTCTCAGGATCTGTAAATTTTCAGTTCTTCTAAGATGGTTGATCAAAGAAGAGGTGTTTACTTCTCTCCTGGCCTATGGTCTGGTCTGTGAGTGACCACAAACACTCTCTGTTGCCTTTGAAATGTGAGGAGAATTCCCTCTCCACTGCCACCTCAAGCTCTTCCAGGCCTGTGCTCCTCCTCACTCCCAGAGGGCCACCCAGCACTGTGAGCCAGACCCAAGCAGAGCAACGCAAGAGAATCCTGCCTCGGCACCAACAAAGAGATTTCTACAATCCTGCTGTGATCATTTGCTTGATCCCCACACCATCTGTGGACTGAGAGCTCTGGAAGAAGCCACTGTTGCTTCCACCACCTGGGGGTGGGTCTGACCAAACACTTCTCTTTGCCCTGGAACTGGGGCTAGACTGAGCTCTTCCCTCACCCAGGTTCCACAGTCTTTCCTACTGACCTCCCGAGTTGTCTTTGGAGTTTATGGTATGAGAAGTCTGCAGACCACCACTGTTGTCAGTTATTTAGTTACCAGAGGCCTGCTCTAATCACATCTGTTCCAGCACAGCCCATGCCAGACTGCACTCTTTTTTCAGACCGATGCAACACATATTTCCTATCAAACTTCCAGGTTGTCTTGGGCTGGAAATTTGTTTCATTCTATCATTTTTTGTGTTCTGCTGCTCTAGAATTTGTTTAGAGTTCTTTTTTCACATGTATTTGAAGGGGTGTGGGGCAGAGTTCAAGGAAGTTGTTGCTTTTTTTCTGACATCCTGGCTTTGCCCAAGTCAATTTGATTTTTAAATAAGGAAATTCAAAACAAAATTACCAGTATAAAAAATGAAAAGGGTGAATTCAACACCCATGAAAAGGAAATTAAAGCAATAATTAAAAGCTATTTTTCCCAACTGTCTGCCAACAAATCTGACAATCTAAGTGAAATGAATATTTGCAAAAATATAAATTGCCAAGATTAAAAGAAGAGGAAATAAAATACTTAACCCCATTTTAGAAAAATAAATTGAACAAGCCATCTCAAAGAACTCCCTAAGAAAAAATCTCCAGGGACAGATGGATTTACAAGTGAATTCTATCAAACATTTAAAGAACAATTAATAACAATAATATATAAACTATTTGTGAAAATTGGTAAAGGAGTACTAGTAAATTCTTTTTATGATACAATTATGTTACTGATACCTAAACCAGAAAGAGCCAAAACAAAGAATTTTTTGTTTTGTTTTGCTATTCTGAATATTTTAATAAGATTTCTCTGCAAGACCAGTTTGTAAGAATCAACTCCATTGTAGAGAGAGAATACAGAACACAGGTAGACAAGGAGCAGAGGAATTTCCTTGACTTGGGGCAGGATCTGAGAGTCTGCTTTTTTCTGATTAACCTCACACTGCTCTGTAATCTCATATTTCTCTTTTTATGTGACAAAAATCTCTCCTTCTTGCTGTGCAAGTTTACAGAGCCTCCTTAATAAGGATTAGTAAGATGATTTGAAATTTTTACACCAAAAAGGTTAACCCTGCTAGTGGTGAAAATAACCAATTTCTGATGGGTCCTTCTCAAAGGAACAGTTGATGGTCAGAGGTCTAGTCACTAGTCACAGGCCACTAGCCTAGTGCTTGAAGAAAAGCACTTGCTTGCCCCTGTGGCAGCCAGGGAGTATGATCAGAATGGTTCCTGGCACCATCATGAGAGAAGGGAAAGAGCAAGAAAGACACGTATACGCCAATTTTCCTTATAAATATTGATGCAAAAAATAAATAAAATGTTAGCAAAGAGATTATAGCAATTTAGGAAGAGGATAATACACTATAAACAAGAGAGATTTATACCAGTCATGCAGGGCTGGTTCAATATTAGGAAAACTATCAGCAGATTGGCTATATCAATAACAAAACTAATAGAAATTAGATTATTGTTTCAATAGATACAAAATAAGTTTTTGACAAAATACAGCATCCATTCCTATTAAAAGACAAGATAATATAAAAATAAATGTAGTTTTTCTTAAAATGATAAGCAGTGCCTATCTAAAACCATCAACAAGCTTTATATGTAATGGAGATAAGCTAGAAGCCTTGCAATACAATCAGGGGTGAAACAAGAATGCCTATTATCACAACTACTATTTAATATTGTAGTAGAATGCTAGCTATATCTAGAAGAGAAGAAAAAGAAATTTAAGAATAGGCAATGAGAAAACAAAAATATCCCCCTTTGCAGATGATATGATGGTATACTTAAAGAATTCCAGAGAATCAACTAAAAAATCTACCTAAAACAACAGATTTTGCAAAGATGCAGGATATAAAATAAACCCACATAAATTATCAGCATTTCTGTATATTACAATCAAAGCCCAGTGACAAGAGATAGAAAGAGAATTTCCTTTTCAAATTACTGCCAACAATATAAAATATTCCTGTATCTACCTATTAAGACAAAACCAGGAGTTATATGAACACTATATGAACATCTTTCTATTTCTAGTCTACACTCTATTTCTAGAATATCAGGGAAGTTTTCCTTGATAATTTTTTTGAAGTAGAATATCCAGGCTCTTTTTTTGTTATGGCTCTCTGATAATCACATAATTCTTAAATTATTTCCCCTGGATCGGTTTTCCAGGTCAGTTTTTTTTTTCTTTTCCAATGATATATTTCACATTTTCTTCTATATTTTCAATCTTTTCATTTTCTCATATTATTTTTTGATATCTCATGAAGTCAATAGCTTTCAATTCCCCAATTTCAATGTTTAAAGAATTATTTTTCTTCATTTAGTTTTTCTTTTAACCTCCTTTTCCATTTGTCAAATCCTGCTTTTTACTGCATTCTTCTCTTAATTGGATTTTTGTGGCCCTTTTACCATTTGGCCCTTTCTAATTTTTAAGGTTTTGTTTTGTTCAGTATCTTATGCCTCTTTACGAAGCTGTTGACTCAATTTTCATGATTTTTTCTCCTCCCACTTTTCCCTCTATCTCTCTTACTTGATTTTTAAAATCTTTTTGATATTTTTTCTATTGTCTGGCACCAATTCATATATTTTTAAGGATTTGGATGTAGGAGCATTATCTTTGTTATCTTATTCCAAGTTTGTGTTTTTATTCTCCCTGTCACCTTAGTTACATTCAATAGGATCTTTTTTCTGTTCTTTGCTTATTTTCCAGCCTATTTCTTTAATTTTAGCAAAAATCTGATGTGGAGCTTTGTTTCAATTTTTTGTGCAGTTGTTTTCATAGGTAATTCTGAGAGCATTAAGTTTTTATTCTTCCAGTGTGGTATGTTTTAGGGAGAGCTGACCAGGGTTTCTGCTCCCCTTTAAGTGAAAGTTCAGGTGTGCTAGGACTCCTTCCTGCTCTGACAGAAAAGGACCCCTATTATCTATTTCTGACCATCAACTATCCAACAACTTTACTGTCTGTGGGATGAGAGGTCGGGAAACTGCCACTGCTGACACTGATTCAGTTGTCCCAGATGCCTTCTCCTGGTTTGCTGGGTGAAGTCTGCAGGGCTATGGTCTGACCTGGATGGTGATGCACTCTCACTATGGTCAACAAAACTTTTCTGCTGACCTTCTAAGTTGTCTTGGGCTGGCAAAATATTTTACTGTGTACTTTTGTGGATTCTGCTCCTCTAGAATTTGTTTTGGGGCATTATTTAAAGGCATTTGTAGGGGTTTAAGGAAGAGCTCAGGTGAGACCCTTTCTTTTCTTTTTTTTTTTTTTTATCTTGGCTATTCCCTGGCTCCTCTCTCTAGCAAGTCTTAAATAATAAATTCAACATTTTATGAATGCCCTCCACTTCTTCTGGTTATGATTTATTGCTTCAAATGGTACGGGAGGGGTTTATAATTCCTATCCTGCATAAAAAGTCTTCAAATATTTGAATATATCTGCCATTTTCCTGAGTCTCTTTTTGTTCCCGCTTCAGATTTTAGACTCCTTTACTCTATTATCATATTACATGAACTCATCCTCTTGAACATTCTTTGGACTGTACAGTTAGATATTTTATTGACCCTAGAACAAGAAAGTCTGCAGCGGGGGGGGGGGATCTGTCTACTGAAGATTTTCTCCCTTTGTGAACTGAGCAAGTAACTTGATCACTATGGGTTAAGTAATTTTTCAGATACTTTCTAGTTCAAGGTCTATATTCCTTCAAATAATTCCCATAAACAAATTCAAGGGCATTCACCAATATAATTGCCATCCCTTGTGTATTTTTCCTCTTATCAATTTTTTTAAGCTGTGGCACCCATAATTGAACACATAATCCCAATGTGATTTCTGAAAGTCATGGTAGAGAAGAACTTTCCGAATAAATGAACACTCTGACTCCATTTGACCCAAGATTGAATTAGTCTTTTTGGCTGCCACATCACAATGGTGACTCATATTGAGATGCAGTCCCACTAAAACACTAAATCTTTTTTTTCAATGCCTCAATTTCACACCTCCTTGATCCTATATTATTTGTTTTCACATTTTAACAGAGCTTTATTATTTCTAACATTCTTTTTAAAAATTATTTCCAAATTCTCCCTCATTTTCCTTATCCTAAATCCTCTAAGAGATAGGAATCAATTTGATACAGGTTATACATGTGCAATCATGTCAAATAAATTTCTATATTAGCTTTGCTGTGAAAAAGACACTTCCCTTAAAAATATCATGAAAATAAAGTTAAGAAATAGTTTGTCTTAATCTGAATTGAGACTCTGTCACTTCTTTCTCTGCATGTGGATAACATTTTAAACATAAGTCTTTTATAATTTTCTTGGATCATTTTATTTCTAAGAATAATTAAGCCATTCACAGCTGATCATCATAAAACGTTATTATTGTATACAGTGTTCTCCTGGTTCTTCTCACTCCCCTTTGCATCTTTTTCTGTCAGGTCTTGCCAGGTTTTTTATGAAATCCATCTGCTCATCATTTCTTATAACCCAATAATATTCCATCACAATTATATACCACAACTTGTTCACCCATACCCTAATTAATGGACATTACCCCAATTTCCAATCCTTTGCAACCAGAAAAAGGAGTCGTTCTAAATATTTTTCTACAAATAGATATTTTTCACTCTTTTATTTAAATTTCATTGGGTATCAGTGGTATTGCACAATTTGACAGATATTTGGGCATAGTTTCAAATTGTCCCCCAGAATTGCTGGATCACTTCATAACTTCACCAACGGTGCATTAGTGTCTCAGGTTTCCCACCTTCTGACAGCCCCCAACATTGATCATTTTCCTTTGCTATCATATTAGCAAAACTGATATGGTACCTCAGAGTACCAAATTGAGGTGCTACCTCAGAGTTGTTTTATTTTGTTTTTCTCTAATTAACAATTATTTAGAATACATTTACATATGACCATAGATAGTTTTTATTTCTTTATATCAAAACCCTTCTGTTAATATCCTTTGACTATTTATCAATTGGAGAATGGCTTATACTGTTATGAATTTTAATCAGTTCTCTATATATTTGAGAAATGAGATCTTTATCAGAGACACTTGTACAACATTTTTTACAACATTCTGCTTTCCTTCTAATTGAGGTTACATTAGTTTTGTTTGTGTAAAAAACAAACCTTTTAAGTTAATATAACCAAAATTACCCATTTTATGTATTGTAATATTCTCTATCTCATTTTGATCATAAATTCTTTTCTTCTCCATAGATCTGACAGGTAAACTATTCCATGGCCCCTTAATTTGTTTACAGTAAAAGCCTTTATGTTTAAATAGGATACCCATTTTGACTTTGTCTTTGAATATGGGATAAGGTGTGGTTCTATACATAGTTTCTGTCATACTGGGGTTTTTTAAGTTATCTCAACAGCTTTTTTTAAATGGTAAGCTCTTCTCACAAAAGTCTTGGGTCTCTAGATCACTATGGACTTTTACAAACCTGTATGGTATGCCTGATCTAATCAATTGAGGCAACATTCTATTCATTAGAAATATCAAATTGTTTTGATGATTACCACTTTATTATATAGTTTGAGTATGGCTATATATATATATATATATATATATATATATATATATAGTGTGCGTAGGCAACTTCTTTGACTTTTTTCATTAATTTCCTTGATATTCTTGAAATTTTGTTGTTCCAGATGAATGTTTCTGCTATTTTTTCCAGTTCTATGTAATAAATTTTGGTAGATTGATTAGTATTACATTTCATGAAATATTAATTTAGATGTAATTGTCAATTTTATATAGTGTTCAGCCCATTCATGAGGAATATGTATTTTTCCGATTTTGAATTCTGATTTTATTTGCATGAAAATTGTTTTTTTTTAATTACATTTATAGAATTACTGGATTTGTCTTGGCAGGAAGACTCCCAAATATCTTATTTTGTCTACAGTTATATTAAATGGAAATTATCTTTCTTTTATTGCTGGATTAGTTGATAATGAGAAGAAGTGAGGATTATTTATGTGGGTTGATGCTATGTCATAAAATTTTGCTAATATTGCAAACATTTCAACTAGTTTTTTAATTGATTTTCAAGGATTCTCTAAGTACCCCATCACATCTTTTGCAAAGATTGATCATTTTGGTTTTTTTCACTGCTTATTTTAATTCCTTCATTTTTTTCTTCTCTTTTTACTACAGCTAGCATTTTAGTACAATATTAAATAATGGTGATAATGGTCATCTTTGTTTTACTCTTGATCTTAATGGGAAGGCTTTTAGATTGTCTTTATTACAGAAAAGGCTTGTTCTAGGTTCTAGACACAAACACTTCACAAAGTAAACTCAGATCTAAAAAATTTGAAAAAAATATCAAGTGTTCATCGAGGCTAAGCCAATATAATAAAAATTAAAATTCTGCCTTAATTGCCACATCAAACAAACTACCAAAATATTTCATAAATCCAGAAATAAAAATTATTTGGAAGAACAGAAGTTCAAAAATATCAAAAGAATTCATAGGAAAAAATGGTGAAGAAGGTGACCTGACTATACCAGATTTCAAATTGTACTATAAAGTGGTAATCATCAAAACTCTCTGGTATTAGCTAAGAAATAGAGTGGTGATTCCATGGGATAAATTAAGTACAGAAGACACAGTAGCAAATGACCACAGCAACCTAGAGTTTGATAATCCCCAAAGTCCTAGCTTCTGGTATAAGAACTCACTATTTCACACACACACACACACACACACACACACATTGCTCAGGAAGCTTGAAAAATAGTATGGCAAAAACTAAATACGTAGACCAACATCTTATACCACATACCGAGATAACAGCAAAATGATTTCATGATTTAGATACATCAGAAAATTAGGAGAAAAAGAATAGTTGGCTTGTCAGATGTATGGAGAAGGAATGACTTTATGGCCCAATGAAATTGAGATTACCACAAAATATAAAATGAATAATTTTTACTACATTTAATTAAGAATGGTTTTGCACAAACAAATTCAATGTAACCAAGAACAGAAGTGTAGTGGACATCCAAGAAATAACAGGACAACAAAGCCAATTACAATTTAGGAGTGTTTATTAACCAGCTAGTCACTGCCTTTCCAATAGGGAAAACAGCATTGAGTCTTCTGTAAAATACACTTATATAGAGTTAGGTGTTGCTAATCAACAAAATGTGGTCCCAAGGCAGGGGGGAGGGTACCATTTCTAGTAAAGTCTTGGGTACCTAACAAAAACAAACTTGTATCTGGGCTAACAAGAACAGACTGGTATCTGGGGTATGTTTCTAGCAACACAGGTGAAAGTTTCCCTCACTATTATGGCCTATTAGGTGGTTTCCAGGGACCCTGGTAGGGTTCCCCTTCTAGCAGGTTTAGGTGGCTTTGGTATATAATTTCTGATGGGCAATTCACTCCCCCCTTTTTCTTGTTATAGTTGAAACTCGGATTCAACTGAGCCTGGAGGACTGTTCTCTTGCACTAGGGCTGTGGTACCCACTGCTGCCGATCCTGGCATACCAAGGCCAACTAGGATAGGGACTAAAATGGGGGCTGCCAGCAAAAAGGTGTTCCTGCATACAAGCAGTCAAAAGTTCAGCTCAGGTCCAAGGCTACCAGAGTGCTGCCGGAGTCTGCAAGGGTGATAGTAATGGGTGAACCACAGAGGCCATCTGGGGAATCTATTGCCACCAGGAGGTGGGTTGAGGACTGGGTTGGGACCGGTGGGAGTAAGATCCCTTGGCACCAGAGTGCGCTGAATAGTGAACAAGGCTCCAGGGTCCCTTCCTGTGACATAAAACATAATTCCCCAACGTGTCCCAGTTTTCCAATCCTGTTTGGTCCAATTCAAAACCCTGATGATAACTGGGTTACATGACTTAAGGGTATTACAATGAAATGAAATGTGGCGACCCAATCAGCAATGGTTACACAATCCCAATTGGCACAGTGATATTTTCCTGTCCCCCATAATCAGGAGACCCATCCTCAGGGCAGACATACGACTAGGTTGACCAAAGGCTGCTTTTCTGTCCACCTCTCCACAAGCAGTACCATTGGTCCCCAGAACACATGTCTGTATAGGGAAACAATATGAATCTGGGGCATAGTGATCAAAGGAAAAAGGGTGGGCTGACAATGAGTCAAATTTTTGAAATTAGAGTCCCATCAATTTTCTTAGTAAGAGTCCAAGAGTACAAGGTGGGAGCACAGGAGTTGGAACCAGCAAAGGCAGGAATGCCAGGAACAGGAGCATCAGGACAGTCTCTTAAGTCACTGGCTGGCTCTGTTACCCACAGGTCTGGTGGGTAGGGAGGAGCTGTCACCTTGATGTGTGAGGGGTGGATCCAGGCTTTTATTCCAGCCACCTTAACAGCAGAGTGGTGTGGTACACTGCTCGAACTGCATCCTGGATGTCTTGGAGAGCTTGGAGACACTTGAGGAGTAAATCATTAACAATCATACATAACAGCACTCACCACCCAAAATACAATAGGAGATGGGGTACCAAACAGAATCTCAAAAAAGGGAATGAATTTTACACATATGTATTCAGTTACAAATGTTAACATTTGCTGCTTTACAATTTGTTACATCAATTCATCAAGAAACATGTCTTGCAAATGGAGGTTTTATTGGGTCTCTTAGAATCACAGTAGAGATTTTAAAAATTTCTTCTAAAGGTATTTTCCTTCTTCAACACTATATCAGTGATCACTAAACCTTTATGAAGGAAGTTAACTGAAAACTTTTAAAATGATCTTAAGCAGTTTGCATAACTGTCTCTACATGTTTTAATTCTAGATGAAAAATAATATTAGATCTTTCAATAAGCTAATATAGAAGAGCTCATTTACTGATTACTTGCTCTGAGTATAGGGACCTGTTATGGAAGGAAAAAGTAGGGAAACATGACATTCCAATTGTGCCAGGAGAAAACATCCTTGGCTCTGTGTAAATTCAGGTACAGTTACAGATATTCCATCTCATGCAGCATCTGTTAAATCTCATAGCTTGACTCAGGAATAGGTGGGAAACATTCCTTTTCAAAAGAACCTCAAAGGTAAATTGAGCCAGGAGGGATCCTATCCCAGACAGAGGCTAAGATTGTCCCTTCAACCTTTACCAAATGTAGATTTCCACCTGTTGATGGTACAGGATCACATTTCCTCTGAGTAGCTAGTGGCATTTTCCTCTCAGACACTGATTCAAAGTAGACAACTATACCCAAATTCAGACTCAAGATAAAATTTGTTTATGGCCCCAAGTGCATTTTACCTTAAACAACAAGCTTCAACAATCACAGCTTAGAGCCAGTTATAATTATTTCTAATTTCATGGGGCTGGAATAAGCAATAAAAATATATCAGATCTTATAATGTAAGGAATTCCTTTTACCATCCTTCTAAAATATAAAAGCCAATTTATAGAAATCCTTTTTAATCTTTGCAACTTCTTAACAAGTTAGGCTCATTTAAAAACTACATGACTGAAACAAATTTCTTTCTCAGGCTGAATGGAATTGCCTGGAAATAATTTCTAGGGGATTTAACAGTTTTACAACATAAGGAAAATTTATATAAATTATAAGCAGTAGAGACTGCTCTGAATGGGCAGAACTAGTCACACAAGTTTTCTCCCAATTAGTTTCTTCTTTTCCACACACAATAATCAATTAACAGTTTTAGATTTTAGCATTAAAACATTAGCCCAAAATAGCTTAGTTAACAGTTTTGCAAATTTTTCTAAGTAGCACATATACATATTACAAATCAGGGTTAAAATAACACTACTGGTCTTACACAATTTTTTTCTTCACTCAGGTTTTTACAATATAGAGTGTAGAAATACAACAATAATATAAACTGTGAGATGACATTACATTAATTGCGTTTTCAAATTTCACAGATGACATTAATTGCATTTCAAAATTACATATAAGAATGATTGCTCTTACCAAGTGAAGAGGCTAGTTGACTTCTGACCTCATTTTCTCCTCTCTTTTTCTCTTCTTCCCTCTTTACAGATGAATTGAGACTCAGGATTAAATGATTTATTCTAGGTCTCACAACCAGTCAGTGCAGAGTTTGGAACACACCGTTTTTCACTAACAAGTTTTTTTTTTTTTTACTTTTCTGATTTTCTCTCTTTCATCTTTCTCTTAACTGTACCTGTCTGTTTTTTTTTCCTTTTTGCTCTATATTCTGGGGTGTTTTCTCCCTAATCCATTGTTTTCCAGGAGTCCTTAGCAACCTTCTTCAATTCCTTGGCACTGGAAGAAGCAAAGGGATCATTTGCAGCAAGGGAGAGACCTCTTAGATGGTACTGAAGTTGGGGCTTCATGGTACAGAATGAACTCTATATTTCAGGGGAAAACCCTTCATTTTTCAAAACTCATCATACTCAAAGCACATTATCAGCCTATACTCTATCAAGTAAACCTCTATACCCTGGTTATGGGGTGGTCAATTTGCCTGGAGCCTTGAGGAGAGGGTTTGGGAAACTTGAAGTAAAAACTTCAGTCTCTGCTTATTTAGAGGGATGGGCTTCAGGGTACCTGGAGATCTAAAACTAGTGCTAGTGGAAGCTAGGTCAAGTACCCTTTTACTAAACTATTTAGGCTGTGGAAAGAATATAATTTTAGGCTGAATAGCTCAGATCTAACACACATTTTAGTAGTTCAGATGTATACCAGGCTTAGTATATGGGATAATAATTAACTTGCATCTGTACCTTTGTTTCACAAACTTCTTTTCACTTGTCTAAATGTTCCCATTTCATTCAGAAAAGTGTTCTCTTACAGGGATTTAACCTTTCAGGTAAGCAGATGACAAGCCCATGTACCTCTCATGTAGCTACTGTACCATTCCCCCCTTTTCCTTTTTGGAGGAAGTTAACTCAAATTAACTTCACATAGCCCTAGCTCAGTTATAGCCAGAACAAAAGGGGAAAAAAAATCTTAATGGTTCAAACCTCTTTCTGTCTCCTTAGCTCCATCGGAGCTGGATGACAAGGGGAGGGCTCTGTAGCCCTAGCTAAGAAGAACTGGGACCACAGGGAAGAGAATAACTTGTCACTGTGGCACTAGTCTGGTCAGAGTTGGATCACAGTGAGAAGGCACCATAGTTCTTAGCCTTTTCAGAGGTAGGACTACAGGGAGGAGAATCTTAGTGAATTTCTTTTTGACCTTTTGCTCAAGTAAACTTTTCTCAGGTCTTCATTCCTTTAAAATTTCAGACCTACTTCAAGACTTTAAGAAAAACTGTTTCTCATACAACACAGATAACGCAACTGTTTACCAGTAACAATCATGGTCTTAATTTTGAACTTTGAAATAAAAAGAGTTGAATAACCAAGTTGGTGACCTTAAATTTCAGGTTTTGTAGTTACACAGAACTAACTTTTTTTTTTCTTGATGCCAAATAATAACCAGAATGAATTCGATTACCTAGATCTATATTCCCAATGATGTTGCACAGTTCTCTTTCTTGGACCCAGGAAAGGGTTAAGTATTAGTCTTATTTCAAAGTTCAGCTTGGAAACCAACTTCTATTTAATCATTTAAGTGACCTCTTTTTCTCTTAGATGGATTTTAGGGGATAAATTTCCCATTCTCTCTCTGTCCATTTGTCTTTCTACTTCAAGAACTTTGGCTGGAGTTCAAGGAGTAGAAGGAGAAATGGTTTTCTATCAACAGCCATTACTTAACAGATTATTAATCTCTCTAGTGCAGGTACAGCATTCTTTTGGCTGCTTTTTTTTTAATCTTACAGGATGATTGACTTAGAAATTTCTTTACACAATCCCAAAGACAAGATATACACAAAACAATCCAACACACAGAATATATTCCAATGGTGTTTTTGTCCCTCCAGTGGCCCCTTGCACTGAGAGTTTGGATTTTGAAAGGGGGCCTAGGAGAACCTCTTAATAAGTGGAGAAAATTCATTCCCTCCTTTTTTGTGGATCCCAGGTGGAACAATTGAGTGCCTGGAGCAACTATTGACAGTTGTCCCAGGTAGGCTGTTCAGATCCGGGGATGGAACAATCTGTCGGAGGGGGAAGAGCCCTGATGGGGTGGTTGAGTCAGGGGACAGGGAGCTGGCAGGAGCTTTTGATCTTTGGCAATGGCTCCCTGGCCTGAGACTAGGGAGCTGAACAATTTATCTTGCAAACTCGGCCAGTGATGGACGCAAAAAGTTAAAGTTACAGCACAATTAAGATTATGGCAAAGCCTAGTGACAGATACAAAGAAAAACATGAACCGAATAAAAGTAAAGGTTACAGAGACAATTAAGGGACAATTATAATTACTGGATAGAAATATAGAGAAAAGAAAAACAGGCTACTCTGACGGAGTCCCGTGGAGACCAGTAAGGGCATCTATGCTGGTCCAGCTTTGCCTCTTTACCATTACAGGAGTGCTCAACAGAAACAGGTCACAGAACACTCATTGGAACAAATTGAAAGAATTTGGGAAGGACTCAAATTTCTGGTTTATTCAAGAAGACAGTACAAGCCAGGGGCCAAAGAATTTCACTCGGTGGCCAATGCCCATAGGTAGGACTGCCCTCCTGGCCTTCCAGGGAGCCTGGTCCAGCTGGGAATATAGAGCCAAAGGCTATCTTGGTGGAACCTCCAAAATGTAATGGACATCTGAGAAATAACAGGACAGCAAAGCCAATTGTAATTTAGGAGTGTTTATTAAACATCTGGTGATTGCCTCCCTAATAAGGAAGACAGCATTTAGTCTTCTGTAAAATACACTTATATATTTAGGTGTTGCTAATCAACAAAATGTGGTTTCAGGGGGGGTACTATTTCTAGTAAAGTCTTGGGTACCTAACAAGAATAGACTTGTATCTGGGGTATGTTTCTAGCAACACAGGTGAAAGATTCCCTCACTATTATGGACTATTTAGGTGGTTTCCAGGGACCCTGGTAGGGGTCCCCTTCTAGCAGGTTTATGTTTCTTTGGTGTATAATTTCTGATGGACACTTAAGAAGGAAAGCAGAAAGTTGGGAAATAATCTTTACAGCAAATTTCTTTGATAAAAGTCTTTATTCACAAATACATAGAGAACTAAGTCAAATTTATAAGAATGCAAGTCATTCTCAAATTTATAAATGCTTGAAGGATATGAACAGGAAGCTTTTAGATGAAATAAAAGCTATCTCTGGTCTTATGGAGAAATGCTTTAAATCATTATCAATTAAAGAAATGTAAATTGAGACAATTCTAAGCTATCACCTCATACCTGTCAGATAGGCTAATATTTTAGAAAGGGAAAATGATGACTATTGGAGAGGATATGGGAAATTTGGGACACTAATGTCCTGTTGGTGGAATTGTGAACTGGTCTAACCATTCTGGAGACAAATTTGAAACTCTGCATATAGAATTAGCAAACTGTGCATAACCTTTGATCCAACAATGCCATTACTAAGTCTGTATCTCAAAAAGATCAAAAAAAGGGTGGTGGGGGGAATGATCTACAGGTACCAAAGTGTTTATAGCAACTCCAACAACCTCCAACATCTGTAAAATATGACTTTAAAAAAATTTTAGAGCTACAGAAGCCAAAAAGTGATATAGAGAAACAAATCTCATGCTGGAGGCAGCCTGGCAGGCTGTCAGGAAGGGTCTGTTGCACAAAGCTGGGAGCTGAGCATAGTCCCATATGAGCTGCATGGTTTGAGATCTGGGGCAGCCATGACCAGCAGCACCAGATGTCAAAATAAAAATTGAAAGAATTCACCAATCACCTCTTGAAAAAAATCCCAAAGAGAAAACACCTAGAAATATTATAGCCAAATTCCAGAGTTCCCAGCTCAAGAAGAAAATATTACAATATCCAGGAAGAAATAATTTGAGTATTATGGAAACACAATAAGGATAACACAAGATCTAGCAGCTTCTACATTAAGGGACTGAAGGACTTAGAATATGATGTTCTGGAAGTCAAATGAGCTAGGGTTAAAACCAAGAATCACCTACCCAGCAAAACTGAATATAAGGCTTCAGGGCAAAATATGGCCATTCAATGAAATAGAGGATTTTCAAGCATTCTTGATGAAAAAACTAGAGCTTAAAAGGAAAATTGATTCTCAAATACAAGAAGAAAGAGAAGCATGACAAGGTAAACAGGAAAAAGAAATCATAAGAAACTTATTAAAGATGAACTATTTACTTTCCTACATGGAAAAATTATAATTGTAATTCATGAGACTTTTCTCAGTATGAGGATAGTTGAAGGGAATACACACACATATGTATATATACATATATATACATCCATATATATGTTTATATAGGAAGGTGTATGTGTGTATAAATACATATGTGAGTATGTTTATGTATGTCTCACAGGATCAGTTGAATAGGGAGGGATGATATCTAAAATTAAAATTAAGAGGTGAGATAGGAATATAATGAGAGGAGAGAGGCAAAGATAGAATAGGGTTAAGTATCTCGTATAAAAGAGGCAAGAGAAAACTGTTACAATGGAAAGGAAGAGCAAGAAGGTGAAAGGGAATGGGTCAACCTTATTCTCACAGAATTTGCCCTAAGGAGGGAATAACATACCCACACAGTTGGGTATCTTACCCTACAGTAAATTAGAGGGGAAGTGGATAAGAGGGAAGATGATAGAAGGGAACACAGATTTGGGGAGAGGGTAGTTAGAAGTACACACTTTTGAAAAGGACAGGGTCAAAGAAGAAAATAGAATAATGGGGGCTAGAGAGAAATACAGTATTTCACAATATATCTACTATGGAAATATTTTGCACAACTACACATGTACAACCTATATGGAATTGCTTATTTTCCCAGTGGGGGTGGGTGAGGAGGGAAGAAGGGAAAGAATTTAGAAATCAAAGTTATAAAAACAAATGTTTAAAAAATTGTTTTTTACATGCAACTGGGAAATAAGATATATAGGCACTGGGGTATAGAAATCCATCTTGCCTTATTAGAAAGTTAAAGTGGGTATGGGGGGGGATATAAGAGATAGCAGATTGGGGGAAGTGGTATTCAGTAGGCTCACTATTTTGGTGTAGGTGGTAGGGGAAAGATGAAGAGAAAATATGTAATTCAAAATCTTGTGGAAATGAAAGTTGAAAACCAAAAATGAAAAACAAACTCTTTAAACAGTTACATGATATGATTTGAAGAAAAATCAGGAGAAAAGTGTATATAGTAACAGTAATATTGTATTTTAATCAACCATGAATAACTTAGCTCTTCTCAGCAATATAATTTTCTGAGACAATTTAAAAGGCTGAAAGAACTGAAGGAGTCTGAATACAGATTGAATCATATATATTTTAAAACTTTTTTTCATGGGGCTTTTTGTTCTCTTCAACAGAGAAAACTTGAAGATTACATTAAACAGACTCTCAAAGACAGGAAAAAACACACATACTCAGTTGAATATGGAAGTCCTTCTTACCTTAGCATGAAGTAGGATGGGCAAAGGATGAACCTGCCACCATGATCCCTCCCTTTTTCTCCTATTCCCACAAATATAAACAGTCTTTTATATGCCCCTTTCATGTATTCCCTCACCCTACTCTCTAAAGATCCCTTCCTTATCCTCTTCCCCCTCCTTATACTCTTAGCATTTTATTTCTTTTTACAGCATTTCTATATATTACTAACAGGTTGCCCCAGACAAACTGAGACTTGGGAAAGACATTAATTTAGAAAAATCAAGGTGACCCATTGCATCCTATGTCACAGCCAGTCATCTTGATTTTTTTCTTGCCACTGGTCTTCAATGATCCTGGAGAAAAGATTAAGGTTTATGACTGCACATATCTGCCTCACATAATTCCAATTAACATGCAAGGCAAGGCATCACCTGCAGATGCCATTAATCCTCTTTGAGAATGAAGGATGAACAACAATGATTTTGGGTGACTTATTTTTGAAAGACATTTTGGGTTTGAAATCTCAATTTTAAATTAATTTTTCTTTACTTTTTTTAAGTCAACATGTATTTATTTTGTTTATTTTTAGTTTTCAACATTCATTTCCACAAGATTTTGAGTTACAAATTTTTCCCCATCTTTTCACTACCCCCACCCCAAAATAGTGATTCTACTGAATACCCCTTACACAATCTGCTCTGTCTTACATCCTCCCCATAGCGCCTCTGACTTTCTAGTAGGGCAAGATGGATTTCTATTCCCAGTGTCTGTATATCCTATTTCCCAGTTGCACATAAAAAAATCAATTTTTTTAAACATTTGTTTTTAAAACATTTATTTCTAGATTCTTTCCCTTCTTCCCTTGTCACCTACCCTTACTGGTAATATAAGTGATTCAATATAGGTTGTACATGTGTAGTTACACAAAACATTTCCATAGTAGATATATTATGAAAGACTATATTTCTCTCCATCCTATTCTGCCCACACATATTCTATATTCTACTGTGACCCTGTCCATTTTCAAATGTGTGTGCTTCTAACCACCCTCCTCCCAAGTCTGCCCTAGATTCTATCATCCCAATTCTTTTTCCCTTCCTCCCTACTTTCCTGTACGGTATGATGCCCAATTGATTATGTTATTCCCTCCTTAGGCCAACGTCAATGAGAGTAATGCTGACCCATTCCCTTTTGCCTTCCTGTTCTTCCCCTCCATTTTAGTATTTTTCTCTTGCCTCTTTTATATGAGATAATTTACCCAATTCTATCTCTCCCTATCTCTTTCTCATTATATTCCTCTTTCACCTCTTAATTTTATTTTTTAAATATCATCCCTTCGTATTCAACTAATGCAGTGCACTCTGTCTATGTATATATGTACACATATATACACACACTCACAGATGTTATGTATTCACACATACACTCTCCTATATAAACTTATTAATGTATGTATACATAAATATGTGTATATGTATATATATGTATTCCCTTCAACTATTCTGATACTGAGAAAAGTCTCATGAGTTACAATTATCATCTTTTCATATAGGAATGTAATAAGTTCAACTTTAATAAGTTCCTTATGATTTCTTTTAACTTTTTACCTTCTCATGCTTCTATTGCTTCCTTTATTTGAAAGTCATATTTTCTGTTCAGCTCTATTCTTTGCATCCAGAACACATGAAAGTCCTCTATTTCAATGAATATACATATTTGCCACTGAAGTATTCTACTAAGTTTTGTTAGATAGGTGATTCTTGGTTTTAATCCTAATGCCTTTGACCCCTGGAGTATCTCATACAAGCCCTTCAATCCCTTAATGTAGAAGCTGCTAGACCTTGTTTTATCCCAATTGTGTTTCTACAATACTTGAATTGCTTCTGAATGCTTGTAATATTTTCTTCCTGAGCTGTGTACTCTGGAATTTGGCTTGGGATGATTTTCAAAATGCAATTGGTGAATTCTTTCCATTTCTATTTTTAAAACTGGTTCTAGAATAGCAGAGCAATTTTGCTTGATAATTTCTTGAAAGATAGTGTCTAGGCTCTTTTTTTGATCATGACTTTCAAGTAGTCCAATAATTTTAGAATTATCTCTCCTGGATCTATTTTCCAGGTCAGTGCTTTTACCAATGAGATATTTCACATTGCCTTCTTTTTTTTATTTGTTTGGATCTGTTTTATAGTATCTTGACTTCTCATAAAGTCAGTAGCTTTTATTTGCTCCAATCTAATTTTGAAGTAATTATTTTCTTTAGTGAGTTTTGAAAATTCCTTTTCCATCTGGCAAATATGGCTTTTTAAGGAATTGTTCTCCTCATTGGCTTTTTGGGCCTCTTTTGCCATTTCAGTTAGGCTATTTTTAAGGTGCTATATTCTTCAGTATTTTCTGGGTCTCCTTTAGTAGAATGTTGACTCACTTTTCTTTTTTTAATTATTTTTGTGCTTACATCATTCATTTCCACAAGATTTTGAGTTCCAAATTTTCTCCCCATTTTCCCCTACCCACCACCTCAAAACAGTCATCTCACTGAATAGCCATTCCCCTAATCTGCTCTCACCCATATCTTTCCCCATCACCCCTCCAACTTTCCAGTAGGGCACTGTGGATTTCTATGCCCTAGTGCCTATATATATATATATATATATATATATATATATATATATATATATATATATAATTTCCTAGTTACATGTAAAATAATAATAATATACATATATTTAAAACATTTGATTTTAAAACTTTGCATTCCATATTCTTTCTGTACTTTCCTCATTACCCGCCCTTACTGGGAAGATAAGCAATTCAATATAGGTAGTACATGTGTAGCTATGCAAAACATTTCCATAGTGGATATTTGGTGAAAGGCTAACTATATTTCCCTCCATCCTATCTCACCCCCCCAGTTCTATTCTCTACTTTGATCCTGTCCCTTTTCAAAAGTGGGTGCTTCCAACTGCCCCCCCCCCAAGCCTGCCCTCCTTTCCATCATCCCCACTCTCCTCCCCTTCCCTGCTATTCTCCTGTAGGGTGAGATACCCTATTTAGTGTGTATGTCTTTCCTTCCCTAAGCCCAATTCAATGAGAATAAGGTTGACCCATTCCCTTTGGCCTTCCTGTTCTTCCCCTGCATTGTAACAGTTTTCTCTTGCCTCTTCTATATTAGATAATTTACCCTATTCTATCTCTCCCCATTTCCTACCATTATATTCCTCTCTCATCTCTTAATTTCACATTTTAAGTATCATCCTTTCCTATTCAATTGCTCCTGTGCCCTCTGTCTATGTATACCTGTACACATATATACAAACCCTCATGTAGGTATTCATATGCCCATATACCCTCTTAGGTAGACATACATGTATGTGTGTGTATGTATGTATGTATATATATATATATATATATATATATATATATATATATATATTACCTTCAACTATTCTCATATTAAGAAAACTTTTAAAAGTTAACAATTATCATTTTTCCATGTAGGAATGTAAGTAGTTATGTAAGTAGTTCAACTTTGATAAATTCCTTGTGATTTATTTTCCCTGTTTGCCTTCTCATGTTTCTCTTGCTTTTCGTATCTGAATGACAAATTTTCTATTCAACTCTGGTTTTTTTATCAAGAATGCTTGAAAGTCCTCTATTCCATTGAATGACCCTATTTTCCCTAAAACCTTATACTCAGTTTTGCTTGGTAGGTGATCCTTGGTTTTAATCCCAGCTCCTTTGACCTCAGAATATCATATTCCAAGCCCTTGGATCCCTCAGTGTAGAAGCTGCCAGATCCTGTGTTATTCTGATTGTGTAAAGACATTATTCAAATTATTTCTTTCTGGCTGCTTTTAATATTTTCTCCTTTATCTGGGAACTCCATAACCAGGATATAATATTCCTATGATTTCCTTTTTGGGATCTTTTTCAGGAGGTGCTTGGTGGATTCTTTCAATGTCTCTTTTTCCCTCTGATTCTAAAACATCAGGGCAATTTTCCTTTGGAATTTCTTATTTTTTAAACAATTGGGGTTAATTAACTTGTTCAAGGTTACACGGCCAGTTATTTCTGTGTCTGGTGCTAAGTATCTGAGCCTGGATTTGATCCCCAGGTCATCCCAACACTGGAGCCAGTGCTTTTATGCACTGAGACACCTGGCTGACCCTAAGCAATTGGGGTTAAGTAACTTGCTCAAGGTTACATGGCCAGGTGTTTCTGGGTGGGTGCTAAGTGTCTGAGCCTGGGATTCGATTCCCAGATCATCCCGACACTGGAGCCAATGCTACCTGGCCTCCCCGAGAATTTCTTGATGGATGATTTCTAGGTTCTTTTTTTGATCATGACCTTCAGGTAACGCAATAATTTTTAAATTATCCCTCCTGGATGTATTTTCCAGGTCAGTGGTTTTTCCAATGAGATATTTCTCATTGCCTTCTATTTTTTCATTTTTTTGGATCTGTTTAATAGTATCCCTATTTCTCATAAAGTCACTATCTTCTGTTTGCTCCAATCTAATTCTGAAAGGAATTGTTCTCTTCAGTGAGCTTTTGAGATTCTTTTTCCATCTGACAAATTAAGCTTTTTAAGGCATTCTTCTCCTCATTGTCTTTTTGAGCCTCTTTTGCCATTTGATTTAGTGTGTTTTTATGATGTTATTTTCTTCAATCAGGTTGTTGACTCTCATTTCATAATTTTCTTGCATCATTCTCTTTTTTCTTCCCAATTTTTCGTCCACCTCTCTTTCAAAATACTTCGTTAGCTCCTCCATGGCCTGTAACCAGCTAGTATTTTTTGGAAGTTTTTGATACAGGAGTTTTGACTTTGTTTTCTTCCTTCTGTTCCATGTTTTGATCCTTTTTGTCCCCAAAAAGGTTGATGGTGCTTCCTATGCTTGCTCATCTTGCCAGCCAATTACTTTACTTTTGAGCACTTTGCCACAGTAGAATTCTGGTATCAGAATGGAGAGAGCTTTGTTGCAATTTTCTGGGGGGTTGGCAAATGTTGTCAGAAGTCTGAGGAAGGCACCCTCTGTACAGACACTGCACTGCCAAACTGGCCTTTCTCACCCCAAGACAACCACCTAAGACAGCAACACAGATCAAAGCAGTTTAAAGCAAGAACAATTACCCTCTGAATGGTGGCTTGGTTCCCCTACAATCTGCAGGCCAGGAGCTCCAGAGGCAGCCATGCAGCAGCAGCTGCAAATGCTGCGGTTTCTCCACCTCTCACCCTGGGGGCAGGGGCCTGACTGTGCTCTTAGGTCACCAGGTGCCAACAGAGTTTTCCACTGACTTTTTATTTTCTCTTTGGCTTTTATGGGTTGAGAAGTCAGGTAACCACCAGATCTGCTGGTGATTCACTCTCCTGAAGTCTGCCCTGGCCAATGCTGGTCAGGGCCATCCTGGGGCTGGAACCGTATGGCTCACAGGGGACTATGCTCAGCTCCCAGCCCAGTGTGATAATCCCTTCCTCTCGGCCTATCTGGCTTCCTTCAGCAGCAGATTTGTTTTTCTCTTTCACTTTGTGGTTTCTGTAGCTCTAAAATTTGTGTAGACCTATATTTTACAGGTATTGGAGGTCGTAGTGTGAAAGCTCACAGAATTTCCTGCTTCTACTGTGCCATCTTGGTTCTGCCCCTTAATTTTTATTTTATATTTATTTGCTTTTTCTTTTGAAAAATATCTAGAACAATTTACCTTTTGTTTTTTTCATAACTTTCCTTTATGATTTCTTAAAATACAGCCCTGAAAGAAGAGATTTAAAACAATGAATATACTTGACTTCACCTTTAAAATCAAGTCACCCTGGCTCTCATTATCCAGTCAATCAATTATAGTATGGAACCCAAGCCTCTGAAACTCATTGTTTATATTTTGATGGCTTAGAATGAGTCTAATAACAAACAACTATTTTCTCTTCTGGTCAGAAACTCCAAAGTTCTTGCCTTCTCAAATTAATAGTTTTATGACGGTAAATTGGGCTGTCTTTTGTCTCAGTTCTTACCTGGGTCCTAGTCACTGAAAGGGTATTTCTCAGGCAAACTGAGTCATGGAAAAGAGCTAATTTAGATAGGCATGCTTTACCCTCACCTATCATCTTGACTTTTATCTTGCCACTGGACTTTGATGACTGAAGGAGAAACTGAGGCTGATGACTTAGAGAGTTGTCGGGGCTACTGAGAGGTTAGATGCCTTGCTCATGTTCACAGAGTGAGTCAATCTCTCTATCTACTAAGTCACATTTCTCTCAAGAAGCCAGAAGAGCACAGGTAAAAGTTGAAATACCATCTGATTCCCAGTTTCTCCTATTGCACTGCATATTGGGAAACGTATTCTCAAGTATTGATTAGAGAAGAAGGAGGCCTAATAGTGTTGTTTCTGTCATGAGTGTAATTTAAACAATTAGAAAAAGATGTTTTCTTAGAGAATGGTAATAACTAAAATGTAACATTAAAGGCATGTAAAAAATGTGTATCTGCCTTGAGAATTCCCTTGTTTCTTTGTTATTTCCACTGAAAATAGTGTGCCTTTGACTGCTCTGACTAAAGTTCTATTTTTTTCTAGCCTAAGGATTTTGTTAGGATATAGAAGAGCCCCCATTCCAAAAATACCCCAGCAAAAATTTTTTTAAATGAAGTAGAGAAAGTAAAAAGAAAATCAAATAGAAATATTGTGAAGCTCTTCTCCCTACTAGAACACAGTACCGTCTGAAAAATAAACAAACAAAAACAGCCAGAAGCCTGTAGGTGTGAGAGAAGGCAAATCAATGTAGGAGAAAGTAAAAGCAACCAAAGAATAGAGAATAGGAGTTAGAGACAGGAGAGTGCTCAGTATAGGGTTCAGGAAACTTTGCCATATATACAGTAGGAGATAGGGCCAGAAAAACACCCAAGTTGATGCTCAGGCATACCACAATACTCCTTCTCCCCACCCCCAAAAATACTCACATCACTATCTGGGCAGCTTACATCAGGAGAAATGGTCAGGACAACACCTGGGGTTTTGTAAAAGTCCTGCTACTAGCACAATCAACAACATTTACTTGAAGCCTGTCTATATGCATCAAGGGATGATGTTAGTTCAAAGTGCCAACTTAAGGTTCAGAACTATTTAAAGAAAATATATAATCATGGATAAAACCTAAATGAAGATGTCATTGTTCAGGGATTTTTTAGTCATATCTGACACTTTTTGACCTTATTTGAAAGTTCCAGGAAGTCACTCAACATATCTTTCTGAGTTCAAATCTGACCTCAAACACTAACCGTGGGACCCTGGGCAAGTTACTTAATGTTGTTTGCCTCAGTTTCCCTATCTATAAAATGAGTTGAAGAAGCAAAGAGCAAACCACTCAAGTGGTTTTCCTAAGAAAACCTCAAATAAGGTCTACTATGGCACTAATTTCATTTCTGTAGACTAATTATAATACTTAAAATAATGTGCACATTTCCAGAAATAGTGGAGTTTTGTCTTCAGACTTTCCCAAGTGCTAGGAATAGGTAAAAATGAATTTTTCTGAATCTGTCCAGTTCTTTATATGTTAAGTTGATGATCTCATAATTTTCAGCCTTACCATCTAGTGTTCCAGTACTACATTAAACATATCCTGTAAGTATATTTTCTTCAACACCACCATAAAAACCATTATCAAATTAGTGATAAAACTGTATTACCCCTCCTATTATAGGAATTGAAAAAGACTCTGTATAACAGATGTCAGAAGGCTTGGGTATGTGTTTTGCCTCAACCACTCATTTGTGGGTGATTTTAGGGAATTTAATTATCCTTTCTTATTTACCTGTAAAATGGTGATAATACTGCACTGCCTCCTTCACATAGGTGGGAATAAAGCAATTTATAAATCCCTATATAAATGTTTTAATTATGCTGTGTGAAGAGACCCTCAAAAACAAAACAAAAAATGTGTATTTCACTGGATGAAATCAACCCAAAGAATTTTTTAAAGTTACAACAAAATTTTCTTTTAGTCTACTCCTCACTCCTAAAAAAATCATTATAATATAAGAATAATCTAAGAGGCAGCATGGCATAGAATTCTGACCTCTGAGACAGGAAGATTAAAATCCACATTCTGACAAATATTTACTGCATGACTCTAAAGAAGTTCCTTAACCCTCTCATTGTCAGAGTAAACTCTTTAAGACTATAGAGAAGGCTTGAACATGCCTAAGTCTAGTGAATTTCTTTAATCAGGAATTTCCTATGCCAATTAATTCATAGGTACACTCCCTATCCCTACCCACTTTTGTCCATATAACAGCACTATGTTGATATACATAAATCCATAATTTATATGTTTGTGTGTGTTTTATTCCCTTCAGAGGTCCATGGGCAAAATATAACATATGAAAACCTAATTGTGTAAGCAAGTAAAAATGACTGTATGAAAAAAATTGGTTTATAGCAAATTCCATTACAAATGAAGATTCTAAAGATTAATCATCAAGAAATTGCACTCTTCTGTGAGATTTAAATACCTTAAGCAACTAAATTTAAGAGAAACAATAATTGTAGTTAAAGAGAGGAATATTAGGGGAAGGGCACAGAAAAAGGGGGAGGGGAGAGAGAATCTATACCTATCTATCATCTATCTCTCTATCTATCTATCTATCTATCAACCGACCTATTTCTCTCTCTCTCTCTCTCTCTCTCTCTCTCTCTCTCTCTCTCTCTCT
>NW_027187283.1:3757045-3763413 GCF_028583685.1 Petaurus breviceps papuanus | reverse complement strand
TCTCTCTCTCTCTCTCTCTCTCTCTCTCTCTCTCTCTCTCTCTCTCTATATATATATATATATATATATATATATATATATATATATATATATATATATATATATATATATATAATCTACATTCCAATATGAGAAGGTAAGATATAAAGGGGAGGAAGAAGGAGGTGGGGGTGTTGGGTCAAGAGAATCAGGAGTCATTCTGTGGTGATAACCTGGAAATCTTCAAAGAAACACAGTTCTTTTTCCCAAAAAGTCACAAAGGTAAGGCAGAGCTATTAGTGTTGTCCCACAGAGTGTAAGTTTCTGTTTGGAGAGGGATTAATATGATAATTGGAGTGAAGGCAACATCATGTGAAGTTGGACAGGAGGCATTACTTTTCCTTTAAGTGTGAAGCAATGACTGTTAGAAAACAGTACAGCTTTTTATATTTCACTGAAATAGTTATCAAGAGATCTTCTCTGGGAGTTCTAAAGCGTCATGTTGAATTGTGCAAAATTATACTTCCCACTCTCTATCATTTCACCTCTTAATAGCCCAGCAGCATGAAAAAGAAAAGGTCAGGCAGAGCTATTGGTGTTGTCTATGATTCCTGACAGTTATCTCTATGTGCTTTCCATCCTACTTGCAGAGCTGTTGAAACACTAACACTTTCTCCTGAGAGCCCAGGGACAGAGGTAGGGGGTGTTGGAGTATTTAACATGAAAACTGCCTTATATCTACATGTAAAATTGGAGTCAGGTTGTTCCTTCCACACTATACCTCAAGGTCAAAAGAAACATTATCATTTTAATTGTGCCTATTTATCAAATTTTAGCAAAATTTCATTTATGAAAATATATAACATTCATATTACATAATTATATTACATTCTGTAATACATATATTATGGTTTCATTAATGTAATTTAATATATATGCAGATTCTCACAACATATACTCAGTTATGTCATAGGTTCATACATCTTTTCTACAGAGATATATACTACATGATGTTAATTAAAATAAATAAATCCTATAGATGTTAAATTATTTCCCAATCCACCATTATAAAATTTGAAGAGTGTGTAATTACTTCATGAAAATACCGTGAAACTATGAGGAGCAGCACGGCATAATGTCTCAACTTTTGTCATTAGAGTCAGGGCTGTGTTCAAATCCTGCCTCCTCTGGCCTCAGAAAACTCTTCAAGACTAAATTATAGAGGAATTATAGAGGATATTTAACCATCTCTGTCTCTGTCCCTTTTTCTCTCTCTCCATCTCTCCACCTTTCTTTTATGATGCTATATGTCATCATGTCTCCTTTATCTTAAATGAGTTGAATATATACAGGTTAATGGTACCACATATTTTTTTACCTGGAGGAAATGAGCATACTGAAAAATTCATACTCCAAAATTAGATTCAAGAGTGCAGAAATATTCTTTATTGGAAAGATAATATAGCCAATACAAAACTAGTTTTATGTCATACTTAAATGATGATTCAAAAATGATAACTTTATTGATCCCTCAAAAAATAGCCATTTTTTATATATTGTATCCTAATATCTCAAAATCAATATCTCAAAGCCATCCAAGCTTTTTTTACCTCTTCTAGTCAAGAGTTTCTTCTTTCTCTACCTAACCATCTCTTTTTTATTCTCCTTTCCTTTCTTATTTCTATTTCCATTTCTTCTCCCAAGGGTATTGTTTGAGTACTTTTCAATACTGTTTTACAAACTACATTATTATCTTAGAAAGCATAAATGCCAAGTAGGGATTAAAGCATCAAGTAAAAGCCTTAAGGATGAAGGACTTTCTATTCTTATGAATATATATTATGTTCTATAATCAGGTAAACCCACGGGTATATGCATACATATTATACCTAGATTACTATCTCTCAAAGAAACAGTGGAGTTTCATTCATTGGAAGGGAAGTTCAATTAAATTATTTCTCCAAATTTTTCCATTAAAAATCTTTAATACCAATACAATATGGGGAAATGTGATATTCTATGTGATGCTATAGTAATTATTTGCATAATAAAATTGAATTTTATTTATGTTAAACGTAATGGAAATTTGGTGCACATATGAGGAGCATCTATGATATCTTCTCTCCATTTAGAGAAGTTGAGGTGATTGCTGAATTCATTTTTCCCCTTAACACTATTTACAAAGTCATGTGAATATTGCCAATTTTAGACCAAAATAGCAATGTTAATATATATATATATGGTTACTATGAGTTGAGGATTAACTACATCACCAGCTCATAAATTCTCTCCCTTCACAATGTCAAATTTTACATTATCTAATGTGTCTCTTTACTCCTCCACTAAAATGCTACTCTAATTGTTCATCATGGCCTTTGATACAGAAGGATTATTTGGGGGAAGGGAATTCATCAATGTATCATTGATCTTATTGCTCTCAGTATTCCTTCCAAAGGTTCATAAAACAACATGTTCACAATCTCCCCTATATTTATATCTATATCTATAAACATATGGATGTACACAGAGAAAGAGACAGATAACCAGATAGATATTAAGGTAGAGGGTTTTATTTATTTATTTTTGGCCATAATTTGTATAAGTGCTTCCATCTATTGCCTGCAGGATCAAATATAAAGCCCTCTGTTTGACACTTAAAGTTCTTCATAACCTGTTTTATCCTACTTTTCTGAACTTCTTGTACATCATTCCTTTCCATGCACTCTATAAAATATTAGGCTACTTTTTCCTTAAATATGAAGTAAACTTCATTACATCCATATCTCTGAAGTGCCTTCCAACATGCCTTTAATTCTCTCCTTCCTCACCATTTCTTCTATGATTCTCTGTAATCCTTCAAGATGAAACTGAATCCTACATTTTTCCCTACTCTTTTCTACTCACCCCAGGTACTAGTAACTTACTCTCTCAGGCCTCTTTTCTCTACCTTTCACATATTTTATTTGTACCTAGTAATGTACATGCACTCTCATCCATTAGAATGTGAATTCTAGGTGGGCTTGCTAAGATATCATGCCTCATTGAACGACAGGCAAAATCAAGGCTCTACCTTCATTTGGGCATTTACACCAACATGAATATCCCTTTGCCTGATCTCTAATCTCTATTTTGACCTCCTTTATTTACACAGTTACAAGTTTTGTTTCCTCCTTCTTTCATCACTTGACCCTTTCTTAGTCATAATTTGTATTCTTTGACCAGATGCTACCTTAACATTTCCAGAATAAAATGCCAACTACTCTCTAATTTTCCAAGCAAATGATAAAATTTAAAATAAAAATGAAACCTCACTGAATTTCCCTGCATGAAAATGTTATAGTAATCCACTGCTAAATTCATATATGGGTTTACCAAACCTAGGAATCAACATGGAAATTAACTGTAGCATTTGATATAACTTTTTTTCTGAAATTTTTAAAATAGCCCTTCCAAAATGAATATTCCGAATCAACATTTTGTAATTGAGACTTTAAGTTACATGCCTTTTCTAAAATTGATGTTGAATAGAAGCAAGCCAATGAATCCTAGAAACTTCTTGTCTACTTCTAGAACCAGAGAAAATGAAGGATGATATAGAATTTGCTATCCGTTACATGGGTTTATTTTTTCTTTCTTTTTCTATAATGGAAAAAGAGGTGGGAAAATAAAATACATGTTTGCTAAAAATTAAATTTTATATATGTCTAAATATATGTGTATGCATATAGGTATGTATGCGTGTGTGTGTGTGTGTGTGTGTGTGATCTCCAAGCTCTGGGGTTTGTAATGCGAATGTAAATTTTAAAGATCTTCCCTGCCCCTAGGCTAAAGTGCACCAGAAGCCTGGGGAGGGAGGCTTGTTTTTCAGAAGATACTTTTTGATTGGCCAGTGGGTCAAAAAGGTTGTTACATTCTCTGAGCCAGGAGAAGGCTATATAAGCACTGATGTGTAGCTTTGTTTTGGGACTCACTTTGAGAAGTGTTCTGTGATTTGATCTGAATTTTGGGAAGCCGTTGTTGAGAGTCCCCCGGCTTTGAAAAACCCAGAATGTGGAAACCCAGATGTTGACTGGGTATGGATGTAATGGTTGGACAGTTTGGAAATCTGTCTACTTGATGTTTCTGTCTTGATAATTATGCCTGTATACTTTGAGATTCAGGGTGCTGACCTTTTCTCCTGAATAAGGTAAAGGATATATGTCTGACTGATTAAAGTAAGCTTGTTAACCCATTTTGAGTTGCTTTCCTTTAACAAAGCAGATCCAAGAACCTGTGGTAGCTGCAAACCCTGAGGACGCTTGGGGTGCTTGCTGCTACAGGGTTGCAAAAATACAACTTTTATGGAGACCATAGAGTCCTATGGTTGCTAACTGACAGAAATCAATAAGTGAATTTGGTATTATCTATGTTTATATAATTATGTTTTATTGTTTAACTTTAGATAAAGCAAAATTAATGGACTTAAGTGTTCTAATGTTTCCAATATTTACCTATCTAGTAGGGAAAACGGTACAAAAATTGTATCATGAAGCTAAAAACATTGTTGTGATATGGCTGACAATACATGTGAATGATGTAAAAATATATATATATATATATATCACTTACTAGTAATTAAAAACAGAGATCTGGTGTACAACTCTGATAGAAACTTCCATCCTATTCCATCAGAATAGTTGTTACAAAAATAACAACATTTTAGAATAGAGAAGAGAGAAACTCAACTAATAAAGCATTTTAGATTTTCTCTTTTCATTATAATCAACAAGTCTTGATTTCTTTTCATTAAATGTAAACTCTTTGATGATGTGCACTATATTTTATTATGTTTTTTCCCTAGAAGTATTACATAAAACTATCAGTTTGGTATGAAGAAAATCACCAAACAAAAGGTCAAACATTTGGTTGCTCCTAGGTAAAGAAAGCTAAAATAAATTTTAAAAGACTTTTCCACATGACTTCCCTACTATTATCTTCTTGTAAGATGTTCAAGGAAGGCTTATGGTATCATACATCAAATTGAAGAGGATCAGTGAATGTTAATTTTATGAAACTGTGTTTTGTTCTTTTCTTTGGAAGAACTATGAAAACAAGATTTTTGTCAAGATTATTATCGTATTTTTGTTATTATTGTGTAAAATGTGTTTGGCAAACCCATTATATTCTTAGTACTGAAATTAGTAGTTTTTGGTAAGATTGTTCTTGACAATGTCACAAATGTAATTTTGATTACTTTGTAGTTTTTTTAATTTTTATTTATGTTATTGTGAATTTTTTGCCTACATTTTAAATGATTTTCTATTTTGTATATTATTTTCTTTTTATCACTTTGTATCAATTCATGTAAACCATACCATAATTCTCTACATTCATCACATTTGTCATTCCTTAACAACAGAGTAATATTTTATACATTTATGGAACACATTTTGCTTGGCCAATTCCCAGTCAAAGGACAATTTTAAATTTACTTTATTTTTTAATGAATACTTTGTAATTGTTTATATAAAAATATTCTGTGTATTTAGGTTGGTTAATCCCCAGATATGTTATACATTTTGAAGTTATTTGAGATGATATTTCACTTTTTATTATTGATCCTTGGATAATTAAATTATTACATAGAAATTCTGTCGAAATTTTGAAGTTTATCTGTGACTTTGATCAAGCTATCAATTATCGGAATTAGTATTTTTCATAATTTCCTAGGCTTTTTAAAGTCATCAGCAAAACAATACTTTTTTTCTTTCTCCTTGATTCATTTTAATTTCTTCTCCTTGTATTGTTTTGATTCGTGATTTTCTTCTTCAGAAATAGTGGGGATAGTGGCCATCATTGTATAATGAGGTATCTACAGGGAAAGCTTTTAGTAATACAAATGCAAATATTTGCTTATGGTTTCTGATAAATATCTTCTATTATATAAAATAAGAAGTCCCTTCATGCCTTTACTGTGGAGAATTTGGAATATAAATGTATGTGGCACATTGTCAAAAGTATATTGGACAATCTGAAATGTGTGAAGTGGTATCTCAAAGTTTTCTTTTACATTCCTCTAATCATGATTTAGAACATTTTCCATAATGCTTTTCTGATAGTAAATGAAGTCATCTTTTACCAAAGTTTTTACCTAGCTCTTAGTCATTGAATGGCTCTTGACTGAGACAAACTGAGGCTTAAGAAAGACTTTAATCTAAAAAGGCTAACATCACCCACTGCATCCTTGGCCATGACCAATCATCTTGAGTAATGGTCTATTTCACAAATGAAGGATGAAGGACAATATGTGGGAAGTAGTAGCTGTCATCATTGTTGTCATCATCATCATCATCATCATCATCATCTTCTTCTTCTTCTTCTTCTTCTTCTTCTTCTTCTTCTTCTTCTTC
>NW_027187283.1:3561956-3757035 GCF_028583685.1 Petaurus breviceps papuanus | reverse complement strand
TCTTCTTCTTCTTCTTCTTCTTCTTCTTCTTCTTCTTCTTCTTCTTCTTCTTCTTCTTCTTCTTCTCCTCCTCCTCCTCCTCCTCCTCCTCCTCCTCCTTCTTCTTTTCCTCCTCCTCCTAGTCCTTGTCCTTGTACTTCTCCTCCTTCTCCTTCTTCTCCTTCTCCTCCTCCTACTCCTGTTTCTCCCCCTCCTCCTCTTCCTCTCCTCCTCCTCCTCCCTATTCTTCATTTAAATTTCATGTATGTCTTTTTCTTGGGGAATTTATGAAGCATATAATCTTCTCAGTTATGATTTTCTTTGTAAGAATCCTTTGAATGATACTTTCTATTAAAGAATCACCTTCTCCCCTTCTTTTTCCAGAATTTACATATTTTTAGTTTTTAACATTCATTTCCACAAGATTTCAGTACGAAATTTTCTCCCCATCTCTTCGCTACCCCCACCCCAAGATAGCATACATATTGATTACCCCTTTCCCCTGTCTGCCCTCCGTTCTATCCCCCCCATCATCCCTTCTCCCTTTCCCCCTCACTTTCTTGTAGGGAAAGATAGATTTCTATACTCCATTGCCTGTAAATCTTATTTCATGGTTGCATGAAAGAACAATTTTTAACATTTGGTTTCAAAACTTTGAGTTCCAGATTCTCTCCCTTCTCTGCTCCTCACCCACGTCCATTGAGAAGACAAGCAATTCAATATAGGATATATATACACACACACACAAATATATGTGTGTGTGTGGAGAGAGAGAGAGAGAGAGAGAGAGAGAGAGAGAATTATGCAAAATATTTTCATAGTAGTGATATTGTGAAAGAGTAAATATATTTCCCTCCATGCTATCCCAACCCTCATTTATTCTATTTTCTCCTTTGACACTGTCCCTTTTCAAAATTGTTTTCTTCTGACTATCCTCTCAAATATGCCCTCCCTTCTACCACCCCCCTTTGTCTTCTTCCCCCCTACTTTCTGGAGGGTAAGATATTCCCTCCTTAAACCAAATCCAAGGAGAATTATTCTTCCCTTCCATGGTAACAGCTTTCTTTTGCCTGTTTTATTTGAAAAAAAAATTACACTATTTTATCCCTCCTTTCTCCAAATATATTCCTCTCTCACCCCTTAATTTTAATTTTTAGATATTATCCCTTCATATTCAACTCACCCTGGGTCCTCTGTTTATATATACATACACACACTCATATATATACATACATATATACATGCACATACATATTTACACACACTCATGCCCTTTAACTACCTTAGTACTGAGAAAAGTCTCACATGTTACATATATCGTCTTTCCATAGGAATGCAAAAGGCTGAATTTTAATAAGTCCCTTATGATGTCTCTTTCCTATTTACTTTGTCTCGTTTTTCTTAATTCTTGTATTTGAAAGTCAGATTTTCTATTCAGCTCTCTTCTTTTCTTTGGGAATACTTGAAAGTTCAACTTTTAAAATTGCCTGCTAGGCTAACTACTTGTGTGACCCTGGACAAGTCACTTTCCCCTCAGTTTACTTCAATCTCCTTATCTGTAAAATGAGCTGGAGAAGGAAATGGCAGACCACTTCTTTGTCTTTGCCAAGAAAATCCCAAATGGGGTCATGAAAAGTCAGACACAACTGAAATAACTCAACATCACACCTTTAGTGTTACATCAATAACTACTAACCCTTATGCTTACTCATTTATATCAAATAGAAGAAATTTATGCAGGTACTGAGGTTGACCTTGATGAAATAAAAGATTGGAAATCTGCAGAATTTTTAATTAATTTTCTACAGTAGAATATTTTTTCATATACACATCATGGCTAGAGGTATAGTGGGTTTTGTTTTACTTGGTTATGGATTACAAAGAATAAAGAATGTAATATGATTTTGTAGAATATGATGGTACCTTGAAATATTTTCCCAAAAAGATATGTCCTGCATTTATATTAAGATTACACAAGGTTCCTTAATAGATGTGAGCACCCAGAGAGTTTTGCCTAATGATCCTTTGATCTGGTCTTAAAATCTGGCTGATGCTAAACTGCTTATGCTTCCAGAGACAGGCAGACCAATCTTGGATGTTGTGATGGGAATGGGAATTTGAAGATGTTCCCTGCCCCTTAACAGACCTGGGGGGGGGGGAGTTTGAAGACTTCCCCTGGTTTGAAAGTAACCTCTTCCCCCTTAGAGGCTGAATGTAATCACATGGAGGCTGTGATGGGAGCAGTTTGCTGAAGGGAAGCAGAGCCCACAGGAAGGTAGCAGTCAGAGCTAACCAGACAATGGGGGAGAGAAGAGCTCAGGCAAAGAGGTAGAGAGGTTTGTGAGTAAATGTTTATCTTGTATTGTTTTGTGGGAACGCTTAAGGATGCTGTGGCTCTCAGTGGTATTATGGCTTCTGAATATCTTTGGTTCTATGATGAAATTGTCTTAGTGGTTTTGGATTCGGTTTTCTGGTGTCTAAATAAATGCTTCAGTTCTATTCTCTAAAAATAAAATAAAATAAAATTACTTATTAGCCTCAGGTTTTCTGAGTATGTCATGCTTTGCCACATACTGAACTCTTTTTCTCTTCAGTAATCATTTTTCCATTCTTTCTTGCAGTTTCTGTTAGGCATAGAAAAAAAAGTCTATGTTATCTTAATTCCCTTTCATTTATATTTGAAGTTGGGTTTTCTGAACAATTTTTAGTTCATCACTGAAACTATTCAAATTAGTGATTTAATCTCTCAGCATACATTCCACTCCTCTCTTACTACTAGCCATAGACAACCTGTAGATTCTTTTAATTATTTTATTTTCTGTTTTCACTTCCAAGTAGTCTTCCTGTGTTTTATCTTTTAATTCATAAATAATATTTTTTTTCCAATTACATGTAAAGATAGTTTTCAAAATTCATTTTTTATAAAATTTTGAGTTTCAAAATATTTTTCCCTCTCTCTCCACCAGCCTCCCCAAAACAGTAAGTAACCTGAAGTTATGTAAGTGCAATCATGTAATCATATTTCCACATTAGTCAACTTGTAAAAAAAGAAACAGAAAAAAATAAAAGCCACAAAAAAGAACAAAAAAAGTGAAAGTAATATGCTTCAATCTGTATTCAGACTCCACAGCTCTTTCTCTTGATGTGGTTAGCATTTTCCATCACAACTTTTTGGAATTGTCTTTCATAATTCTATTACTGAGAAGAGGTAAGTCTATCATATTTGTTCATTGCACAATATTGCTGTTGCTGTGTACAATGTTCTGCTTTTGCTCACTTCACTCAGCATCAGTTCATGTAATTCTTTCCAGGTTTTTCTGAAATCCTTTTCATCATAATTTCTTATAAAATAGTATTCTACCACATTCATATACTGCAACCTGTTTGGCCATTCCCCAACTATTGGGCATCTTCTCAATTTCCAGTTCTTTGCCAACACAAAAAAACCTACCATGTACATTTTTGTATACATAGGTCCTTTTACTTTATTTTCTCTTTGGTATACATACCTAGTTGTATTATTGCTGGATCAAAATATAAGTATTATTTGATTGCCCTTTGGGTATATCTCCAAATTGGTTTCCCAAATGGTTGGATCACTTCACAACTCCAATAAATATACATTAGTGGACCAATTTTCATACATCTTTTTCAGTGTTTGTCACTTTTCTGTCATGTAATCCAATATGGTGGGTGTGAAGTGGTACCCCAGAGTTGTGGTTCATTTCTCTAAACAATAGTGATTTAGAATACTTTTTCATATGACTATAGATATCTTTAATTTCTTCATCTAGAAACTACCTATTCACATCTTTTGAACGTTTATAAATTTGGGAATGACTAGTATTTTTATAAATTAAACTCAGTTCTCTATACGTTTTAGAAATGAGACCTTTATCTGAAACATTGGCAGTGAAAATTGTTTCTCATTTTTTGCTTTGCTTCTAATCTTGGAGATGTTGGCTGTGTTTGTACAAAAGTTTGTCAATTTAATGTAATCAGAATTATCCATTTTGTATTTCATTATGTCCTCTATTGCTTAGTTGGTTGTAAATGCTTTTCTTCTCCATATATCTGACAGGTTAAAAATTCCTTGATCTCCTAATTTGTCTATAGCAGCACCCTTCATGTCTAAATCATGTACCCATTTTAACCTTATCTTGATATGGGGCATAAGATGTTGCTCTATACCTAGTTGCTGCCATAATTTTTCCACCCAGCTTTTGCAGCAGTTTTTGTCAAATAGTGAATCCTTATCCCAAAGGCTGCAGTCTTAAGTTTTATCAAATAGTAGATTACTAAAATCATTTGCTATTGTATCATATATACCTAATCTATTCCACTGATCAACCACTCTATTTCTTAGCCAGTGCAAATAGTTTTGATGATTTCTGCTTTTTAATAAAGTATTAGATCTGGTATGGCTAGGAAAGCTTCCTTTAATATTTTTTTCATTAAGTCCCTTCATATTCTTGACCTTTTGTTTTTCCAAATGAATTATGTTATCATTTTTTCTAGCTCTATCAAGTAATTTTGGGTAGTTTGGTTGGTATGGCACTGAACAAGCAAATTAATCTAGGTAACATTCTCATTTTTATTATGTTAGCTCAATTTACCGATGTGTAATTGATATTTTTCCATTTATTTAGATCTTATTTGTGTGAAAACTGTTCTGTAATTTTGTTCACAAAGTTTCTGTGTTTCTCTTAGCAACTGGACTCCCATATATGTTATATTATCTACAGTTATCTTAAATGGAAATTTTCTTTTAATCTCAACTTGCTGAATTTTATAATACTTAGAAGTGTCAATGATTTATGTGAGTTTATTTATATCCTGCAACTTTGCTAAAGCTGTTATTTCTAGGACTTTTTAGTTGATTTCCAAGGATTCTCTAAAGTGTACCATCATGTCATATATAAACAGTGAAAGTTTTGTTCTTCATTGCCTTTTCTGATTTCTTCAATCTTTTTTGCTTCTCTTATTGCTAGAACTAACATTTCTTGCATAATATAGAATAATGCTGGTGATAATGAGTTTATTTGTTTCACACCTGATCTTATTGGGAAGGCTTCTAACTTATCCCAATCAAATATAATGCTTGCTTATGTTGTTAGGTAGACACTATATATCATTTTAGGAAACCTCCATTTATTTCTGTACTGTAGTGCTTTTAATTGGAATAGATGCTGTATTTTGTCCAAAAGCTTTTTTTTTTCTAAAATGGGGAAAAATATATGAACTAATGCTGAGTTAACTGTTAAGTTGATGAAAAATTATATGAACTAATTCTGAGTTAAGTTAAGGACCAGGAAAACATTTTACACAGAAATGAAGAACATTTTATAATGATTAACTATGATACACTTAACTCTTTGTAGCAATACTATGGCCCAAGACAATTCCGAAAGAATTGTGATCAAAAATGCTAACCACATCCAGAGAAAGAACTATGGAATCTAAATGCAGATCAAGTATACTATTTTCACTTTTTTCTTTCTCATGGGTTTTCCCTTTTGTTCTGATTCTTCTTTAATAAGACGACTATTATGGATGTATGTTATCATAAGATTATACATGTATACCTATTTAAAATTGCTTTCCATCTTGGTGAGGGTGGAGGGAAGTGCAGGGAAAATTTGGAAGTTAAAATTTTACAAAAATGGATTCTGAAAACTATCTTTACATGTAATTAAAATATTTGGCAGGAAAAAAGAAATAAAACAAAAAAACCTTTATCATTTACCTCTATTGAAATAATCACATTTTTTCTGTTGTTTTTCTTGGCAATATGATCTATTATGCTAATAGTTTTGCTAGTATTGAAATAGTCTTGTATTCGTGGTGTAAATTCCAACTGGTCATAGTGTATTGTGCTGATGAAAATTGCTTCAATCTTTTTGATAATATTTTATTTAATAGTTTTTCATCAATATGTATTAAGGAAATTCATCTATAATTTTCTTTCTCTGTTTTGACTCTTCCTGGTTTAGGTATCAGCACTATATTTGTTTGATGAAAAGAATATCATAAAACTCCTTCTATTGTTTCCAAATAATATATCTAGCATTAGAATGAATTGTTCTTTCAACATTTGGTAGAACTCACTTGTAAATCCATTTGGCCCTGGAGATTTTTTTCTTAAGGTGTTCATTGATTATTTGTTGAATATGTTTTTGTAAAATGTAGTTATTTACATAATTTAATTTCTTCTGCCTCTAATCTGGGCAATTTATATTTTTGACACGGTCATCAATTTCACTTAGAATGTAAGATTTATTGACATGCAGTTGGGTAAAATGTCTCCTAATTATTGCTATAATTTCCTGTTTGTTGGTGGTGAATTCCCCCTTTGATTTTTGATTCTGGAAATTTGTTTTTTTTTTCTTTCTATTTTATAAACAAATTAACTAAAGGCTTATTTTTTTTCCCACAAAAGCAGATCTTAGTTCTATTTATTAGTGCAGTAGTTTAGCTACTTTCTGTTTTATTACTCTCTCCTTTCATATTCAGAATTTTAAATTTGGCCCTTAATTGGGGATTTTTAATTTGTTCTTTTTCTAGCTTTTTTTAATTGCATGCCCAATTCGTTTTCCTCCTCTTTCTGTATTTCATTCATGTAGGCATTTAGAGATATAGAATTTCACCTAATTACTCCATTGGCTGCATTCCATGGTGTTTTTGGTATGTTGTCTCATTATTGTCATTATAGTTGATAAAATTACTAATTATTTCAACGATATATTGTTTGGCCTATTCATTCTTTAGGATTAGATTATTTTGTTTTCCGTTAGTATTTAGTCTATATTCCCATGCCCTTTTATTGCACATAATTTTATTGTACTATGACTAGAAAAGCATGCATTTCATATTTCTGCCTTTACCCATGGGATAATAAGGTTTTTATGCACTAATACATGGTCAGTTTTTCTGTAGGTGCCACGTACTGCTGAGAAAAAAAATATATATGTTCCCTTCTATCCCTGTTAAATTTTCTCCAGAGATTTATCATATCTCACTTTTTAAAAAATCTATTCACCTTCTTAACTTCTTTGTTGTTGATTTTAGGTTTAAAATTATCTAATTCTGAGAGTGGGAGGTTGAAATATTACACTAGTATGGTTTGACTCTTTATTTCTTCTGATAACTCATTTAACTTCTCCACTAGGAATATGGAAGCTGTACTCCTTAGTCCATATGATATGATATGATATATGATATACTGTAATTTAACAACACAATACATAATGAAACATAACATGACATGACAAGATATGACATGATATCATATGATATGACATAAATTTTCTATATTATATATATATATATATAACTGCATTGTCTGTGGTGCCTTTTAGTAAAATGTAGTTTCTTTCCTTGTCTCTGTTAATTAGATCTAGTTTTGCTTTTGATTTATCTGAGATCAGGATTGCTAACCCTGACTTTTTTTTTTAAAATTCAGCTGAAGCATAAATATATTCTGTTCTAGCCTTTTACCTTAATTCTGTTTGTCAAATGTATTTATTTTTTGTAGTTTATTTTTAAATTTATTTTAGTTTACATCATTCATTTTCACAAGATTTTGAGTTGCAAATTTTCTCCCCATTTTTGCCCTACCGACCACCCCAAAACAGTGTCCTACTGAAAATCCCCTTCCCCAATCTGCTTTCTCCTTTATCTTCTGCCAACCTGCCTCCAACTTTCCATTAGGCCATGGAGGATTTCTATGACCCAATGCCTATATATCATATTTCCCGGTTATATATATACATATATATATAATACAAATATAATAATAATACATTTTTTAACATTTGATTTTAAGCCTTTGAATTCCAGCTTATTTCCCTACCTCCCTTTTCACCCACTGGGAAGAAAATCAATTCAATATAGGTTGTACATGTGTAGTTATGCTAAACATTTTAATAGTGGATATATTAGGAGAGATTGAATATATTTCCCTCCATCGCATCTGACCCCCAACTAGGCCTATTCCCAACTATGATCCTGTCCTTTTTCAAAACTGTGTGCTTTCAAAATCCATCCCTGCCAGCCTGCCCTCCCTTCCATCATCCCCCTTCTCACCCCCTTCCCCCTTACTTTCCTGTAGGGTGAGATGCACTATTTAGTGTGTATGTCATTCCCTCCCTAAGCCAAATTCAATGAGAATAAGGTTGAATCATTCCCTTTTGCCTACCTGTTTTCCCGTCCATTGTAACAGTTTTCCCTTCCCTTTTCTAAATGAGATAATTTACCCCATTCAATCTCACCCCATCTCTTCTCATTGTATTCCTCTCTCACCTCTTAATTTCACCTTTTAAGTATCATCCCTTCCTTTTCACCTCATCCTATACCTTCTGTCTAGGTTTAGTTGTACACACACACACACACACACACACACACACACACACACATATACTCACATATGTATTCATATGGCCATATACCCTCCTACATAGAAATATATATGTATGTATACATATAAATAGAAAGAGAGATAGATAAACATTTCTATTTCCGTCAACTATCCTCCTACTGAGAAGTTTCATAAGTTACAATTATCGCTTTTCCACAAAGAAAGGTAAGTAGTTCAACTTTGGTAAGTTCCTAATTATATCTTTTCCCTGTTTACCTTCTCATGCTTCTCTTGCTTCTTGTATCTGAATGTCAAATTTTCTATTCAACTCTGGTTTTTTCATCAAGAATGCTTGAATTTCCTCTATTCCATTGAATGACCCTATTTTCCCTGAAACCTGATACTCAGTTTTGCTGGGTAGGTGATTCTTGGTTTTAATCCCAGCTCCTTTGACTTCAGAATATCATATTTCAAGCCTTTTGATCCTTCATGTAGAAGCTATGAGATCCTGGGTTATCCTGATTGTATTTCCACAGTATTGAAATTATTTTTTCCTGGCTGCTTATAATATTTTCTCCTTGATCTGGGAACTCCAGAACCTGGCTATAATATTCCTATAATTTTCTTTTGGGGATCTTTTTCAGGAGGTGATGGGTGGATTATTTCAACTTCTGTTTTGCCCTTGGTTCTAAAATATCAGGGAAATTTTTCTTGAGAATTTCTTGGAGGATGATTTGGAGGTTCTTTTTTTGATTATGGATTTCAATTAGTCCAATAATTTTTAAATTATCTCTACTTGATCTATTTTCTAGGTCAGTGGTTTTTTTCATTGAGATATTTCACATTGCCTTCAATTTTTTCATTTGTTTGGATCTGTTTAATAGTATCTTGATTTCTCCTAAAGTCACTATCTTCCATTTGCTTCAAACTAAGTCTGAAGGAATGATTCTTTTCAGGAAGTTTTTGAGTTTTTTTTTTCATCAGGCAAATTCATCTTTTTAAGGTATTCTTCCCCTAATTGGCTTCTTGAGCCTCTTTTGCTATTTGAGTTAGTTTGTTTTTAAGGTGTTATTTTCTTCAGTCAGGTTGTTGACTCTCATTTTATAATTTTATTGCATCATTCTCATTTCTCTTGCCATTTTTTCTTTCACTTCTCTTATTTCATTTTCAAAATCCTTCTAAAGCTCTTCTATGGCCTGTAAGCAGCTTATTCTTTTCTTACAAGATTCTTTAGGAAATAGATCTGACTTTTCTGTCTTGCTCCTGTTACATGCCTCGATCCTTTTTGTCCCCAAAAAAGGAGCCCAACGTCGGATTACTCTCCTTTCCTTGCTTCCCTTGATTGATCATGTTGCCACTCAATTACTCCATTTTGAGCTTTTTGATGCAGTAGATCTCTGCTACCAGAGGGGGGAGCTATGTCCCAATAGTTTAGGTTTTCTCAGCTGCTGGAGCTATTAGTTGAAAGCCTTCTCTGATGCCTCCCCATGGTCTGGAAAACTGATCATGTACCCCAGGACCTTCACCCTAGACCCCATTCCAGATCTAGGCAGGTTGAAGCAAGAGTGATTACCCCTAAGACTGTTTACTTATTCACCCTGTAATCTGCAGGCCAGGAGCTCTGAAGCAGCCATGTGGGGCTGGCTGCATGGCTGCTGCACCTCAGTCACTTCTTGCCCTGGGGGCAAAGGCCAACCACACTCTCAAATTCCCAGGTCCCCAAATCCACACTGCACTGACCTCTCACTTTGTCCTTAGTATCTATGGGTTTTTCATTCTGCAAACCACAACAGATGCTGGTGATCTAAAGTCCCTATAGCCAGCATCTGGTAGTGGCCATCCTGAGGCTAAAACCTCCATGCTCACTTGGGGCTGGGCTCACCTCCTAGAGTGCTGTGTTGGCCACTTCCTGCCAGCCTGCCAGGCTGTCCTTAGTGGGAGGTTAGCTTCTCTGTGTCATTTTGTGGGTTCTATAGCTCCAAAGTTTCTTCAGAATAACCTTTTACATGAATTGGAGGAGGAGGAAGAGGGAGCCATGCAGAAGTCCTGTTTCTACTCTGCCATCTGGACTCCACCCCTGGAAATCCTAAATGTGTTTCTTCTAAACAAAATATTGCAGGGGTCTGTTTATTAATGCACTCTGCTCTCCCCTTCCATTTTATGAGAGAGTTCATCTCTTTCACATTCACAGTTATGATTACTATGTATTTCCCTCAATCCTATTTTTCCTATTTTTATACTTTTCTCACTCCTCTCATCTTTCTCTCCTTCTCATTGTTTGGCTTCTGACCACCACCTTCCCAAATCTGACCTCCCTTCTATCAGTATCCTGCTGCCTTTCCTTGACCTTCCACCTCCTACTTTCCTACAGGGTAAGATATATTTCTCTATCAACTGACTGTATGTTTTGTTTTCCCTCTTTGAATCAAATTGTATGGGAGTAAGATTGAAGTGAACTAGACACTGTGAGGTTCAATATTGAATAGATACTGCACAAAGAGCTGGTCAAGGAATGGAGAGCTGTCTGCCTTGGAACTCAGGTGACAGTTGTGTAGCTTCAAGCAGAAGCTGGGACCATGGAAAAAGAAATATGGAAGCTGAGAGCCTGCTTTGATTCAAGATGCAAAGACCTCTTCTTGGGTATTTAATGCAAACTGAGATGATTGTGATTTACTGTGGTCTAGAGGTAGAGGACTTTGTACTCTGTATCTTGTACCTTTTCAGGATGATTGAATTAAGTATGATTGGAAACTTGTCTCCAATTAAGAAGAAAGAAGAAGTTTTGACTGAGAGATTAAGACAATGTGGAGAGTTTTTACCTTTGTACTTTGTGTCCATGATTGAATTAAGGACTTACTAAATGATAGAGTTACTAAATTATTGTACTTTGCTTAAAACTATGTGGCCACTTTGGTGAAAACTATGTGTCCATTTTACCGATAACTTGTTATGTCACAATATTGAGAATGCTACACTTTGATTTCTGTGAATGTTTTACCTTGATTTACTGCTGAATAAACAGAGTTCATTATACTATGTAATCAGAACCTTGAAGCTGTTCTCAGCAGCAGTCCTCTGGAAAGCTGCTCATGTTTGGCTTAACAATTCCTTTTCCCTTTTTCAAGATCTCTTTGGGATACAGGCCTAACAGCAGAATTGATTGGTCAAAGGGTCTGCACAGTTTGTTTGCCCTTTGGGCATATTTCCAGAGAAATTAAATCAGTTCATGACTCCAACAACATTAGTTTCTCAATTTTCCTACATCTTCTCCAATGTTTATCACTTTCCTTTTTAGTTATATGATTGTTGTGAGGTGTGTAAAGCTATGCACAAGCAGCTTTCCAGAGGATGGCTGCTGTGAATAGCTTTCACGTTTCTGATTACATGATTTAGTGCGCTCTCTATATATTCAATAACAAATCAGAGCAAAACATTGGTAGAAAATCAAAATACAGCATTCACCTCCACACAACTCAACAACTTATCACTAAAATGGCCATATAGTGTTCACCTAAGTGGTCACATAGTTTTAAACAAAGTAAATTCATTTAATCAATCACAAAATCCTTAATTCAATCACAAAGTAAAAAAGTCAAAATTCTCCACCCCTAGGTCACAGTAAATCATATTCTTCTCAGTCAGTACACAGTATCCAAGTAAAGACTTCTTTTAGCTTGGCTCAAGGCTGACTCTGAGGTTCCATGGTTCCTCTTCCATGGTCCCAGCTCCAACTGTCACCTGGGTTCAAAGGCAGGCAGTTCCCAGTTCCTTATCCAGTTCTTCATCCAGTTCCCATTCAATATTGAAGCTCACATTGTCCAGTCCACCTCAAGTCTTTTACAGTTCCTGTTTCTGGGAAGAAAAAGCTTAAAAGAGCCACAATATTATTCATGCACATTGCCAGCACCATCATCAATGCACTATCTGCCTGTGAAATAAACTCAGAGCCACCCACAAGGTCAGAGAACTCAGTACAAATCATCCACATAGAAATCAACATAGACACACAAACAAGGTCCAAGAGGTCAGCACAAATCATCAGTAAAATCCCGGGACCTCCAAAACCCTCCTCCAGGACTTCTGTAAATACACAACCAGAAAATCCTCTTTAGGGAGTTCCAGTAAGGTACTAGGGCTTCTGTAAAATGAATCACAAACAAACATCAACACAGAGAGAACAGAGTGCTGGGATATGTATCAGCAATGCCATATTCACAATGCCTATGGAAATTACAGATGTGCTGATATAATTATCCATCACAAAATACATCAGGCTTGCCATATGAGGGAATAAGCTAGAAAATTTATTAAAATACCAAAAGACTGAGTCCCAAAACCAGAGAGTGAAAGCCATCAGAGTAGTTATGAAATTGACACATGTAGATAACGTAGAAAGCACCCACATTCTCAAGCCTTTAAAACAGAACAGGCTGCCTCAGGCAAAGGTCCTCCTCTCCCCACTCACAGCAACCACCCAGGGTCCAGGAAGCGTGCTCCCAGCAGCTCCAGCCCCTGGCAGTCCTCAGCAGGAGTCCTTAGCAGAAGTTCTGGCTGACTCAAAAAGGGCTTCGCGCTGCAGCCACCACTGCCTCTGCTGCTGCTGCTGCCACCGTCGCCACCACTGCTAGCCACCGCTGCCACTGCTAGCCACCACAGGAACTCTAGCTTGGCTTCCGCTTCCTCTTGCTCTGCCCCTTCCTGCCACGTCAGCAAGTCCAATGGGGCATGGAAGATCTTTAAATCCCATAACAATTACAGGATACCACAAGTTTTCTCCTTCTAGAATGCCACCACAAGAGTTCTCTTTTCAGTTCTGCTGTCTCTAACCTGGGCCTCTCCTTATATATGGTAATTAGCTCCTCCCCTTCCTGTTGCAGGAATTCATGAGTTCTAGCATTCACAAGTTGTGGGGTTCACACATTCTGTTTCCTAACAGACTTGATACAAGTCTCAAAAGCAACTTGAAGGAAACAAGGTGTTAATTAAATAGCTGAAACAAGGTGTTAATTAAATAGCTGAAACATGGTGTGAGCTACTTCTGTGCTTGCCATTACAAGGTGATATTTCAGAGTTGTTTTAATTTGCTTTTCTCTAATCAAAAGTTATTTAGAACATTTCTTCATGTGCTTAGAGATAGTTTGATTTCTTCATCTGAAAACAACCTGTTCATATCCTTTGACTATCAATAAAATGATTTGTATTCTCATAATTTTCACTCAGCTCAATTCTGCTCCTGTCCCTTACTTTACTCTGTTTGTGTCTCTCTGCTTCAAGTGTGTTTCTTGTAAGCAACATATTGTAGGTTTCTAGTTTGTTTATTTTTCTTTATCTACTCTGCTATCCACTTGTTTTATGGGAGAGTTGATCCCATTCACATTCACAGTTATGATTATCGCCTTTTTATTTCTTTCCAAGCTATTCATTTTTCTGTTTATCATCGCTTGCCTTTCAACCTTTCTCACCTCATCAGTATTTTGCTTCTATCTAGCATATCCCCTGATTTAGCCACCCTTCTGTCCTCCCCCCTCCATTTAATTTCCTCCCTTCTTTCTTCCCTGTCAGGTAAGATGGATGTCTATATTCAGCTGACTGTGTCTATTATTTCTTCTTTAAGCCAATAATGATGAAAGTAAGCCATGCCTATCACCTACCCTTCCATTCTCACCTTGACTAAAAGTCTTTCATGTCTCTTCATGTAAGATAATTTACTCCCATTTTCCCTTTCCCTTCTTTCTGCACCCTTAGTACTCCTTTTTCTCATCACTTAATATTTTTATATCATTCTCTCTAATTCACCTAATTCCATACCCTCTGTCTATGTATATTATTTTTATCTGTACTGTTAATGATAAAATTTTTAAGAATTATAAGTATCATTGTCCTGTGTAGGGATGTAAACAGCTTAGCTCTATTGAATCCCTTTTGTTTTCTTTTACCCTTTTACCTCTTTATGCTTCAACTTGGTTTTCATACTAGAGACACATTTTTTTGTTTAATCTATGTCTTCTCCTAATGAAGCCTTGCAGTCATTCTATTTCATTGAATGAGCATTATTTCCTCTCATGGATTATGCTTAATTTTGCTGGGTAAGTGATTCTTGGTGGTAGTCCTAGTTCCTTTACTTTCCAGAATATCATGTTCCATGACCTTCAACCCTTCATTCTTGCAACTTCCAGGTCCTGTGTGTTCCTGATTGTGACTTCCCAATATTTGAATTGTTTCTTTCTGACCACTTGCCATATTTTTTTTCTTGACCTGATAGTATTATAAATTGTCTATAATGTTCCTTGCAGTTTTTTTGTTTGGGGATTTCTTTCCTGAGGTGGATTCTTTCAATGTTTATTTTTTCCTTTGGTTCCAGGACATTAGGGCAATTTTCCTTTGTAATTTCTTGAAAGATGTTATCCAGGTCCTCCTTTTGATTATGGCTTTTAAGACAGTCCAGTGATTCTGATATTGTCTCTCCTAGAACTATTTCCCAGATCAGTTGTTTTTTTCTTTGAGTTATTTTGCATATTCTTCTATTTTTTTCATTCTTTTGGATTTGTTTGAGTCTTGATGTCGCATGCAGTCATTAGCTTCTACTTCCTCCATTCTAACCTTTAAGGTGATATTTTCTTCAATTAGGTTTTATATACTCTTTTCCATTTGGTCAATTGTATATTTTAAGGGGTTGTTTCCTTCAGTATATTTTTGTATTTCTTTTTTCATTTGGCCAATTATACTTTTCAAGTGGTTTTGCAGACTGTTGATTCTTTTTTTATATAATTCTTTTGCATCATTTTCATTTATTTTTTCTATTTTTTCTATCTTATGTGATTTAATGTTTTTTTCTTCTTTTTTTTTTTTTAGTTCTTCCATGAGATTTTTCTGGGTTTGAAACCACTTCCTAATTTGGGAGGGGGGTTTCCCCATAAGCTTTGTGACACTGTGGTCTTCTTCTTCATTTGGGTCTTGGTCTTCTTATCACCTAATCACTTTCCATGGTTAGATGCCTTTTTTGTTTTTGTTTTCTGCTCATTTCCTCCTCCCCTTTTAACCTTTTCCCTTTCTTTTCAATTTGAGTTCTGCTCCAAGGGACACTGTCTCAGACTTCTTGTGCTAATAGCTGCAGTCCCTGGCTTTTTATCTGGTGCTGCTCTGATGTTGCCCTGAGGCCTCCTTCAGACCCTGTATCTGAATGTAGTGGGTGGAGTGGGGTTGGCTGGCACTGCTGGAAGGTGTAGGCATCTGGCAGGTTTTCTGATGTTGAGCTAGCTTTTTAGTGGTGGTTTCTGGAATGTGATTAGGCCCAAAGTAGTGCTTCTGCATTTCCCAGTGGCTACACTGAAGCGCATGCCATCATGCCTTTGGTGGCTTCCTATTTGCCCAGGGTTACACTGAAGAGCAATAGGGTTGATGCTGGCTGGCGATTGCCTGTTTGATTAATTATAATCCTTCTAACTGCCCTAATAGAGATAGAGCTCTCTAGAGGTCGAATTATAATCATCCAGTACAGGGATGTAAACAGTTTAACTTTATTGAAAAGCACTTTTTTTTTCCTAGTTTACCTTTTTATGCCTCTCTTGAGTCTTGTATTTGAAGATCAAGTTTTCTGTTTGCTCTGTTTTTTTTTTCATTCTGAACATTTGAAAATCTCATATTTCATTTAATGTCCATCTTTCCCCCGAAAAATTATGCTCAATTTTTCTGCATAATTGATTTTGTTGTTATACAAGTTCTTTTGCATTCCAGAATATCATATGGTTGGGCCCTCTGATACTTTAATGTAGAAACTGCTAAGGCCGGTAAAATTCTAATTGTGGTTCCTTGATATTTAAATTGTTTCTCTCTGGCTTTTTGCAGTATTTTCACCTTGACCTGATAGTTCTGAAATTTGTTTACAAGATTCTTTGGAGTCTACATTTTGAGATATCTTTTAGAGAGTGATCAGTGGATTCTTTCAATGACTATTTTACCCCCTGTTTCTAGGATAGTAGGGCAGTTTTTCTTGACAATTTATGGAAAGATGCCATCCGGGATCTTTTTTATGATCATAGCGTTCAGGTAATCCAACAATTCCTAAATTATCTCTCCTGGATCTATTTTCAGGGTCAGATGTTTTTCTAATGAGATATTTTACATTTTCTTCTATTTTTTCATTCTTTTGATTTTATTTGACTGATTCTTGATGTCTCATAGAGTCATTTGTTTCCACTGCATCAATTCTAAATTTTAAGGAATTATTTCCTTCAGTTAGCTTTTGTGCTTTCTTTTCATTTGACCAATTCCACTTCTTTTTTTAATTTTTCAAATGCTTTATTAACTTCTGATTTACATAATAATTTCTGCCAGATTTTGAGTTACAAATTTTCTCCCCATTTTTCCCCTACCCACCACCCCAAAATAGCAATCCCACAGGATATCCCCTCCTCCAATCCACTATCTCCCATATCTTCTCCCATACCCCCTTAGACTTTTCCAGTAGGTCATGGTGAATCTCTATGCCTGTATATCTTCTTTCCCAATTACATGAAACACACACACACACACACACACATATACATAATTTTAAACATTTGATTTTAAAACTTTGAATTCCAGATTCATTCCCTTCCTCCCTTGTCATCCACCCTTACTGGGAAGATAAGCAGTACAGCGTAGGTTATACATGTGTAGCCAATGCAAAATATTAACATAGAAGATACATTATAAAAGACTGATTTTACTTCCCTCCCTCCTATCCCACAACCCGCCTGCTCATTCTCTGCTTTGATCCCATCCCCCTTCAAAAGTGACTGCTTCCAACTTCCCTGCCCCACAGCGTGCCCTGTCTTCCACCATCCACCCTCTCATCACCTTACCCCCTACTCTTCTCTAGGTTGAGTTACCCTATGTAGTGTGTGTCATTCCCTCCCTGAGCCAAATTCAAGGAGAATAAGGTTGACCCATTCCCTTTTGCCTTCCTATTCTTCCCCTCCATTGTAGCCATTTTCCCTTACCTCTTCTATATGAGATAGTTTATACCATTCTGTCTCTCTCCATTTTGTTTCATTATATTCCTCTCTCACCTCTTAATTTCAGGTTTTAAGTATCATCACTTCCTATTAACTTGGTCCTGTGCCCACTATCTATGTATACTTGTAAACATATATACACACATTCACATATGTATTCATATATATATATATATATATATATATATATATATATATATATATATATTTCTCTTCCCTTCAATTATTTTCATACTAAGAAAAGTTGCATCAGTTACAATTATAGTTTTTCCATGTAGGGATGTTAATAGTTCAACTTTGATAAGTGGCTCATAATTTCTTTTCCTTGTTTACCTTCTCAAGCTTCTCTTGCTTCTTGTATCTGAATGTCAATGTGCCTGGATATTGTCTTTCTAACCTTGTCACACAGGTTCCTTAAGCAATGTACTTCAGTAGCATCTCTATTTAAAATTCTACTTCATTTCTTTATGTCACACTAACCTTCAAGGTGAAATGCACTTAACACAGAAATACTAAAATATGAAAGTGTGAGTGAAGGGCAGACCATGAAACACTGGAAACTTGGCCAGATTCTTTTGGATAAAGGAGGACCTTGTCATAGGAATGGAAAGCCATTGATTGTGCAGGGCACTAGAACAAAATCTAGCTATCACTGAAAAATAAACAGTGAAGAAGATAGGTGACCTTCAGATCAAATAACACTGCTGGATCTGTCATTTTGTCTACTTGCAAATGAGATTTTTTTTAATGCCCAGCCCCATTTGTTTATGAGTGACTTGGAAATTACTAAACAAAAATAATTCAGAAATTCAGTGATCTATATGCTGCTGGTAGCTTGTAGGCAAAGAAAATCTTATAAAAGTAAGAGAAAATATACATTTAAAAGTGTTCAAAGATATTAAATTACAACTTAACCAAAAGGAATAATTTCTGTGCAAATGGATAAGAAAATGAAAGCTGACCTATGAAACTGACTTACTTTAAGGAATACTAAGATGTTTTGTTCTATGTTATTTATTTACTTTTTCTTTGCAACATTCAGTTCCACAATACCTTGAGTTTCAAATGTTCTCGCACTCCCTTTCTCCCTTTTCCATCTCCTCCATCCCACCTCCTCCCCCCCCAGCCATGGTGGCATGCAATCAAACATAGGATCTACAAATACCTTCACATTAAGCATTAGTCAGGTTGTAAATGAGGATTATAACCAATGGAATGAACAATGAGAAAGAGGAAACAAAACAAAACAAGAAAAAGAGAGAGAGAGCAAGTATTTTGCTTCAGTCTGCATTCAGACTCTGTAGTTTTTTTCTCTAGATGTGGATATTATGACTCTTTTGGAGTTGTCTTGTAACCTTGCATTGCAGAGAGGAGCCCAGTTTATCAGAGTTCATCATCATACCTGCATTGTGTCTATAATTGTGAACAAATTTCTCCCGGTTCTGCTCTTCTCACTCAACATCAGTTTATACAAGTCTCTCCAGGTTATTATGAAGTCTGTCTTCTCATTTCTTGTAGCACAAAATTATTCCATTACATTCATATACCACAACTTATTCAATCATTCCCCAATTGAAGGGCATCCCCATGATTTCCAATTCTTTGTCACCACAAAAAGAGCTGTTATAAATATTTTTGTACATATGGGTCCTTTTCCCACTTCAATGATATTGGGATTAACCATAGAAGTGATGTTGCTGGGTCAAAGGGTATATGCCCCTTGGGCATAGTTACAGATTGTTCTCCAGAATGGTTTAATCAGGTCACAAGTCCACCAACAATGCATTAGTGTTCCAATCTTCCACATCCTCTCCAGCATTTATCATTTTCCTATTTTGTTATCTTAGCCAATCTGACCAGTGAGATGTGGTACCTCAGAGTTGTTTTCATTTGCATTTCTCTAATCAATAGTGAATTAGAGAATTTTCATATGCTTACAAATATTTTAATTTTTTCCTCTTAAAACTGCCTGTTCATATCCTTTGACCATTTATCAATTGGGCAATAACTTGTATTCTTATAGATTTGACTCAATTCTCTTTACATGTTGGAAATGAGGCCTTTATCAGAGACACTGATTGTAAAAATTCTCTCCCAATTTTCCACTTCCCTCTTAATCTTAGTTACTTTGGGTTTATTTATACAGAAACTTGTCAATATAATGTAATCAAAATTATCCATTTTGCATTTCATAATTATTTGGTCATAAAATCTTCCCTTCTCTATAAATTTGACAGGTAAAACATTCCTTGCTCTCCCAGATTGCTTACAGTATCAGCCTTTATACCTAGATCATGCACCCATTTAGATTTGTTTTTGGTATACAGTATAACATATTTGCCATGGGCATGCTTAGTCCAGCACTAAGCATGATCACAGATGTGAATAAGAAGTGACCAGACCATGTGGGTAGTTCAGGGAAGAGTAATGAACTCCGTTTATTGATTCTGAGTACCAGTTTTTTTTTTTTTTTTATGGAGCAAATGAGAAAAAGAATAGGACTCAAGTATTCTTATCAGTACCTTAGTCTGTTATATCCTGGAAGTAGCACAGAATAGATAATTTGATAAGGCTTTGTTTTCTAGAAGCCAAAAAGTCTTAGCAAAAGTCAGTTAACTCCTTTCATATTAAGTCACATTACAAAGGATGCTCTCAAGAGCTGGCTTCAGTGTTTAAGCCAATGCCACAATCGTCCAGGACATTTGCATAGGAGCTGACCACCTAAGGATCAAATATTTTGGCTTTGAACAACTAAAGTCTTTGGGTAGAGCCTATTGGTCTCAGAAATCAAACAACATCCTATTAAATGTAACCCATATCAAAGACCAAAGGAGCAAGCTTAACAAAAAGCCACATGGCAAAGGGTCTTAAATAGGCCACATTGTGAGATTTTTATCTGAGTTCTGTATCAGGCTTCCTTGGCTCCCCACAGATATTGTTCTATGCCCAATTTCTTTCACACTATATTCCAGTTTTCCCAGCAGTTTTTGTCAAATAGTCAGTTCTTATCCCAAAACAGGGGTCTTTGGGTTTATCAAACAGTAGATTACAATAGTCATTGACTGCTCTGTCTTGTGTACCTAATCAACTCCACTGATCCACTCCTCTATTCCTCAGCCAATACCAAGTACTTTTTATGACTGCTGCTTTATAATACAGATTAAAATCTGGTGTGGCTAGGCCACCTTCCTTAGCATTTCTTTTCATTAATTCCCTTGATATTCTGGACATTTTGTTCTTTCAAATGAATTTTGCTACTATTTTTTTCTAACTCAATAAAACATTTTTTGGTAGAGTGATTGGTATGAAACTAAATATGTATTTTAATTAAATTAAAATTGTCATTTTTATTATATTAGCTCGATCTATGCCATGAGCCACTGATGTTTTTACAATTAGTTAGATCTGAATTTATTTGTATGAAAAGTGCTTTGTAAGTTTTTTTCATATAGGTGTTGGGTTTGTTTTGGCAAGGAGATTCCCAAATATTTATAATGCCTAAAGTAACTTTAAGTGGAATTTCTCTTTCTATCTCTTGCTGTTGGATTTTGTTAGAAACATATAAGAATGCCAAGGATTTATGTGGCTTTATTTTATATCCTGCAACTTTACCAAATTTATTTATTTTCTCAAGTAGTTTTTAATTGATTCTCTAGGATTCACTTAGTATATCATCTGCAAAGAGTGATAGCTTAGTCTCTTCTTTGCCTAATTTAATTCCTTCAATCTATTTTTCTTTTCTTAATGCTAACATTTCTAGTACCAAATTGAATAAGAGGGGTGATAGTGGACACCCTTGTTTCACCCCAATATTATTGGAAATTCTTCTAGCTTATCTCCATTACATATAATACATGCTCATGGTTTTAGATAGATGCTACTGCCCTTCACTTCAGGCTCACCACAGCCTCCATCACACCCTTTCTCTAGGACTCCCAAGCTTGCCACTGCTTTCACTATTTCAGGATTTTAAACTGGGGCAGTAATCTCCAGGTTTTCAGGATCAGGGAGGGGGATTGGAGCAGCTATGGTTTACTCTGCCATCTTGGCTTCTAGAAGTTCAGTTAAGTGCTTTTTAAAGATCCAGGCTGTGGGCTGATAGCCCCAAGAGAAGCTGCTGTTGCTGCCATGGGCCCTGCACTTTCTCTTACCCAGCTCTGAGGGATCCTCTGTCCCATGGTGAGAGGTTTGTGAATCTGGGGCTTGCTCTCACTATGCTGTGGTCTGGCCTCAGGTCCATTCTGGTGCAACCCTATACACTCCCCCTGCCCAGTCCTATGTGTGCACTTTCCTGGACTAGGAATTTGCAACACTCCATCTCCCAATGGATTCTGTCACCCTAAAATCTGCTCAGATTCACTTTTTAGAGATTACTGAAGGAATTTGTGGAGGAGCTCAGATGAGTTCCTCCTTTCACGCTGCCATCTTGGCTCCCAGGAGTGCTAAGATTTAAGAATTAAAATAAATACTTAGAAATAACTTCAAAATTTTACTAAACTTCTTGTATGTTATACATTTAAAGAATACATTTATTACACAATCTTATGACTTCAAAATTCAATAATTCACAAATTTCCTGTGCTTAAAAGCAAATCAGTAGGGGTGGCTAGGTGGCGAAGTGAATAGAGCATTGGTCCTGGATTCAGGGGGACCTAAGTTCAAATACGCCCTCAGACACTTGACACACATACTAACCATGTGACTTTGGATGAGTCACTTAACCCCAATAGCCCTCCAAAAAAAAGCAAATCAGTGATTTTATATGGTCAATGGAAGACCTCCTACTAATTTATCCCTAGATCCCTACCACTAAACCCTTCAGGTACCTTATTCTTATACAAAGAGCTGATTTTGGCTAGAAGGCAGAGAACACAACAGAGGGAGAAGAAGTCTGGAAAAGGAAATCAGGGTTAAGAGCAGAAGTTTTTTTTTAGGTCAGAAAAGTCTTGGATCAGTAGAAAATAAAAACAACAACAACAATGCTGCTGCTACTGATGATGAATAACTAACACACTTACAGAATAATTTTACATTTGACAAGTACTTCAAAAATTGTGGTTAGTTTTCTAGAAGTAGAAAGGGGGAAGAGACCTTCCATTATGTTTATCCAAGGAGGAAAGAGGTATTATGGGGGAAAAAAAGAAAAGAATTTATTAGAAAGAAACTTTTCAGGAAAATCAGCAAAGATGAATACACAAACACACTCACTCACTCACTCTAAGGAATAAGAACCAAAAAAAAAATCTTAGTCCAAACTATGATTATTAAAAGACAAAAGAAAACAATTCAATACTCCTAGTAGTGTAGAATAATACAGGAGTAATAATAAGACATGAATAAATGAAAATTAAACAATGTCAAAAACTTATAGAAAATTTTAGATGCTAATATGAGTAATAAAGGGAAAAATAAAGAAAAATCAGAGGTGTTCAAGGCAAATTTTAAAAGACAACATAATTGTAGTAAAATGGTGTGAAGAGTTTGATTAAAAAACATTCAAAGCTTCTAAAATCAAAATGGAAGAAAGACTATCAAAAGATCATAAAAATGAATGTCAAAGAGAATATATACTTCAGTCCTCAACAGAAATATAATTGGCCTAGAATGGAAAAGTTATTTAGACGATAGGAGAATTAGATTATTCAAAAAAAGGAATATGAAATAAAAAGCCCCCAAACATTAGATCTTAGTAAATTATGATTTCCAAGCAATAGAGGCCAAAGTACAGCTAAAAAGAATCCATAAAATTATACTAATAGTATATGAAAAACTTATAAAGTTTTTCAGGAAGTGTCACAAATGGAGCTTTCCTGAGTTCTGGTTTCACATCTCAATTGGAAATATTGACTCAGATGTATAATAGGTACATCAGATTTAACAATTTGAGATAACTCATTATCTTTCCCCAAACCACACCTTACATTAATTCTATTTTTATGAATGAATCACTAGTGTTCTAGTCACTCATATTTACAATCTAAAAGTCTTCATTAACTTGTCACTCTCACTTGAGTTCTCTAATTATTTACCAAGTTTTGCAGGTTTTATTTCAACAATACGCTTTTCACACTTGTTGCATTCTCTCCACTCAGATCATAACCACTACAGACCAGTGCCAGGGCCTCAAAATGCACCTGTGTATTGGAGGACAGCAGAAGCAGCAGCTTCCCAGAGTCCCAGTGCAATGCCTTAAGGACTGTCCAACCTCAGAAAAAGACTTCACCACCAACACCTTTCCTCTCACCTCCCTCCAAGTTTTAAAACTGGTTTTGCCCTGAAACTTAGCCTGTCCCTAGAGGTGTCTATTCAGGGGTGGGTAATCCATAGCCTCAAGGCCACATGTGTCCTTCTTAGTCCTTGGGTGCAGTCTTTTTACTGAGTTCAAGTTTTACAGAACAAATTCTTTAATCAAGGGGATTCATTCTGTGAAATTTAAATTCAGTGGACCACACTTGAGGATCTAAAAGACCATGTGTAGCCTCAAGGCTGCAGGGTCTCCTCCCCTGCATACTATTATCATTCTTGGATTTTGAACTTGGACATCAGGGGATAGTCTCAAGTAGGTTCCTCCCTGCCTCTCACACCAACAGAAATTCCCTCAGGGGTGGGGATGGAGAGAGGTGGATAGTAACTGACTGATGAGATTCTTCTTGATTTGCACTCTTGTTGATGTCAACCCCAAATTTAATGCTACTACTAGAATCCCCATCCATCATTTGAGTCAGACTTAAAACCAAGCAGGAGCCAATTGAACTTCTTTCCACCTTGCTAAGACTTATCTATGTCCATTCATAGAAGCTTGTAGCCGTGCCCATACTACCTGAACACAAAGAAAACTCTTCATCTGCTCTGATTGGGCAATAATCAAATATGTAAATATCTCTTCTATACCAACTATTCAAAATCTTCATTAATGGATCAGTTTATCTCACATATGCCCATAATTTGTATAATGCATTTTAAAAATAAAACCATTTATTTATTTATTTATTTATTTATTTTAGGTCAGAAAAGTCTTGGATCAGTAGAAAATAAAAACAACAACATGTCCCATTTAAACCCCCCCCCCAAAAAAAAAAGTTATTGCCTGGCTGGAAACTCTAGGCATAGCCCTGTCCAAGAATACCCTGGTGTAGCAATCAGCACTTCTTGTCTTCACTATTATAAAGTTTCTCATTGGTCTCCTAGCATTCAGTTTATACTATCCATTTTATCATTCACACAGCTTCCAAAGTAAGATTCTTAAATCTGTCCATTTAACTCCACTGCTCAAAAACGTCAGTGACACCTAAGTGCTTCGACGGCAAAATTAAGACTTTTTTGCATTAAAAGACCTGAACAAGCTCCTTCTAGCCTATCTTTTCGAATTGATTTTTTAGAACTCTTCCTTCATCACCCTCACTTCTGACTGAAGGACCTATTTGCTGTTTCTACTACTCAACAATCCATGTCCTCTCTCTGTGCCCATAAATACATGATTCTACCCTGAAATATTTTCCCCCTCCTACCGTCCATTTCAGGAACTAAGGTGTCCTTTTAGGCCCTGCTTTTGTGCCAAATTTTACTTTTTGTTTGCATTTTAATTTAACTTTGTATATGTTTTTTCCCTGAAGAATATAAGAACATTGAAAACAACAACTGAACTGTTTCATCTTTATCTTTAATGGCTAGCATATAGTAGATAATTAATAAATGCTTCTAGATTTTAACTGAAACATGATGCATAGTAAGGAAAATTACAAAATGTGATATTATGTACTTCTTATGATTACTTTGTTTTCATATATATATATATGAAAATTGGACATAGTTTCCATAGGAAATATTGTTAATAAAATTCTTATTTTTTGAAACAAAAGAGATTTATCTCTGTATGTGTCCCTGATTAAATCACATCTTTCTCTATCTAGATTGATAATGCATATCATTTATTACCTAGACCCTTGCTTTTAAACTCCAGATAACTGGATGAATAACTAATTACATTTTCATACCTATACAAGAAGGACAAATTCTTATACAATAGACACTTTAAAATAATCAAATAAGTAAGTAAGCACTTAGAGAAAATGAAGGACCTCATTCTTGATCTCAGTCAATATTTAGTCAGTATTTAACACCTACCTGACATTGTTCAGCTCTGTAAATCTGGTGTTATCTGACTTTGTAGATCAAGCCAGGGCTTGTCTTAGCTGACAAGGCTTTAATTAGATTTAGTTTCATGGAAGTATGCCTATTACTCAAATGTGTTGGGGTTTTTTTTAACCATACCAGTAAGAAACTGGCACTACTTCAAGTTCATTTCCCTGCAGTCATTGGAGAGCCATAACCCAGAAACAGGCAGAGTGCTTGCCTCAAATAAAATCTGCTTTAATACTCTAAGTTGAAAAACCCCTAAGAAAATCATGATTTAAGTTGTATTTTACATTGGTAAATACAATCCAGGAAAAACACATATATAGCAGAGACTGAAAGAAGTCACAAATGAACCACTCTTTTGTATAAATACAAATCTATGAACCTTGCTTTATGTTAATGTACCCTAAATAGAGAAGAATTTTATCTATTTTAGTGAAGAGCATAATTTGTGTGAAGATTTTCTCAGCATGCTAGCCATCATCTTGTTTTGCTGTTTTTGTCATTTTTGCATATTCAAAGAAGTGGAAGGATAAAAGAATACTAGTGTTCTAAATCTTTGGAAATGTTTTTAAAACTATATACATCTGGAAAATTGTGTCAGAGGTTGAGGCACAATAGTTGTATCTATTTGGAAATAGAGCTGAAAAGTAGAAAGAATTCAGATGTACGCACACACAGAAATGGTTTAGGCAAAACTGGGACATAGATGAAAAGTGTCTCCTAGAACATCTCTCTTCCTTCTTTTTAGAGGTCAGTGTTTCTTCTTTTGATATTCCCTACAGTTACACAGAGTTTTCAGGCTAACTTGAGGATTATCCTGGAGAACTAAGAGAACTCTATGTCCCAGGTATTTCCTAAATACCCTTTCCAATACAAATTTCCCTTCCCTCTGCATCATTCATTCAAAACCATGCTCTCTCATATGATAAAACAAATTAATCTAAACTAAAATATTATTCGAAATAAATACATGGATATTCAGTCTTACAGGTCACCAATTTCCATTTCAATTGGGAGGACTTCTAATGATCAGGAGGATAAATTCATAAATATAAAAGAATGGTTTTAAAAGTGGGAATTTGATGCACCCTGGCTACAAGGAATATAGTTATACTAGGCGATCCTGGAATCAGAGGCAGTTACTTGCACCAGTCATGAACATGACACCAACTTTGTTAAGTCTTATTATGATACAAATTAAACATATATAAAATTACCCTTAGTCACTTCTTAAATTTGAGTACAAAGTAGCCAAAATCTTACGCTCAAACGTTAAGAAAAGTGAGAACTCTCAATCTCTCTTGTTTTAAATAAACATGATAAGTCAGTATATAATTCTGTATCCATGGAGAGATTCATCCCCTGTATATGCACACACACACACACACACACACACACACACACACACACACACAGGCGCGCGCACACCTTAAGACATTCTATGTACTTTTAAACACATTCATAGTCAGGATTCTAAATCTGCCCAAAGTAGATGATGCTGGAAATGTTTAATAAATTGAATTAAAGAACCACCAAGGATTCCATGATCATGGATAGCATGAAGGGAAAAGGTCACCTTGTTCCTATTCCCTTCCCCCATAAAATGAGATAATTGAAGTCCAGAGAGGTAAGAAATTTGCCCAAGATATCACTAATATAAATCTTTGGAATAAAATATAATTCTCTGGATCCAAATTCAACTGTATTCCCTTTGTAATATCCTTCTAGTAGCCATATGTCTATTTTTCCCTTTTCCTGCTCCCAAGAATTAAAGGGGAAGATAAACAGCAATCAGATCCTATGAGAAAATAACACTAAGTGTTCTTGTCTGTTTAAGAACTTGCAAAAGTCACATTCTAAAACCATATTAAGGATAAAATTGAAGAGATTCAATCCATTTGAGAATTCTAATGGGCACAGATGGAAGGGATGAACCTGATCACATTCCAACTAGTACTTATTCTGGGATGTATGAATCTGTATCTCCCACAACATCTTCATAATTTGAAGTGTTTGCTGGTGGTTAGAAAAGACAGAAAATTTTCTTCTTCAAAAATGTAGAAATATAGGCAATCTGGGATGTCAACAGTAAACAATATACTGAAAGTTAATAAAAATGATAATGTCTCATCAAATTAAATTATGTCAATATTTCCATGGGAATATTTTTTTAGTTTTTCTAACAATTTCTAACCATTGAAAAAGTAACCAGTGTTTTGATTTGATGCTAACTAGACCACAGAAACTTTGTAATCTACAGAATATCACTTTCTACTCTTTTTTTTTTTACAGCAATCGGGGTTAAGTAACTTGCTCAAGTTTACATGGCCAGTTATTTCTGGGTGTGGTGCTGAGTATCTGAGCCCAGATTTGATCCAAGTCATCCCGACACTGGAGCCGGTGCTCTTACTCGCTGAGCCACCTGGCCGCCCCTAAGTAATTGGGGTTAAGTAACTTGCTCAAGGTTACACGGCCAGGTGTTTCTGGGTGGGTGCTAAGTGTCTGAGCCCGGGATTAGATCTCCAGGTCTTCTCAACACTGGAGCCGGTGCTCTTACTCACTGTGCTACCTGGCCACCCCCACTTTCTACTCTTAAACCTATGATCTAGTCCACTTTGGATGATTTTTAATGCGAAACCTTTCTTTCACTCGTCTCTACATTAATTTATTAAATCAGTAGTTTTGATATACTGAGTAGATCTAATAGAGTATATTATATATAGCTTTTCTTATAACGAGAAAAAATAATACAGATTGTCTTGTATGAAGGCCTGTGGTTTCAAACATGTATCTCTAATGTTCATATAGTACTCACAGTTATTACAACAATTTTACCTCTGTATAGAATTCTGAAATAATGGAGTCACTTCTATTGCACAAAACCTTCTCTAGGGTGCTAATCTTCAATTCACTTCCATTGAAACCCTGAAAATGCCCTGTACTCTGATTGGTCAATTCTGTCTTCACACTGTCTAGATATAGGACTCCCCACACTTCTTGACTACTCCTCTTCCATGAGGACATGTATGTACCTCACTCTGTCACTTTTCAGCTTTATTTGTCATTTTTCTGACTACAAGACCCTTGATGATAAGGACTGTCTCATTTGCTTGTATTTGTATCTCTAATGTTTAGTATCTAGCATATATCTTTTAACTAAATTCATTTTAGGGAATAATATGGGGAAATGCTATAGGGATTGGACCTGTTATTTTACTGGTTTAGGGAACTCCTCATCGAGGAATTTCCTCTACCAATAAACTTCAGCAACTTCTCAATAACATCTAGTCTTAGTTTCCTAGAACATTGGTCCCAGAAATTATTTTTGAGAGAGAGAGAGAGACAGAGAGGCAGAGAGAGAGAGAGAGAGACAGAGAGATTCACACACAGAGACAGAAAGAAACAGAGAGACAAAGAGAGACTGAAAATGAAGGAAAGGAGGAAAAAAGAAAGAAAGGAAAAGAAAAAAGAAAAGAAGGAAATGAATCTTTGGAAGGTACAGATATATAGAAGATTGTTCTGGTAAGTGACTTTTCTTATGAACACGTAAAATTCATATTGTTAGACCAGAAACATTTGTGAGAACTGATCTTTGTGACCATGATATCCTTCTCAGGTATAGGTGAGGGAAGTAGAAAACACCCCAAAATGCCCCTTTTCCTGCTTCTCTCAAGGTGAAAATACTAGTCTAGTTGAAGAAAGATGAGAATCCATCCAGAAAATCCATCCATGCTAACCATGAACTGCCCATCTATACACTTCAAATGCCTCTTTGGAACCATCTATTTTACATGGATACACATATCTTACACTGTCTTAGAGGTTAGCTCTCAATTTACTATCATGATTCTTTTTTTTTTCCTTTTGGAGGACAATTGGGGTTAAGTAACTTGCCCAAGGTTACACAGCTAGTTTTGTGTGTGTGTGTGGGTGTTAAGTGTCTAAGGCCAGAACTGAACTCAGGTCCCTCTAACTCCAGGGCCAGCACTCTACTCACTGTGCTACCTAGCCGCCCCTACTATCATGATTCTTAAGTAAGATGATAAGAAAGAAAAAATATTTTTAAAACCCTATGCTAAAAATGAAATCTTAGAACTCCTGCTTTCAGAACCTGTGTTATACATTAGTCAAGAAATGACTATATCAGAGTTTGATTCCAGTCCATGCCTGAATAAGAAACGTCTTTGCAACATACTTTTCAATGAACCAGTTTCATCTTGCAGGCTTGTAATGAGGGACATAATCTCTGGTCAGGTGGTCTATTTTATTTTTGGATAGCTCTAATCCTTAAGTTTTTACACATCCAGACACTATCTTTCTTTCCTCAATTTCCACCTGTGAATACTGGTTCCAACTCCCCAGCCATTAGAAGATCAAATCCAAATTTATCCATCTTTCATTCAAAGACCATTCACAAACTGACTTTTAAAAACTTAATTTCCTCTTCAACCTACTGATTCTCCATTGCTAAGTAAACATGTTGCTTTACTTGCTATTACCCAAACATACCTTGTACTTTGCATGTCAGTTCCTTCATGCATGATATTCTCACTACCCAGAATGACATCTATTTTCCTCCACCTCATTTTTTTTCTAAATCTTCCATGTGTCCAGACCCAGATCAATTTCTGTTTCTTATAAGAAGCTTTTTCCTTATCATCAGAAGGTAAAAGTTTTCTCTCTTTTCACTTAATATTTATTGCTTTTATCTATAACAGTCATCTGTCTCATAAGATTTCTCATTGTTATATCATTTCATGTATGATATATGACTATATAATTATGTAAGTGATCTTTTGTTGGTATCTGGAATTTTTCATGACTTTATAGTCACATCGTTTATGTTATTTATCTTCCTTATTAAATACTAAGCTTCCTAATGGAAAATATAATTTCTAAGATTTATTTCTCTCTTCCTTTACACTGATAATGCTGTCCTAGTATTATATATTACATCATAGAATTCTCAGGTTGAAAGAACCCTGGTGGTCTTCTAATCTAATCTAATACTCTCTATGACATCCTTGATATGTAGATATCTAGTCTTTGCATAAAGGCCTCTAGTGACAGTATTTCATGGAATACTTCTCACAATCAACTCCATCATGTTCCTAAATTCCAATCCAAATTGTTGGTATATCAAAGGGAAGGGGAAGTAGGAGCCAGGTGATGAATTATTTAAGATCGTGTATGGACCCAGGATAGTTCTTATCTATATCTGCCTTGCTTTCCTCAGATGATATAGTTAATTTAACCCATGGACTACCATAACATATGGCATGTAGTAAACAATAAATGTTTCCTGAATAAACAAATCACTATTTGTTTATGTATGTAATTGCAATAAAAGGTTATATGTGGTAAGTAAAAACAGTGATATGTGAGCAAAACATTGCAGAATATAGGGAAAAAAAGTGTCATTACTTCCATTGGGCAAATAAAGGTAAATATAGTATATATTTTGAGTTGAATTTGAATAATGAATAAGATTTTGACAGTAGAAATGGAATGGGAGTGGTGGACATTCCAAGTAGAAGAAAAATAACAGAAAACTGGCAAGGATAGAATATTCATACAGAAAATATGTTCTATGGATAAAATATTGTATAGTATTAGTAGTAAGAAAATAAACTAGGACATGGTACTTAGAAAACTTGGAATGTCACACTAAGAAGTAATCAATTTATTCTGTAACTAAAGAACAGGCATTTAGAGAAATATGTTCTGAATTTGGAGTCACTTGTGTTTAAAACTGACTCCAGCATAGATCAGGCCTGTGAACCAGTGCAAATCTCTTCCCTCTTTAAGCTTCAGGCCCCTTTGTCCTTATCTGGAGAATGGTGATAATAATACATGTACTACAAATCTCACAAGATTGTTTCAGGGAAAATATGTTTTGAAACTTAAGGGGATATATAACTGAATTATTGAACGTTTTAGAGAATGATATTGAGACCTGATAAAAACTGTGCTTTAAAAAGATTTCTCTGGGAACAATGGAAAGACTGAATAATAAAAGGGAGAGAATAGATTTTTAGGAAGATCACTTAAGAGACTATTGAAAAAGTCCTGATGAAATGTATAAAGCCCTAAAACAGGGTAGTGGTAGTAGAAATAGAAAAGAGAGAAAAGAATCCAGAGACATTGGAATGGTGTATTCAACAGACTTTAATCATTTATTGGCTCTAGATTGTTAGAGGGAAGATATTGTTGATGATAACTTACATAGTTGCTGATCTGAATAAGTGAGAGGACTTTATTTTAAAAGATAGGAAATGTGGGAGAAAAAATAAACTTTTAAGGCAGATAAATAAATGAAATGTGGGACATGTCAGGTTACAGCTTTAATTGTTTGTGGAGTTCCTAAGGATATTTTCAGCTAAGGTCTCCAGGTAGTACACAATGTCTTTGGTGAGTAGGGCTGAAATGACAATATCTTTTCATCAAAAAGAGATGATTCATTACCCAAAGGGAGCAAATAATTTCTATCATATTTTAAGAAATGTCTGAGGGAAGATTTTCATTATTGTAGAAATATCCATCTAGTAATACCCATCAATAGACTAACTCCAAATCCTGAAAATCCCTGGAGATTTAGTGTCCTCAGAGCATATGTAATATTCTAGAGACAGGTAAGGGTAGCTTGGGGGAAAGTAGGAACAAGAAAACTAACTGGATAAGGACCTTCTCATCCCAAAATCAGGCCTCCATTTGAAAGCAGTCCACAAATCAATTTCTGAGCCATCCCCCATGTTCATAGACAGCATTACACATATATCTAGGTCCATGGATTCAATTAGAATCATAAAGTATTTTTTACTATTATTCTGTTACTACAGGAGCCCAAACCAAATTCAGTATAATCATCATCATTACTGTAATGTTTTACATTTAATATTTATGTTGTCATTTTTCATATTTAATGATTTAATAAAACATTTTAGTTTGAATATATGGCCATTCATATCTTCCAGTTCTTTATATAGATGCCTATAGAAATAATAATCTCTATTCATAAACTTGCTCTAGAAACAGCTCAAAGGACAAATATATCTGAAAATTTTTAGTGTTTGATTTTATGCAAATTAAGTTTGTGGAGAAATAGTTCCTGAAGGACCTTTCTAATCTAGACTCATTGATCATTAATTTTATTATTACTAATAAAAAAATCTAACATTTATATATAATTTTAAGGTTTTCAAAACATGTACATATATTATCTCCCTTGGTTTGATAGAGCAAAACTGAGTAGGTCGTAATTTTCATGCATATTTTATAAATAAGGAAACTAAGGCTCACAAAAGGTATATTTTATGCTTTAGTCTCTAAGGAAGAATTATGATTTTTCTTTGCTGAGGCCAGTTCCTCATTTTCCTCTTGATCTCATGCTCTTTCATCTCTTTTAGAAGCTTGTCCCATTGATTAATTTCTCTTTTCTCTGTCTGTGTTTCTCATTCCCTGTCTCTCTCTCTGAATCTCTCCCTCCTCCCTTTCACTTTGGTTTATGCTTTATTATTCCACACATACTCAAAAATAACCTCTTTATTTCATTGATCTCACCTTAATCTACCATTCTCTATCTCTACTACTACTAGTCAAGCTCCTCGAAAAATTTTATTGTTTATTTTCTCCATTTCTCCAATGCTCATTCACTTTTCTTTCTTTTTTTGGCTTTTTTTTTTGGAGGGGGGGAAGACAGGGCAATTGGGGTTAAGTTACTTGCCCAAGGTTACACAGCTAGTAAATGTTATGTGTCTGAGGTCAAATTTGAACTCAGGTCCTCCTGATTCCAGGGCCAGTGCTCTATTCATGGTGCCATACTCACTCACTTTTCAATCCCTTACAATTTAATGTCTGAACTCATCACTTGGTGGAAAGTGAAACTGATAAATATACAGGGTACCACCAATCACAGGATCTTCCCCAGGACACTTGAAAACATATTGGGTGAACAGAAATCTATTTTTTTTTCAATTTATGTACATATGAAAGATCATTGTCCTGCATATATGATACCTATTTAATTTTCTTAGTCACAAAAGTTACTATTTAAAAAGATTTTGACATATCTCCACTACTTATACATTATGAAATCTTTCATTCTTTTTTTTTTTGGAAGGGGAGAAGGCAAGACAATTGGCATTAAGTGATTTGCCCAAAGTTACACAGCTAGTAATTGTCAAGTGTCTAAGGCTTGATTTGAACTCATGTGCTCCTTACTCCAGGGCTGGTACTCTATTCACTGTGCCACCTAGTTGCCCCCAAATCTTTTATTATTGAATCATTTTTTCCCTCTTTTTATCTAATCAACTAGAAAAGTCTTATTATTTCTACTTCCATAACAGGTCCTATGTTTACCTCATCTTATTATATAGGTGATCCCCACCCTAAAGTGAAGAATTCATCATTTATTGCCTGAAATACTTTATTAGTTTCCTAAAAGATCTCCATAATTTCAATATATATCCTCTTTGCCCAAACTTTCCTCCCAAAAGCTACCAAATTGTTTTCCTAATATAAGCATCCAAACCTTTCAGATTATTTTTAATGATTTTGAAATAATATTTAAATTTCTCAGTATGTCAGTTAAAGGCTTTTTACAATCTGGTCCTCGTCTTTTCAGACATGTCATAATACCTCTTTTTAATGAATTCTATGTGTCAGTCAAAATGTACTATTAACTAGTCTTTGAATTTGATATTTAATCTCCTTTCCTTTATTATTTTTGGATCTCAGTCCAATTTCTAGAAATTTCCAATCTCTGGTCCAATTTCATTCCCTCCTCATAACTGCCTCTTCAAATGTTAATTACCTTCTTTCAAGATTCGAATCAAGCACCAATTCCTCTGGAAGGATTTTCTGTTGCCTCTAGTCATTTATTTTTATTGTTGTTGTTTTGTTTTCTTAAAAATAACATATCTGGGTTCATTCTGCATACTCAGAAAGTCTTATATTATTTTTGTGTCATGGACCCCTAGGCAGTCTGAGAAATCTTGTGGGTCCCTTCTAAGAAAAATGTTTATAAATATGTAAAATGGAATACATAGACTTACAAAGAAAACCAATTATATTAAAATAGTTATCAAATTGTTTCTTTAAAGTTCACAGACCCCAATTTAAGAACCTTTGTAATAGCTCCTTAAAGGCAGGGGTTGATTAATTTTCTCTAATTTGTCTTCAATTTCTAGAACAATTACTGGCATATAATATATGATTAATAATTAATTTCTATTGTAATTGTTTAGTTATATGCTTTGTTTTATGTGCAGATACATATTTATACTTATATATGGATTATAAAAGTGTTAGTAGATTGGGATTATAACAGACCACATTTTGGTACTAGTTTAGTTACTAATTAATTTTGTGACTTTAGGAAAGCCACTTGGTCTCATTTGGCCTCAATTAATTTTTCTGCTAAATAAAAAGGAATTGGTTAGACCTAAGAGCCCATTTAGTTTTAAAATTCTATAATTCTGTAATACACATATGTGATATTTGAACACAATTCAGGATACATAATTTTGTCCTATACAATGGAAAATTTTCTAATGTCCCTTGATATTATACTGTGAAACCAAGATAACATAACAGTCTGTCACCTTTATAACTAGGGAACTATGTTGTTTCTTTGGAGAGCTGATTAGTAGATATTTTTTAAAATACTCATCACATACATTTTCTTATTGCATAATTTGATTGTTTTGAAAACAGGTCTCTTCAACAGACATTGCATATTATCTAGATAGGTTTCTATCATATTCAGAGAAGCAATTACTATTAAACTATATAAGTCAACTCAATTTAGAGAAATCTTGCCAAGTGCTAATGGCAGTCAACAGAATAATGAATTACTATGATTTTTCCTTCTCAAATACTATGGGCCAGATTAATTTTATTAAAGGAAACACAAATTAAGTTGTCTGAGACATGTTAACTAGCAGTGTTCTTTTGAAATTTTTCAAATTTTGCATTAGAAAATTACCAATTACTATCATAAAGTATGAAAGCAGATGTATTAATCACTGAGAAAGTTTTGCACTAATGTTAAATTAAGGATTGGTTGTGCAGTTTCAGTATTTGATATATGTGGACATAAAGAGAGATGTCTTGCATAACAGTGAGAATATAAACTTCTCTTTATTTCTATTTGGAATATTCATATTTTATTCTTCTAGTAGCCTAATAAGTAATTAGCATGAAACTGTAAAAAAAAAAAATTTGACAAAGCCCTTTAAGATACACGATGCCTGATTTTAAAGGATAATTTTAGGATCACATATAAAGCAAGTGTCGTGTAATGTTTATTGCTCTGGTGGTTGTTTGCTTAGGGGGTGAGGTTCAAACATAAAAATATATACTTAGTAATAAAATCAAAGTCATAAGCTTATCTCTCATTCTGCTTTTCCTCCAAAGTGAGCAGGTGAAGTCTCTTCAGATTGATTTTGTCTCTTTCTTTACATGCTACAAATTATTCACTGATTTTCTCCATTATAGTCTTACCATATATGATTCATATGCAGACATGCAACATAGGGAAGTTTGGTTCAAGGATAGTTATATATATAAACAATAATTGGAAAAAATCTTATAGAAATTGAAAAATCATGTAGAAAATGACATATATATGTAGGAGTTGAAGGGAGGAGAGAAACAAGTTTTTTCTTCCCTAAAGGAAATGAAAGCAGTCACCAATCAATAGAACTTTCAGTTACCTTCATAAGGGTTGTATGTATTTGTTGTTTTGCTTTGGTTTTGTTTGTTTGTTTTTTAATGAGAAGATCTCTTCCTAGGCTACTGAACCAAACCTGCAACATTTAGATTCTATTCCCTGAACTCTTATTGCAAAATTACTATAGAATCTTTTCTTTAATTTATTTTCATTCTGTCAATGTCATAATACATGTTCCTCCCCAAACCCAAACTCTGACTTAATTTCACATGTGGTCATTTGGATTTGCTTCTTCCCAACCTTCTATATCTGTGTGCAAATTTCTGTACTTTGTTTGAGACAGAAACAATACCCTGTTTTTTTTTCCTGAGACTGCTATATAAACAATTTTCACTATTAATGGTCTGCACAAAGAATATGAATTAATATCCAGTATTTTTTGGAAGGCAACTGATCAAAAAGTAAGGATTTTATATTTTTTAGTACCGTGCTCCTCAATTATAATTCCTAAGGATGCATTTAGTTATTAAAAATGAATATGGGGATAGCTAGCTGGCACAGTGAACAGAGCACCAGCCCTTGAATCAAGAGAACCGGAGATCAAATCTAGCCTCAGAGACTTAACCCGAAACTAGCTGTGTAACCTTGGGCAAGTCACTTAACCCAAATTTCCCTACCTCCCCCCTCTAAAAAGTAAAAAATAAAAACGAATATGGGAATTATATCACAAAAAATGATGAGGCTAAGCTAAATGGCCTCTGAAATCCATTCCAACTCTAACAATATTATCCTATGGCCATTTATACTCCAACATGTTGATCAAATCTTAATATTGCATTAATCCAGAAAGATGAATGGAAAAGAATTGGTTTTAAAAAATCAGAATTTGATAAATTTCACATATGACATATGTTGATATAGAAATTTCTGCTTTTTTTCTCTTAATTGATATGATTTGTCCCCTTATAGATATCACTTCAGAGTATGTGTGTTTGTGTGTGTGTGTGTATGTGTGTGATGAATTACTCTATTACTCATTTCCTCAAAAATCTTACGCATCTTTCTATTGTTTCTAGGAGGGAATACAGGCAGTTCAGTCTAGTACTTTAAAATCTTCACCATCTAGATAAAGTCTAAATTATAGACATATTCCATATTATTTTTCTTCACATACACTACATTCAAGCAAATGTCAATACTAACTGTTCACTAAATTCAATCTTCTTTCTCCATAATTATGCACAGTCTGACTGCCCATTTCAGTGGACACTGGCCTCATATAGAAGCTAGAAGTTGTTGATATTCACAGAGGCCAATGACCCCCAGGCATAAGGTTCCATATCATCTTCATCATTGTGGAAACATGACTTCTTTTAGTTTAAGTAGTCTCCCACTCTACCAAACTAAAGCTTCCCCTCAAATGAGAATGGGTAAAAATAATTTACACACATACCCACACACACACACAAATCCACATCCACACAGTATACACAAATGAATTTGGTATGAAAGAAACAATGTAATCCCACACAGAAAAGAAAATACTAAACACAAAGGAATCATACTATTCATTTCAAAATGATTAAGATAGAGTTAAGTAATTTACCACTACCAGTATAGTCCATTGGGATGCTACTATTCAATATTGTTCGAGGCATGAAACAGCGTTTGCAAGACTGTTATTTAACTATTTGACATTTTACTTCTCCTAAGCTTAGGACAACCAAAAGCTAAATTTCAATTTTTCTGTTGGTATCAATATCACATACTCAAACATCTAGATAGCAGGAAGAGTCAAACTAGGGAGTGGTTGTACAATTAGCATTCTATACAGAATTTGGACTTACCAGTAAATTTAGTTTTTCAACACATTGAGGGGCCATGCATGGCTTGGAAGCTGGACTCATTTTCCAAAATTTTTTGTAATAGAGCACCAGCCCTGGAGTCAGGAGGACCTGAGTTCAAATTCGTCCTCAGACACTTAGCACAAAAACTAGCCATGTGACCTTGGGCAAGTCACTTAACCCCAATTGCCCTCCAAAAAGCAAAAAAAAAAAAAAAAAAAGAAGAATGATCACTAAACATGCTCCCACAGGAATGGGAAGGCACTGCAAGGCAGGCCATCTGCTACCATGAAAAGTCTGAGAATGTACTCTCTCTTCAGCCTGTCTCTTAGAATTATAAGTTTAAAATCAATCTCCCTTCTACCTCCTATGTAAGATTTTCTAGGCCCTCACCTCATTTTATTTGTACGGTTTTTTTTTTCTGTTTATCAGTTGTACATATGCAGTAGAATATAAGCTCCTGAGAGCAGGGTTTGTTTTTATTTGCTGCTCACAGAACAGTCCTTCCTAAATGTTCCTTGAATTGAACTGAATTATCTTGTCACTGATAACTTATATTTTATTCAAAGTACTCTTCACCTGCCTCCCTTTGAATTTCTCCTTTAAAATAAAATTAAAACAAATATTTTTATGCATCAAATTATAAAGTATAATTAAAATATAAAGGATTTTTTTGTGTTGAAATTCAGAGAAGGAAAAAAAAGAGAATTTGATCTTTGATCTAAAAGGTGTTTCCATAGAATTTGTTCTTTAATATGTTGTAATGATTCATTTCATGAAAGTTCTATCATTTTCAATTAAACACTATGCATTGCAATAATGATCTAGTTCCCTGGAGCTTTGTGTTCCATTAGAGATTCAATTATTAAATACTGGGAAAAGCTTAATTAAATATATTTAATTACAATTATATTAACCCTTTGACTAAGACATTTTTAAGTCATATTGGAACAAAGACCATGAAAATTTTAACTTAGTCCCTATTTAAGAAACATCTGAATACATTTACCAAATTGAATTATTAACATTTAACAATCATACTGTTGAAAATATCACACTGAAACTATGATTTTGTCTCTTTCTAGAAATGCAAAACATATATATGTATATAATTAGTCATAAACTTTAAGGACCCTTCTAGTCTTCTAAATGATGATCTGCATAAATGTTTGATAATACCAGATGAACAACTTTATATTTGATAAGATAATATTTGTTTTAATAAACTGAAGTTAATAATTTTTTTTGAAATATTGGCCTGGAATCATATGGACAAAATGGAACTATTAAGAATAAAATCAATGAAACTACTAAGACCACACAATGTAGCATATTTGCTTTTAATGTGAGAAATAAATCATGCTCTATTATTCATATACTTCATTAAAGTCCTATGAAGTTGCCATAACATGATGTGGAGATGTCTCTATGCTGTCAAAGGCTATCCCACAGTAGACTTCTAATTCTGGTAGGTTCCAAATTTCTGTAAAGTCTTTGAGTATAGTAAGATGACAGACAAAATTCTGTCATCTAAGAATAGCCTATCAAAGAATGGAAATTTCCATCTCCAAAAGGTTGGCCATATAATGATAAATTCAATTGAGCCATGAGAAATAAGGAATTTGTTTCCTAAGGAAAAGAGGTGTCAAAATATATTTCTCTGAAGTGTCTAGGGACATTGATGAAAATCTTGAAGTATTGAAGTATATTGAAATATAGAGGCAGCTAGATGATATAATCAATAGAGGTCTGGGCTATTTATTAGTTGTGTGAACCTGGGCAGTCACTTAACCTTAATTTACATTCGTTTTATCACTTAAAAATAGGCATAAAATAGTACCTAACTCCCAAGATTTTTGTAAGGATAAAATGAGATAATATTTGTAACATTCTATATAAATGCTAGCTAATAATAATTTTTAAAAAATTGAAGGACTTCTAGTATAAATGGCAGCACTTAAATAAAATTAAAAAGCTAAATTTAGCTCTTCTAAATGCAACAACAAGAAAAAAATGACCAAATTGAAGATAAATGATTAAAAGAAAGTGATGAAAAGAACCTATAGAAAGGTAAGCTCCATGGGGGATAAACAGCAAAAAAAAAAAAAAAAAAAAAGACCAAAGGGGAATGGGGGGGGTAGAAGATGTTACTAGATTTGATAAATGTTAGCTAACTGCAAGAGAGTGCCAAAGGGAAAGAGAAATAGCAATTATGCCCGACTCATTGCATGTCACTGCCTTTTAGGGAGTGTGATCTTCTGACATTGTGTTTCCTCCATTAGGACTATGCTCACTGGCTCTCCCATTGACCTGCCTCAGCCTTGGCTCCATCTGGGACTTTATATTATCAGAAAAAATCTAGAAGTGACCTATTAGGATTACTGTTTTTCCTACAACAGATTTAGTGACAACTTGTTGTAACTCCTATAAGCTACCCAACCATTACCCCAAACTGCTCCTGGTCTGTATGACATAATATCTTCACATACTGCATCCTGGAGGGTGTTGTTAAGAGTGTTGTGATTTCACTCTTGCCTCCCTAATTCCTTCAGAACCCTGGACTACAACATTTCACATTAGAACAAAACTTGATCTGGTTACTACTAACATTCATCTGATTTTTGCTACATGGCTGCAAAATATGGAATACATGTATCTCTGAAAAATTCAAAATGATTATCATGACATGTACAATGGAGAGGCACATACTAGGTGTGAGGAGGATATAACATGCAATTAATGAACAGCTAAAAGGAGAAAATTAATAAAGAATACCAACAGTCATTGTAGGAAAGGAGAATATGGGCTGGTCATGTGGAAAGAATCAGGAATGAGCACTGGAAAGCCAGAGTGCTCTATTAGTACTCTTCCAATATCAGGAAAAAGAGAGGAAGAATTCTTAAAACAATGGTTTCATCCCCCTATGGTGAACTTAGATGGACAGGAATGGATGGATTGCAATTAACATGATTGGATACAAAATTCCGAAGTGGTAAGATCACAGATACTTTTCAGTACTTTACAAATATTTTATTTAATAAATTCAGAAGACTATTTAGAAATAAATATAAAACAAAATTCATCAAATAGATACATAATCAGGTACTTTAAAATCCTAGCTATTTGATTTTTTTTCCTATTGACTTTTTTGGATGTCATGAAGACAGATTGGACAGACTAATCAATCACTCCATCAACAAGTATTTATCAAGTGTTTAGTATATTCCAGGCCCTGAAATAAGTACCAGATACACAAGCAAGTTGGGGTGTGGATAGCCCTTATCCTCAAAGAGATTAAGTTCTAATGGACCAGAAAACCTGAGGTATATACAAATAAATACATACACACATATGTGTATATATATATACACACATATACAGAGAGAGAGACAGAGAGACAGAGAGACAGAGAGAGAGAGAGAGAGAGAGAGAGAGAGAGAGAGAGAGATGATAGAAGTTAATTTTGAAGCAGGTTTTAGAAGAGGTTTCTGCAAAATGTAGAATTTATGTTGAGTCTTAGAAACTAACATCCAAGAATCTAGGAATAAGGATATATAGATCATAGAGGACATGGAAGGGAGTCAAGTGTCAGAATAGAGAGAAAATAAGGCAAAATGGGACAAAGATATTTCAGTGCTAAACAAAAGGCTTTATGTTTTATCTGGGATATAATAGAGAAGAAATGGAGTTTGCCAAGGAGGTGAGTGACATGGTTAGAATTGTACTTTAGAAAAATACTTTTGATATCTGTGATTGCAGTACAGAAACATTCAGGGCAAGAAAACAATTAGAAAACTATTTTTTAAAAGTCCAGATGAAATAATGATAGTCTGAAGTAAGGTTGTGACTTCTTTATTTGAGAAAAGGGAATATTTAGGAGAGATTTTATAAAGGCAGTAAACATTATGATTTAACAACTGATTTGAATATGTGGAGTGAGTGAGAAAAAAATTGAAGATGATAGTAAGGGGGTAAAACAGTTTGACTGAGAGGATGATAATCCCTCTCTCTTTAAAGACTACTTTATAAATGTGTACATTTGTATAAGGAAAGTAATAAGAAATAACTAGAATCCCAAATCCCTGAAACCTCTTTGAAACAACTAAAGGAGAAAATGACTGAACTTTCTGCTTGCTATATTTTAATGGGGAATTAATGAAATCATTTCTCATCCCTAAAATATGCAAAGCCTTTAATACATTTAAGTTTTCGGTAATATACTACTCTCTTTGACGCAGCTGACCTTGTAGTGAATGTCCTTTGTGTGTCTTTTCCTGAATACAGATTATGTACTCAGTAGTTATTGCAATTTTTTCTCATTTTGTAGAATGATATCTGAACATTATGACCTAGCTTTCACAATAGCATACACATACTGAGTTAAATATCATTCCAGATCTCTTTGTAAATGTTTAAATTTGATTAGCCTTGTGTATGCATTGCATGTGTATATATGCATGTATATTATTTTGTTTCCTGCTGCTTAGTTAAAGCAGTGTTGTGGGGTAAAGAGAGCATTGTACTTAGAATTAACATTCCTGAGTTCAAGTTCCAATTATAGATCTGGCGTTAACTTAGTTCTCTGTGTCTCATCTTCCTCTCTTCAGTAAAGTAAGTGGGTGAGATTACATTGTTTCTACTGATCAGATAATCATTGATGACCCTATCAACCTGGAAAAAAAATGTTTTTCCTACTGGCCATCCCTTGCTCATGTTCAAGTCTCTAGAGTATACCATACGATTTGATATTAGTGGACATTATTATTTGTTTCTTAAAGGAAAAAAAAGTAAACTGAAGAAAACTGAACTCTTTTCTGGCCAAATAGCATGTGGGATATTGTGTTCATTTCTATATACCATAGCTAGAGTAGGGCAATTGCGATGGTGAAGGGCTTTGAATCCATCTTATTTCATGACTAGATGAAAGAAGTGGGAGCCTGGGGAAGAGAAGATATAGCAAGGGTATGATAGCTTGTCTGAAGTATTTTGAGGAGGTATTGAGTTTATTCTGCCCTCAGATGACAGATTCAGAAGGAATACTGAAGTGAGAGGAAGGGGGGATTAGAATTGATGCCAAAAAAACCTATCAATTGGATTTATTGAGGCTCTTCAAGTGAAGGTTGGAAGATCTCTTATTGGGCCTAATGACAGCTGAAATTTATTTTCTATTCTAAAATTCAGTGACTTATTGCTTAAGCAGTGCTGACAACTAAGTATATATCAAAGAAGTCTTTAGGGGTGATATTTGAGTTAATTCTTGAAGGAAGACTATGATGCTGAGAGATAGAGCTAAGGCAGGAAAGAATTCCAGGTGTATTGGGGAGTATAGGAATGGGAAGCACCCATGGGATGAGAAGATATATGAATACATGGAGGCAGGAGATAAAGAAGTGTTTGAGGAACACTAAATGAATCTCTTGGCTGGGCCATATAGTTCATGAAAAAAGTAGTATGAAATGAATCAAGAGGCAAATGAGTCAACATGTTATTTCATTCACAGATTTGAATTTGATGGGGACTCAAAGTTATCTATATGATGTAATAGATGAGGACCTAGCAAGTGCAACATGTGCTGCCTGGTTCACATTCATTTAGTAAGCTTTGCTGTGAGTATATGTACTAAAAGCACCTCTCTTCCACTACCCATCACATTACCCTTTGCCATTTCAGAGCAGGTCATATCTGACTGTTTTCTGTGGTTTATTGTGTGGTAAAAAAAAAAAAAAGCCTGCTGAGTTTCAATTGAGTATGCATGTATATATATTTTAGGACATGATCTCTTTTTTTTTTTACCCTGGAGGAAACTAAATGAAAAGGAAGCCACTGAATAGGGGAAAAGGCTTCTGGTTGCTCCCTATTCCATTACAACATTTTCATATACTCACAATGCCTCTTTATTTTTATCTGTCTCATGTTCATTCTTTTCCTCATTAGATGTTATTGAGTAGTATTAGATAGAATAGATTATATTTTAGCTTTTTGGGCTTTAAAGATGGTCAGAAGAACAACTGAATGTCTGGCAAATACAGTCAGTAATGGAATTCACTAGTAGCCACACCAGCTAAGTCTTGAGAAGAGTCTGGCATTGAGACCCAACATTGGTCAAACACTTAACTTAATCCAATCTGGTAAAGAAAGGAAAAAAATTCCTAATGTCATACTCTGAAGTGAATTTTGTCTCAACAAAGACTAGGAGAATTGATAAAATGACTCCTCAGACCAGGAGGTACCCCTCCGTCATAAATGTCTCTTACACACATGCTTCAATATCCTTTGCCTATAAGCTTGAGCCAACTATCCCCATTAGTTAAAAAGTGCATTCTACAGTTTAGGAAGATATTTTCCAATAAAATGTATTCTATTAAAGCTTTAAACTGTACCAAGATTTTTGGAAAACCCCACATTAATTACATTCAATTCAATTTAACAAGCATTTATTATTTGCTTACTTTGTAAGGCACTATGCTATGTGATGAGGATTTGATGTTGTTCAGTTTAACCAAAACTGCGTGGTCCCATTTGGGGCTTTTCTTGGTAATGATATTATAATGGTTTGCCATTTCTAAAATAAAAAACTTATTTTAAAAATAAGGAGACTGAGGTAAAAAGGGTGAAATAACCTGCCCAGAGTCACATAGCTATTAAATGTCTAAGGTTGGTTTTAAACTCAGGTCTTCCTTATTTCAGGTCCAGTGCTCTTCCACTGGACAATCTAGCTTACCTGTTGGGAATATACAGGGAAACAAAAGAATCCCTATTCTCAAGTAATTCTAACAGGGAGAGAAAATGCACATAGACAGCTAAGATAATAAAAATATATGCAAGTTAAATCTAATTTTTATGGGAAGATTAAGTCTACAAACTTTGTTTCATCATGTCAGTCTTATGCTTTAAAAATTTTAATGGTTACTCCCTAACTCATCAAAGTAACTTCAAGGTCAAGTCAAGTTAATAAGAATTTATTAAGTTCTTACTATGTATCAGGAACTGGTCTTACCTTTGTAGTTGAAAGAAAAGTAAAAAAAAATGGTCTGTGACTTCAAGAAGCTCACATCTGCATGACTAGGTTCAAACACTTAGTCAATTAAAAGGCACCACAATTTCAGGAGATGGAATGATGTATACAAGGATCAAAAACAAGATCATTGTTTGCTGCATCATGGAGTAAGTGAAAGGGAATAAAATTTTAAAAGAATGGAAATATAGGAAGTGGTAAGATTTTGAAGGGTGTTAGAAATCAGAGGATTTTATTTTATCCTTGAGACAACAGGGAACAACTAAAGTTGAATGAAGTAATAGAGTGAAAAGGGAACATAGTTGGGAAGATTAGTTTAGCAATTGAGTGGAGGATGGGCTGAAGTGGAGAGATACTTGTGACTGGAATACCAACCAAAAGGCTGTTGCAAGAGACCAGGTGTGAAATAATAAAGATTTTTACCAGGGTGGTGGCAGCCTCAGGAGAGAGAAGAGATGTGAAGAAAAGACAGTACTTGCCAAAAGACTGGATATGTAAGATAAGTAAGAATGAAAAGTGAAGGTTGACGCCTATGTTGTGAGACTGGATGGCTGTGATGGTGGTGGCACCCTTGTTATCAAAAGGGACATTTAGAAAGCGGGAAGGTTTGGGGAGGAAGCCTATAAGGTTAGTTTGGGATATAGTGAATTTAAGATACATGTAGAAATCCAATTTCACATGGATAATCTGGAGCCATTCACCCAATCCTCTGCCTGAATGTTTATCTTCAGCTTTATTCCTAATAGTTTCATTACTCTTCCATGAATATGCCATGCTCATTTATGACTTGTTCTATTGATTATATCTTCATCCCATAGAATATTCCCTTCTTTCCATACTGGCCTCCAAATACTTCCTTCTCCTTTTCCCTGATCTCCTAGTTTCATTTTTCCTGCCCTCTCCTCTCCCTTTCCTTCTCTCTTTCTCCCTTCTACTGACCCAGACATACATTTTAAATTTTGAAATATCTTTTTTCTGATCATGACCTCCTTCCCTTCCCTTCTTTTTCAGTTCTAATCTTTCTAATCCCATTCTTCATCTTCAAGACCTCTGGATCAGATACTTTAATTCTCCTTTTCTCTGAGTCCATATATATATATATATATATATATATATATATATATATATATATATACATACATATATATATATACATATATATATATATATCACTTTCCTTCCTTTATAATACTGATGCTATGGTCAAATGATATAATTATAAAGTATCCTATACTGTCAAATCTTCCCCTTATCAATTTCATGCCATTCCTTGCACATTCCAATTTTAATTTAACCCTAGCCTGGTTTAAACCTCATAATAATATTCATATAGTGCTTACTCTGTCAGGTACTCTGCTAAACACTAAAAAAGTCTTAGCTCATTTGATCCTCACCATAATCCTGCAAGGTAGGTGCTATTATAACCCTCTTTTTTTCCAGAAGAGGAAATCGAAGCAAACAAAAGGAAATTGACTTTTCCAGGGTCACACAGCCAGTAAATTCCTGAAGTTGGATTTTAATTCAGGTCTTCCTGACATCCATTGTACCAGTTAGTATCCCTATACTTATTTTTTTTTTCTTTGCCAGTGTACCTTTGAGAAAATTAGATTATATTAGATGAAGATCTAACTTTTTCTTTAAGAAATTTGAAGAAAAGTTCCCACAACTACTATTAGTGCCCTGTTTGGGGGAGAGGGAAGGAATCCTTTATATCATAATGTTACCTCCTTTCTTTTCATGTGGGTCCTTTTCATGCTTAGCTATAAAAGTAGAGTAATAACATGTTTTCAGAAAACCATAGAATTGCAACATAATTCTCATCTTTTTCTAGAGGCTTACAATTTTTTTTAAACCTGGAAAGTACCTTACTTATCTACTTGCATTTCTCATTCTATAGTCCTGCTAGTCAACATTCAGCTTTCAGTGATAGTTAATATATTCATCATTTATGGAGGTCCATTGCCAAATCATAAAATATAAACTTTTATATAATAGAGATTTTTTTTCCTTAATATGTGGTTATGAATATATTTTTTGCTTTTCTTTTCTTTATTAGCAACGGTAACACTTTTGACAGAGGTTTACCAATATTTTAATGTTTGATAATGGCATTTTTAAATGGATTATAGATTCAAAATTTATGTAATTTCATTTTATATCCTGAAAACAGACAAAAAATCTCAATAAAAAACCAGCTGTGATTTTTTCATGATATTTAGGGGAAATAAAAACTATATAAATCTTAAAGGGAAGAAAAAAGAATTAGTCAATGACCAAGCATTTCCACAGCTGCGATCACAATCTGTCAGGCTTAAAATAGTCCTGAGTGATAAAATGTTGAGATAGATACAATTAGGCACAAGGGACTACTTCTGAATAAATGTTCTCAACATACTTTTGAGAGACTTATACCAGAACACAATCTCAAATTTCCTTTCTTGTTAGCTATTTGAAACGTGTGTGCACAGTAACAACAGCAAAGTAATATTGTAAAAAAAAAAAAATTAAGTAAATTTTGACCATTTCCTTGCTTTTCTAAAGGAAAGCAACTCAAAATGAGTTAACAATCTTGCTTTAATCAATCAAACATATCATTTACCTAGGTCAGGGGAAAAAGGTCAGCACCCGAACTTTACAGTATACAGAGGTTAGAAGCAGAAGGAAATTTAATATGAAAATTTGAAATACCTTAAATGGGTTCTCTGACACATCTTTTTGGTAATTACATTATTTCTTTAGGTTGACTAAATTCAAAGTTTTAGGAAACTATGCACACACATGAATAGATTCTCCCTTACAGTAATGATAAAATTACACTGTGTTTATATATACATGTACACACACACACATACATTATCATATAAAATGGATAAATGTCAGCACCAGATGCCAGCTCCAATAAATAGAATGTAATAGGGTGGGCATAAGTGGACTACAATACCTAAACAATGCATGGATACAATACATTAAAAATAAATAATGATATATGTAGAAGAAATGGTGTGAATATTGCCATCAAAGAAATGTAATATAATAGGGGAGGCCTGGACATATAGGAAGACTGAGAGATAACATAATCGGCTGCATATTGCATTCACATCCTGTCTTTGACAAGAGAATATAAGTTAGACAGGAGGAGAATCAAAAGAGAGAAGCATAATGAAGACCTACGGCTTTTTATTAATCCTCATTCTTTTTCTAAAAGAATATTTTTTTCTTTTTAAATTAGATTTTATTTTCAAATGAAAATCTGCCTTCTTTCTTTTCCACCAGAGAAGAGCTGAAGAGAGGTACCTTGGATTATACCCTCAGATCCCCTTTTATAGGTGAAAATGTCCTCCACAGGAAAGATTCATGAAGTGAGAGGCTGAGTACTGTGGGAGAGGGAAGGGGGAGGGAAGTACAAGAGAAATGATGCACAACTATCAAGTCTATGTGTGAATAGTGAAGAAATGCTAATTCTTACAATCTCTTGGAAAATGTACATGTTGTGAAGCATGGGGGCCTATGAGAAAATGGAAGAAATGGTTGAGCCAAGTAATTGCTTATAAGGAACTGGAAGGGGGGATGTCTGACAACAATGGCAAGTAGGGTTTCTACTGAAGAAAACACCCATGTGGGAGGAGATATATTACTCTGTTGGGAAACTGAGTCTAAGTGATGGAAGCTGGAGGTGCTGAATTTGGAGGCTACCTTCTTTGAGAGATTATTATACATCCAAGTGTAATATCCTATCTCAAAAGGAATGCAACTTCTAGGGGAAGCTAGCAAACATGGGGACACATTATCAGAGATGAGGTTTAACAGTTTTAGGAAAAGAAATTTCTATCAAAATTAAACAAATATGAAATGTAAAATTAAAGCAACATAATTTCATTAAAGAAAATAGAATTCATTGTAAAGGAACAAGTTGGGCTAATTAGGGGGACAAGTACAATATCATTTTTGGGGAGAATTCTATCAAATTTATAGAGCAATACATATGCAAAACAAATTATTCTCAAAAATTCGAAGATGGAAGAGTGGAGAGAGTGTCAGCCATACAGTCAGGAAGACTTGAATTCAAATCAAGCCTCTCACACTTGCTAACTCTATGACCTTGGGTAAGTCACTTACCCTTTATCAGATAGTGTTTCCTCAACAGTAAAATGTGGATAACCATAATACTTACCTTCAAGAGTTGTGCGGGCATTAAAATGAGGCACTATATATATAAAATGTTTTGTAAAAGTTAAAGGGCTATTTAAATGGTATTTATTATTATTATAAGAAAGCTTTACTTCTAATAAAAATGTAGTCCTAACATGTTATCTAGTGAAGGCTAATAGCAAAAAAAGAAAATTATATAAAAATGTAATACATGCATATCAATTCAAGAATCTTTAAATAAAATTCTGGGATGTATATACATCCATGTGCATGTATGTATATACACATATTATATATATGTTTCTGTGAATGTATGAGTATGTATATATTCATTTTAATTAAGCTGTACATAAGCAGTACTGCAAGGATGGTTAGAAACTCTTATTAGCATAATTAAGTGCATCAACACTTAAAGACAAAATTCAAAGAATTACATCAGTAGTTTAAACAAAACTGACAAAATGAAATAGAAATTATTGCTAAAGCCCCACAAAGCATAAACATTGAAGGGCTTTTTTCTAATATAATTTTTAAAGTTGTCTAAAATTAAAAGTTAGCATTATATGGAATAGGAAAATTTCCATTTCCTAGAAGTGATTTCATAAAAAAAAATGGGATAAATAAAAATATCTCCTTTTGCTTGTTGCTATTTGACATCGTTTTAGAAATGATAGCAACAATAATAAGGCAAGAGTAATAAATTAAATGTGTATATATATGTATATATATGAGATAGTTATCTTTATTCATTTATGAGATGGCAGTTCACATAGAAAATCCAATATAATCTGTAAATATATTAACTCGGATAATTAATAGTTTTAGTAAAGTATTAGGCTACAAAATTAACAAATATAACAGACATTTCCATACAGAAGTAACAAAATATAGGAGGAAATATAAGAAAGGAAAATCCTATTCAAAATCTCTGCAAAATACACAAAATATTTGATAGTCTATTTAGTAAACTCATTCAAAAGAAATTCTAAAAATACTTCTTAGAGTGTCTTCAGTTTCTTTAGGTTTCTTGAATATTTTCAGACTATGTAGTTGCTTCAGGTGTTTCTGGCTTCCAAGCTCAAGAGAGGAAATGGAGGGGGAAGGAGACAAGATGGTGGAGTAGAAACAGGAATTCTGGGCTTTGGCTTCCACCTCCTCCAATACATGTAAAAATGACTCTAAACAAACTTTACAGCTAAAGAACCCACAAAGTGACAAAGAGAAAAAAGATCTCCTGCTGAAGAAGGCCCATAGGCCAGCAAGAAGGATCCATCACAATGCACTGGAAGCTGAACCCAGTCCCAAATGAGCCCGCAGTTTTAGCCCCAGGGCAGCCCAGGCCAGTGGCTGGAGCAGACTTCACTAGAGTAAATCACCAACAGCTTTAGCTGTTTCCAGATTTCTCAATCCACAAATGCCAAAGACAAAGTAAAAAGTCAGTGGCGGAACTTTGTTGGAATACGGGGAGCATGGTCTGGCTGCTATGCCCTGAGTGAGAAGCAGAGAAGGCTCATTGGCTGTAGCCACTGCGACATGGCTGCTTCGTGAGCTCCTGGCCAGCAGATGTAGGGGGACAAGCAACCTGAGGGAAATCACTCTTGCTTTGTATCATGGTCTTGGGTGGTGGTCCTGGGGTGTGTGACCAGTGACCAAAGTGTGTGGGGACTATAGAGAGGGTGCCCACCTAACAACTCCAGAAGCTGCAAAAACCCCAGCAATTTGGGACATAGCTCTAGAGCTTCATTCTGGAAACAGAGTTCTACCATGGCAAAGAGCTCAAAAGTCAAGTAATTGACTGCCAGTATGAACAAGAAACAAAAGAATACTTTTTTGGGGAAAAAAAGGATCAAGACATGGAGCAGAAGACAACAAAGTCAGAACTCCTGCATCAAAAGCCTCCAAGAAAAAATATGAATTGAAAGCTGTAGAGGAGCTCAAGAAGGATTTGAAAATCAAATAAGAGAAGTGGAGGAAAAATTGGGAAGATAAATGAGAATGATGCAAGAAAATCATAAAAAGTAAGTCGACAGCCTGCTGAAGGAGACCCAAAAATATACTAAAGAAAATAATACCTTAATTCAAATGGCAAAAGAGGCCCAAAAAGCCAATGAGGAGAAGAATGCTTTAAAAAGTCAAATTTGACAGAAGTAAAAGGAATTTCAAAAACTTACTGAAGAGAATAAGTCCTTCAAAATTAGATTGGAGAAATTGGAAGTTAATGACTTTATGAGAAATCAATTACTATAAAACAGATCGAAACAAATGGAAAAAATAGAAGGCGATGTGAAATATCTCATTGGAAAAACCACTGTCCTGGAAAATAGATCTAGGAAAGATAGTTTAAAAATTATTGGTCTACCTGAAAGCCATGATAAAAAAAAACAATCTAGAAACCATCTTTCAAGAAATTATCAAGCAAAATTGCCCAGATAATTTAGAACCAGACGGCAAATTAGAAATTGAAAGAATTCACTGATTTCCTCTTGCAAAAGATCCCCAAAAGAAAACTCCTAGGAATATTATAGCCAAATTCCAGAGTTCCCAGGTCAAAGAGAAAACACTGCAAGCAGTTGGGAAGTAACAATTTGAGTATTGTGGAAACACAATCAGGATAACACAAGACCTAGCAACTTCTATATTAAGGGATCAAAGGGTTTGGAATATGATATTCTGGAGGTCAAAGGAGCTAGGACTAAAACCAAGAATCACCTACCCAGCAAAACTGAGTATAATTTTATAGGGGAAAATATGGTCATTCAATGAAATAGAGGACTGTCAAGTATTCTTGAGGAAAAAACAGAGCTGAACAGAAAATTTGACTTTCAAATACAAGAAGCAAGAGAAGCATGAGAAGGTAAACAAGAAAAAGAAATCATAAGGAACTTATTAAAGTTGAACTATTTACATTCCTACATGGAAAAACTATTATTGTAACTCATAAGACTTTTCTCAGTATGAGGATAGCTGAAGGGACTCTATTTGTGTTTGTATATATGTGTGTGTATATATATATATATATATATATGTGTGTGTGTGTGTGTGTGTAGGTATGTATGGGAGGATGTATGTGTATATAAATATATATGAGAGTGTGGGTATTTGCATGTTCATGTATACATAGAGGGCACAGGATGAGTTGAATATGAAGGGATGATATGGAAAAAATAAAATTAAGAGGTGAGAGAGGAATGTATTGGGAGAAGAAGTAAAGGAGAGATAAATTAGGGTAAATGATCTAACATAAAAGAGGCAAGAGGAAACTGTTACTATGGAGGGGGAGAGCATGAAGCTGCAACCTGATTCTCATTTAATTTGGCCTAAGGAGGGAATAACATACACACTCAAATGGGTATCTTATCCTACAGGAAAATACAGGGGCAGGGGATAAGAGGAGGGAGCATAGAAGGGATGGCAGATTGGGGAGAGGGTAGTTAGAAGCAAACATTTTATAAAAGGGATAGGGTCAAAGGAGAAAATATAAGAAGTGCAGGGTGGGATAGGATGGAGGGAAATACAGTTAGTCTTTCAAAATATAACTATTATTGAAATTATTTGCGTAACTTCACATGTACAATTTATATTGAATTGCTTATCTTCCCAGTGGGGATGAGTGAGGAGGGAAGAAAGGGAAAAATAATCTGGAACTCAAAGTTTTAAAAAATAAATGTTTAAAAATTGTTGTTGTTGTTGTTGTTGTTGTTTTTTACATGCAACTAGTACATAATATAAATAGGTACTAGGGTATAGAAGCCCGTTTTACCATACTAGAAAGTTAGGGGGGTGAACGGGGAGGATAAAGAGAGAGAACAGATTGGGAGAAGGGATGTTCAGCAGGCTTGCTATTTTGGGGTGGGGGTAGGGGAAAGATGGGGAGAGAAAAAATTGTAACTCACAATCTTGTGGAAATGAATGTTGAAAACTAGAAATAAACATATTTTTTTAAAAAAAGAGAGAAAATGGAAGATGCCAGTCCCTCATCAGTTTGCTGAAAGGAAAATAAGACTGGGAAGAAGCCAACGTTAAAGGAATAGGCATTCTCCATCATATCCCTATCCCCATTTTGCTACACTAGATACTTCAGAGAACTTTCCCTTAGATGAGCTCTAGCACCCTCTCTCTCTTTTCAACTGAGTATCCTTACTCTCAAAAGGGAGAATTCCTTTACTTTGCATTATCTAGTATATACTCTCCTATGTATAGTGTCTCTGATTTCTTTTTTACTGTTGACTTGTATAAATGACTTTCTTTGCACCCTAATTCATTGTGATACTGGTATTTGGAGGGAAAGGCATCAAGCCCTGGATATAGAGCTTAGGGTATTCTTTCCCCATTCATAGAAAACAACCAGCAATTTAGCATGAACCTGAAAATCTCTGCAGACTAATGATATTTAAGAAAGCAGATAGATATAATTCTGTTCTGTTACCCCCTATATCTGATGAGAGTAGAGAGGTCAAGTTTCAGAATTCAACCTCCAGTTATGCTCCTGGCAAGTGTAATGCTAAGGAAATTCAAAGATCTTCTCTGTCCCTTAATAAGGGGTCTCACTTGGAGCCCAACAAGAGAAGCTTAAGTAGGGGTGGTTTGTTTTTCAGGAAGGTCCACACCTTTTGTTACTTTGTAATTAGGCAGTAGGTCATGAAGGTTGTGATGTCCTCTAACCCTGGAGAAGACTCTATATATGTATACTCGGAGGGGAGGTATTGCCTTGGGACTCACTTATGGGAAGTGTTGTGTGATTTGGCCAGATGAGACTCTGAGCAGGCATTGAACTCCCCCCCATATGTTGGTGGTAATCCCTCTGGTAACTATGTATGTAATAGGTAGTTAGAAGCCCTGTGTATTGATATGTTCAATTGTGTGATTTTCTCCGTATTTTTTTTGTCTGTTTGTAATTTCTGTTTGTATTTTCTGAAGTTCAGGGTTCTTACTTTCCCCCCTGAACTAAGAAAATGATAAATATGTTTGATTGAAGTAAGATTGTTAACCCTTTTTGAGTTGCTTTCCTTTACAAAAGCATGTCAAAGAATCTGTGCTAGCAGTCATCCTGGGTATGCTAGGGTGCTTGCTGTTACAGCAAGAAAGAAGGTGTCTCTTGGATAAGGATGAGGAGAGGGCCAGAGATATATATTCTACTTCCTTTCAAGTCACACAATTACTCTCCATTTTACAAGTGAATGAAAGTTCTTCTCACCAAAATTTACTTTTGAATTGGTTTTTATTTTTTGTCATAAGTGATGGTTGGGGGGGGGGAGGGGGAATCAAAATGATGGAGTAGAAACAGGAGTTCCGCAGGTCTCTGGCTTCCACCTCCCCCAATTCATGTAAAAGGTGACTCTGAAGAAACTTTGGAGCCACAGAACCCACAAAATGACAGAGAGAAGCTAACCTCCCACTGAGAACAGCATGGCAAGCAAGGAGGTCTCAGCCATCATAGCGCTCTGGGTGCCAAGCCCAATTCTGCTTGAGCAGGAGGTTTTAGCCCCTGGGTGGCCTGACCAGGCCCCAGAAGGAGGGACTTCAGATCACCAGCACCTGTGGCAGTTTCTGGAATTGTCAACACATAAATGCTAAAAACAAAGAGAGAGGTCAGTGCAGGGTGGACTTTGAGATCCACTAGTTGGGAGTGTTACCTTGCAGCTGCAGCCACACGTAGCTGCTTCAACTCTGGCCTGCAGATTGTAGAGGGAACAAGCAACCAGTCCAAGGGGTAATCGTTCTTACTTCAACCTGTTTGGATCTGGATTGATATCTAGGGTGGAGGTGCTGGTGTGTGTGACCATCTTGCCAGATCATGTGGAGGCTTTAGAGAGGGTACCCAACTAATGCCTTCAGCAGCTGAGAAAACCCCAGCATTTGGGAGTTAGCTCCTCTATCTGGTGGCAGAAACATACTCTGGCAAAAAGCCCAAAAGGGAAATAAATGAGTGGCAACATGAACAGGCAAAAGAAGCAAAACAAACAGAGCAATCCAACTTTACAATCCCATTTTGGGGACAAAAAGTATAAAAGCATGGAACAGGAGGAAGACAGTGAAGTCAGAACTCCTGCACTAAAAGCTTCCAAGAAAAATACGAGCTGGTTACAGGCCATAGAAGACCTTAATAAATATTTTGAAAATGAAATAAGAGAAGTAGAGGAAAAATTGTTAAGAGAAATGAGAACAATGCAAGAGAATTATGAAATGAGAATCAACAACCTGACTGAAGAAAATAATGCCTTAAAAAATAAACTAATTCAAATGGCAAAAGAGGCTCAAAAAGGCAATGAGGAAAAAAATGCCTTAAAAAGCCAAATTTAACAGATGGAAAAAGAATCTCAAAAGCTCACTGAAGAGAATCATTCCTTCAGAATTAGATTGGAGCAAATGGAATCTACAGACTTTATGATACTATTAAACAGATCCAAACAAATGAAAGAATAGAAGGCAATGTGAAATACCTCATTGGAAAAACCACTGACCTGGAAAATAGATATAGGAGAGATAATTTTAAAATCATTGGACTACCTGAAAGCCATGATCAAAGAAAGAACTTAGAAATTATCCTTCAAATCTTACCTGATGTTTTAGAACCACAGGGCAAAATAGAGGTTGAAGAATCAACCGATTACCTCCTGAAGAAGTTCTCAAAAAGAAAAATTCTAGGAATATTATAACCAGGTTCTGGAATTACCACATCAAGGAGAAAATATTACAAGCATCCAGGAAGAAGCAAATTGAATATTGTGGAAACACAATCAGGACAACCCAGGATCTGGTAGCTTCTACACCAAGGGATCGAAGGGCTTGGAATATGATATTCCAGAGGAGCTGCCATTAAAACCAAGAATCACCTACCCAGCAAAACTGAGTATCATGTATAAGGGGAAAATATGGTCATTCACTGGAATAGAGCACTTTCAAGCATTCTTGATAAAAAACAAAACAGAGTTGAATAGGAAATTTGACAATCAAATGCAAGAAATAAGAGAAGCATGAGAAGATCATAAGGTCAACCTTATTCTACTTCAATTTGGCTTAGGGAGGGAATGACATTCATGCTATATAGGGTATCTCACCCTATAGAAGAGTAAGGAGGAAGGGGATGAGACGGGGGATGATGGAAGGGAGGGCAAGCTGGGGAGTAGTGAAGTTGGAAGCACCCACTTTTGAAAAGAGACAGGATCAAAGTAGAGAATAGAACAAGGGGGAGGTGGGATAGGAGGGAGGGAAATATAGTCAATCTTTTACAATATATCCACTATGGAAATGTTTTTCATAGCTACACAAGTCCAACCTATACTGAATTGCTTATCTTCCCAGTAAGTGTGGGTGACAAGGAAGGAAGGTAATGAATCTGGAATTCAAAGTTTTAAAATCAAATGTTTAAAAATATATATATATACTATTATTAATATTATTTTACATATAACTGGGAAATAAAATGTATAGGCACTGAGGCATAGAGATCCACTTTGACTGTAAAGTCAAAGGGGGTATGGAAGAAGATAAGGGAGAGAGCAGATTGGATGAGGGGATATCCAGTGGGATCACTATTTTGGGGTGGTGGGTATGGGAAAAATGGGGAGATGATTTTTAACTCAAAAACTGGTGGAAATGAATGATGTAAAGCAGAGTTCAATAAAGCATTTGATTTAAAAAAAATAAGTGATGGCTTTCTGTGAGAGTTAGGTGAGGCATATTGGGGAATGTTGGTGATGTAAAAATAAAAGATCAATATTTTTTTATAAGACTAATAGCAATGAAGATTTTGTGTTTGCAGCAATTTTGCTGAGTTAAAATTAAAGTCTTATCTAAATTCCCCCTTCAGGAAAATAGCAAAACATTTGCCAAAAAAAAAGGACAATTTATAACAAAAAGGACATGGAAAACAATTCATCAAGAATAAAACTTTACTGACAAAAAAAAGGATAACTGATGCAAATAAATAAAAAAATGATTCTGACACTACAAATAATTACTATGAAGTGAAATAAATATATGTAAAAAATCTGTTAGGAGGAAAAGAATTTTTTTCAAAAATGGGATGCAATAAATGTCAAGAACTTTCCAAGTAGTTTAGATGTTTAGTGAAATAATTATAGTTATTTCAATGTAGTAAAAGATTATATAGATGAGGAGTTCAGAAAAAAATATATCTGAGAATTGCATGAAGGCAAATTAATACAATTTTAGTAGAACTAGTATATTTGGGAACAAAGGACTCAAAGCTACATTCTTATTCTATGTGTGTGATCTTGGGCAAATCTAAGCAACAAATTCCTCAGCTATAAAATGAGGAATTTGGACTAGGTGACTGAAAATGTTCTCTTCCAGATTAAAATCTATGGTCCTTTTAGTGGATGAAAACTGATATGAACTGGACAAAGAGGAGAATATATGCAATTACTATAATAAAAATTAAAAGAACACTGTAAGTCTGCATAATCATAAAGACCAAATGTATCCCCCAAAGGGAAAAAAATAATAAAAAATATCCTCTTACCATTAAAAAGGGAATGAACTGTGGAAATAAGTTTCATACTTATCAGTTGCTTGTCACCAGCTTGCTTGGTTTTACTTAATTCTTTTCAATGTTACAAGACTGGAATTAATAAGTGTATGTGTAAAGCAAAGTTGTTTATGTTTTGAAGTGAATATGATCTAAACAAAAATGTGTTACATTATAAGATAATATTTTTAAAGGAAGGAAATAAAGCTTTAAGTATGGAAATTAAGACAAATTAGAACACTCCTGGAAGAATTCTATAAAACAGAAAATAGATCATTAGTGATACATAATATGTAATCATTCTACAATAGTAGATTGTTGGAAAATGAAATAATTACATAGGAACTCAAAAAATGTGGAGATGGAAAAAAGAATTTCAGAACAAAATCAAAAGTCAACAAGATTAAAAGACATCCAAGAAAAAAGTATCTGATTTTTAATGTAAATTGTACTAAAAAAGTATGAAAATAATTTGTCTTAGGGGAAAAAAGGATGAAAAATCCTGACTATCAAATTTCTTTTCTCACAAGAACTAGAATCAGAGGAATTAGAGATCAATAGAGATTGCTAGATCCATAGATCACTGACATCAGTGCCTTACTTATAATTCAGAATTCTAATATTAAAACAAATTTGAAGTCATTCAGGAAGAAATCCTTCACAAACCATGGGAAAATAATATGAATTGAAGATTATTTTTCTTCTATAATAAGTAAAAGGGAAAAAGTATAGTTTGATATACCATAAATAACAAAATGTATCATATAAAAATAATAAACTTCAAGATGAGCTTAAACACTATTTCAGGTAACTAGTGAAGTATATATATATATATATATATATATATATATATATATATATATATATATATAAACTTGAAGTGAGCAATTTCTGAGTTCAAATCTGGCTTGATATTTATTTATTGCCTGTGTGACCCTAGATCAGTCACTTTAATTTGGCCCACCTTCTTTCCTTATCTGTAAATTGGGGATAATAATAACACCTTCTACCCAGGTTTGCCATAAAAATAAAATGAAATAGTGTTTGTCAAACATTTTGTAAACTTTGAAGTAATACAAAATGCTATTATCTTTGTTTTTGTCAAAAAAATTTTCAACAAATGTGATAAAATTCTTTTGTTCCTACTGAAGAAAACAAAGAATGAACAAGTCAATTCATGTCAGCAAATTGGAAAAAATAAAAAGATATTTAAGAATGGCATATGGGGGGGGGGAGAGTAGGTGGCACAGTGAATAGAGCACCAGCCCTGGAGTCAGGAAGACCTGAATTCAAATTCAGCTTTATACACTTACCACAAACACTAGCTGTGTGGCTTTGGGTAAGTCACTTAACTCCAATTGCCCTCCAAAAAGCAAAAAAAAAAAAAGTCATAAACAGGTAATTTTGAGTTAAAAAAAAATAACTAAGCCTATATTTATTTACATGCTTTAAGGATTAAATAAGACTACAAAATCAAATCCTATTGAAGATCACTGAGAGAACAAAAAGAAGACACTTTAGCACTAGTATATTTATTCAAAAGATAGGACAAACAAAATTTACAAATAAGAGGGATTATAAAAATTAAAAAGAAATAATTAAAAGAAGCAAACATTACTAATTCATATATACATGTGTACATAAATATATGTACATAATAGTAAAAGCTTAGTTTCATAAATGCCCTTTTAAAATTTGCAATAAGTCAGAGTTAAAATTCTTTGCAATGGAGAAGCACTGGAAAATTTCCTGAAAAGTGCAGAAATGAAACAAGCATGATGCTTTAATTATAATTTGATATCATACAGCAATGCTAACTAAAGCATTAAGAGGAGAAAAATGAATTAATGTAATGAACATATTTAAAGTGGCAATACTATTATCTAAATTTTCCCATGATATGATGACAAACATAGAAAACCTTGGAGAATAGGCAAAGAAATAAAATTTCAAAGATTAATAGCTTGAGTGAAAGAGCAGGATATAGATTACTCCAAAAAATCCATCAATATTTCAGTATGATACTACTACAACAAGGAAGATAATATAGAGAGAAGTTTTATTCAAAAGAAACACAAATTTTATTTAAAGTAAACACTCATATCTCTCAAGGGACATGTAAGACATATAAATAATACAATGAAACAATTTTTATAGAAATATAGTAACAGTTAATAGAAGTCTTTACTGAAAATAAACTTTGAAGAAAAGTATAGAAGAAATCAGAGAGCTTGAAATATAGGTCTGGTTGAATCAAAACATAGGAAACATTGTAGGGCTGTCATGAATGAGAGATAAGACAGATTTGTTTTTTTTTTTTCTTTCTCAGTGGACTTACTTTATAGGAGTTCTTGCATCTCTGTGTCAAAAAATGTACAAATTATTAATTATAAAAAAAGTAATTAGTTAGGGAAAAGGGAGGGAACAGGAGGGGACAGAAGGGGAGAGGAAGGAAAGGGAGTCTTGCCAATAAAACCCCAAAAGAGTCACAAACCTGAAAATAACTCAACAACAACAAAGAATATAATCTATACATAAAATTTACTGATCTGCACAGGTTTAGTGAGATGAAATGTGTGGGATATAAGTGAACTTAACTTTGTTTCTCAAATAAGGAGGGATCCAACTGCTGAGATTGTCCCTTTGAGTACTTATGTCTAGTGTATATTCTTCTAGGCTTCTATAAACTTCATTAAAGATATTTTCTCTTTAGTCTTACATAGCACTAAAAGTCTATTACCTACAATTTTAAATTATTATTCACTCATTAAACAGAAAAGTAAACTTTTTAACTATCTTATTTCTTCATTTTTCCATATAGATTAACTTCCACCAAAATGAAAAGATTTATGAGTCAGAATTCTATATTCCATTTCTTTAAAAAATTTACATACAGTTCCAACCCCCATAATGTTGGGCATAGGAGCCTATGTGCATTAATGCTTTTAAAATTTGATCAATAGAATTATGGAAAGGAATTTCAGAGACGTTATCTGTTACCTCACCTGCTCCCATTTGTTAATAGCAGGACATGGACTACTGGCATTTTTACTTTAGTACTATAACTTTAGTACCTAAAATTACCTTCTAACAATGACTTTCTTACATGAGTGAATTTTGAGGTATTCACAAAGCAAAACCAAATGATATCTTTTGTTTAATCTATTTTGATTTGTGCAAAGATTTCAAAATATTCAGAAAGGATCAGTCTGCATCCTTTCAAAATGCAAGTGATAAAATGAATGGGTCATTCATCAGTAGAAGGACGTTTGTATGAGTGAATTAGAAACAATTGGTGTGACCTGCATGCATATTAATCATTTAAAAGGCATTTCAAAATCAGTGAAAGGGAGCTCACAGAAAACAGAAAGATTTACAGCATCAAACAGAGGGAAAAGTTTAGACAAGGAAAAACTGAAAGCTCATTCAAAAGTGAACAGCAGAGAGGTGTTGAGTTGTTTACAGTATTCTGAATAGCAGCTGAGAAGGAGGTGGAACAGATGGGGCCATGGGAAGTGAGAATGGCCTGGAGCAGCCCAGAGGTGGGAAAAATGGTAAACAAGTAAATATTTAGAGAAAGGGAGTTTATGAAAATTAGCTTAGTGACAAAGTCCTTAATTTGTACTAGGTGTTTTTTGTTTCTTTTAGCACGTACTATAAATGGGATACTTAATGATTTGAAAGAAATTAGCTAACATGTTACTAATAATTAAACAATTATTTTAAAATATAAAACAATAAAAAAAAAGTTAACCTACTTGGGAGAAGATCTCTGCATTCACTGTCAAGCTACTTTATAAAATTCTTTCTAAAAACCTATTTTTGATTTAGGGTTTGCTCCCAAGTGACAATAAGTATAACATGTGAGTATATATAATGGATACATATATGTGACACACACACATATATATATATGCATGCATATACAAAATATGAGTGATCATTTGTCTTGTCATTATTGTTATTATTATTATTGAGACAACTTGTTGCATAGAGAAGGTGAATTACAAAATTTCCTGTCCTGTAATTTGCAAATTCAATCCCTGGATGTTTAAAGAAGACCACTTTCCCCATGGAGTTTACTAGTGGATAACCACCTTATATAGAATGTAATATAAATCTGTTATCAGAAGTTAAAGTATAAGGAAATGGTAAAAGTGATAGTGGATAGTGGAGTTCAGGTTAAAGATTTGTTGGAACCAAGAGGAGATAAAATATAGTTTAAGAAGTATTGAGGTAATGATTTATGAAATTCAAAAATAAATAATCCTAATTACAGATATGAGGGATTAGAAACATCTTCATCATTATAAAATGTTCCCTCTATTTTTTAGGAATTGCAAAACACTATGAACAAATATGCTTGGAATCTTGAATCATCAATCAGAAATGCTCCAAACCACCTGCTATTTTCTTAGTTATCTGGACAGTAAATTTGTGAATTTGTCTAATAGAAAAAATAATTTCAGCTTGCTTTTATACTGTGAACACTAATGTCCCCATTTTGTAGCAATTCCTCCATATAACAGAAATTAAGAAAATATACAGAGGAATATAATTCAGGGCAGGGCAGCTAGGTGGCATACTGGATAGAACACTGTAATAGGGCCTGCAATCAAGGAGACTTGAATTAAAATTCTTCCTCAGACACTAACTGTGTGACACCCTGGGCAAGTCACTTAACCCTGTTTGCCTCAGTTTCCTCATCTTTGAAATGAACTAGAAAAGAAAATGGCAAACCACTCCAGTATCTTTCCCAAGAAAACCCCAAATAGCATCACAGAGTCAGACAGGACAGCAAAATGACTGAGCAACAACAACATAATACCAGACAATGACTTGATTCAGAGACCTGATGAAGGAACCGACAATGGAGGAAGGCTCTGACCATATTAGATGGTGAAATGGAAAAAGGAGGGGAGCTTTGTAGAAAGTTTCAAGAGTCATTAATTTCTTCATAGTCTAAGGGTCACAGGTTAATCTATTTCTTTCATTTGAGGCTTTTCATGTTCTTGCCTGAAAACTCCTCAAAATGTGATTTAAAATTTGAAAAATGTGTAAGTAAAGTATTTCACTACAAAAAGATGATATGATGTAAAGGAATTCTTGTTTTGGAGTCAAAAGATCTGGGTCCAAAAAAGAACAATAACAATGAAATTCCAAATTATGAGACATAGAAATTATCACATTTTTAATACTTTGAAAATTGTGAATTAGATTTTAATAATGAGATATTTCACTCAAATTATATTTGTGGTGAAAATATTATGTTTAATTATGGTTCTTAAATTTTACTTAATTTTTTCCAACAGTCTTTCTCAAAGATTATTGATTAGTCAATCATAGTAGCCTTTTCCTTATGTATATGGAGAATTTATTAGAGAACTACACTTAAATCCTATTCCAATGCCAAGTCATGATTTTAAGGTGATTCTAGTTTCCAAAGGACTTTAACAATGGAGTATAAATTTTTGCAGCACCCACCAAGCTAGTCATTTCATAAGGTTCTAGTGATAATCTATTGAGTTTGGCACAGTCTAGTTCATTTTGGAATGGAATCAACACAGATTTGAAGAGAAATTCATAATTTTTTTTCAGTGACAGAAATATATAAAGGCCATTTACTAAGTAATATAAGTAAGTAGAAGGAGAATTACATAAATAAAATGATAGGTCTTTGAACTAAGTGAAAAAATAAAGAAAAAAATCCATCTTCTCACCATAATCTGAACTTTCTATTTGCACAAAATAATACTTTTAAGAGTGGAAAAGAATCTTGTTTCTCCTGGGGATCCTCAAATGAAAAGAAGGAGAAAAAAAATAACCTAACAGGGTGTTTCCACTCCTTAATCTTCCTACCTCCTAGGTTGAGAGGCTAATTTCACCAAATATGGAAGAAGGTCTGAAGCATAGATTGAGTGGGTGTGAACACTAGGATGATAGTTATGCAAAGTGATCAATTAGCATTTCAAACCTTGTCAAAGTGCCTAAGGAAAATATCTCTTTGATGGATGTTCAGTAGGAAGGTTTTAGAGAAAGTAGAATGGCTATTTTCATAAGGTCTGATGCCTAGAGCTCCCCAAGTGTGAAAAGAATGCTGGCTTATGGGGAAGGATTATAATGTTTTTCTAGGGACTCATAACTTCACTGCACATATGTGTTTCTTTATTATATTTGTCACGTAAGAAACTTTGTCCTCTGGAAACTTTTTTTTTTTTTTTGCTGCTAATTCACAGCTTGGTGAATTTAACCATTTTGAATCATGGGTAGAAATTAGAGATACTACATCATGTTCCCAAACTGGGACTGACATTTAAGGATGGAAATGCATATTTATGGGACTGGAGGATTTTGAATTAATCTTTTGGACAGATATACAAATATCAATTTACATAAGTTCTCTCACCAACTTTTAAGAATATTCAAATGTACCTATGTGTTTCAGCATGCAAAATGCAATATAGCATGTTTGTAAATATATATAATACAAAACTATAAACACTAACTTACTACATTGAGTAGTTTTAAAATTGTATTTTCAATCAAGCAATATCCATTAATGAAGTGTCTATAGTGTGCCCATCACAGTGCCTCGAAATGGGGAAGCAATAGAAAGATCATCTCTGACCTCAAGTTTTCAAAGTTTTGCTACTTGTTTTTTTGACTGTTTAACAAAATTTGTTCAGCTTTTATAGCATTAAAGGAAGCATGTTTTTTAACCTAAAAGAATGTACAGGATTACAATATGTAAATCAATTCATTCTCTCTTGTTCTAATATAATTTTGTCTTTAAGAACCCTTGCTAGAACCCTAATCAGCATTCAAGTTATTTCTTTTTGAAACCCAAACATGGCCTTAAGCATAATAAAATCAACTTTCATTTTTCCCCTATCTCTATAACATCTGTATTGTGGTGGGTTTATTTTGGTTCCATGAACTCCAAAAGGAGATGCGTTATGAATAGCATTAATTTTATCTGTGAAATACATTAATGCAAATTATTCTGATTCACTAAGCTTATGTGAATTTTTAAAATTATTTTTCTCTTCTTCTGTTCATCTCCATATGACTTTTTATTGGCCAAATGGTCTTTATTCTCCCAAGTCTTCCCATCTAATGCCCCCTACTCTTAATGGTAGGGAATTATGTCTACATAGTTTGAAAGAAAACCTATATGCACATAAAATGTATCAGTAACAGGAAAAGATGATAAGCAGTTTAATTATACAGTTAAGTTCAATGTGTCAAGATTGGATGTAATCCAAACTAATTCAATCTTATGCTGAGAGAAGTTAAATGTCCAGAACAAGAAAATGTACACTGTGCTTCCATAAGACTATGTCTGGTGAATTGTATTCAGTTCTGAGCTCCCCATTTAAGTGTGGATATTGATAAGTACAAAAATGCCAAAATAAAGCAAACCAGGAAGTGAGCTGGTTCCTTTTGGGGAAAACTTAGAGCAACTACAATGGGTATCACAATATTTGAAAGATCATCAATGGACAAGATATTAAGCTTTTTATTCTTGGTCCTAGAGAACAGAACTAGGAGTAACTGATGAAAATTATGGATTCCAATTTGGGTTTGACTTAAAGAGGGAAGGAGAGAATAGTTTTATAATTAAAAATAAACCTTATCTAATGATTAGAATTTTGTCAAACTTGAATGATTGGAATTACAGCTACCTCAGAAGTCAAGGCTTTCATTTTCTCTCAGTAGAAATCTTCATGTAAAGGATGTATCACTACTTTTAGGGTACATTGTATTAGGAATTTTTATTCACATATGGAATAGCCTCTAAGGTACCTTCTAGCTTGATTTATTTATTTCATTAATTGTTTTTACTTTACATTTTGATTCAATGAATTGTTTAGGGCACATACTAGGAAAAGAAGACTGAATATCCAGTGATTAACACATTAAACCGATAAAGTTAACAATTATTCTTGAATGTCCATAGTCTAGAAATAGAAACCCAGGAAAGAGAATAAAGAGCTATACATATTGCTAATGCAACATGGTTATTTTCATCTATGTATGAGATATGGACTGAACTAGTGATGCTAAATTTTCCATCAATATCTGTTAGCTTGCTTACAAACTGCACCAGAAGCTACCTCTCCCCAATTCACCAAGTGCTGATAAGTAGTCAAAACATTGTCCCTGTTGGAGGTATAGTGAGGCAGTTCCAAACCAAATGCTACATGATTTCAGAGTAAAGAGATCAGTATGAGTTAAGATGATCTGGCACAGCTCTGCAGGGGAGATGAGACTTGAGATAGGTTTCAAAAGAGGAATAGCTTTTTGTTAGGAAGAAAGGAAGGGAGAAATCTTTTGATAGGAAAAAACAAATAAGCAAAAGTGATGAGAATAAACAATATGGATTGCATAGAGCTTAGACAAAGTTAGAGACACCTATGATACAAGGGAAAGAGCACAAGATTTGTAGCTGGACAACTTGGATTAAAATACCATCTATGTCACTTACTACCTTCTGTGACTTTAGGCAAAGCATTTATGTCTATGAGCTTCTGTTTTCTCATCTGTAAACCAAGGGAGTTGTATTAACTGAAATCTAAGGTCAATTCTAATTCTATGAATTTTTTTAACATTCATATCTCCAGACTGTATTTGTACAGCCTGTCTTCTGTGCCTATAATGTTCTACCTCCTCAAATCTGACACCTAAATTCACTTAAAGAAACAGTTCAAATCTCATCTTCTAAGAGAGGTCTTTCAAAATCCCCCATGCTGCTAATCTCTTCTTTATAAAATGACCTTTCATTTACATTGTACATCTTGGATTTAAAGTTATTCATATATTACCTTTCTCATTAGAATGTGAGTTTTTTGAGAGCAAGGTCTCTGTTTTGCTATTCTTTGTATCCTATCATATATATATATATGTATATATATATATATATGTATACATATACACATATATATAGCATATTGCCTGGCTACACATAGTTATCCCTTATTAAATACTTCTTCACTGACTGACAACTAACTGAGGATCTTCTAATCTGCTAGCTTTGTCTTAGTAGAGGGAGTCCTTTTCTGTACCATATGGTTCATCTGATAATTTTTTGATGGGAAACTGTGAGACAGGGAGTGATAAAAAGCATCTGGAATACCTTAAAGATTCACTCATTTGGCATTTTAATAACACTTTCATGTCTATTACCTCTTTGTCTCCTACTATAAGTGTTATGGGATTGATAGTAAGACAGATGTTAATCATCTTTCCCCACACTCACCCTTTTATGACTGTGGAACATAAAATGTATTTTTTTAATGACTTGCTTTAGATTTCATGGTTATTAGCTGAATAAGTACTAGAATCCAGGTCTTCTGCTGCCCAGGTCTCTCATTATGGGTATCACTTAAAGTTCAGGAGAGTCATTAGTTCTAACTCATACTAAATTTCTCTTGACAAAATATTTGAGACAACAGACTACAGAGCCCAACTTCCTCATGCTATTTTTATTTTGTTATGTACCTGCACATTTGGGTTAATACAATGAAATCATGGCACAATTGCCATAATTTAAGGCTCAATTTGAGCATACATTGTGAATGGCTTTATTTCCTTTTATTTGCTGTTAAAATGTATTTTTTAATTTTTTCCACTCATTAAGATATTTTAATTTTTTGCCAATTACATGTGAAAAAAATTTTCAACATTCACTTTTATGAGATTTTGAGTATGATTTTTTCACCTCCCTCCTTCCCTTCCTCAAGATGGCAATCTGATATAGTTTATATATACACACACAATCATATAAGTCATGTTTTCCCATTAGTCATGTTGTGAAATAAAAATCAGAACAAAAGAGAAAAATCATGAGAAAGAAAGAACAAAAAAAAGTGAATATATTATGCTTTGATCTGCATTCAGACTCCATAGTTCTCTCTCTGGATATGAATAGCATTTTCCATCATAAGTCCTTAGGAATTGTCTTTTCTTGTCTTATTGTCTTGCTGATAAGACCTAAGTCTATCATAGTTGATCACTGTGCAATGTTGTTGTTACTGACTACATTGTTCTCCTGGTTCTATTCACTTTACTTGGCATCAGTTAATGTAAGTCTTTCCAGGTTTTTCTGAAATGTTCCCGTTCATCATTTTTTATTGCACAAAAGAATTGTGAATATTTTTATAAACAGACTACACAGCTATCAGCAAGTGCCTTTGATTACCTGGTACAAGCATATTTTTAAGTCAAAAAGAAAAGCGAAATTTTATTGCTAGTGTGAAGTCAGTGTAGAAAATAATTACTATGCTGCTTCAAAGAGAGATGGAGTGAAATGGAGGGGGAAGGGATATGGAAACATTACTACCTTCTCTAAAAAAATTGTCATAAGTAGAAGAAAAAGAATGGAAACAGTAAGCTTATATTTAGACTTTTTCATGTGTCCTCTTTATTGGCATGAAGATAGGATTGTTTTTTTTTTCCCTAATTACAAATTCCCTAAAATATCTAGTTATTTTAATCCTTTCATATGAATACTACATACATTCAGTGGGAAAAAGTGAGTTGAACACTTTTATATTGTGGATAAAGTGAGAGTGTATGAATGTTTGTTCACGTTAGCAATTTGAATACGTTGGTGGATTTTATTTAAACATGAATTTTTTCACCTTTTTATGCAACTTTTAAAAAGATTTTTTAAGTGGGCTTGGGGCAGCTAGGTAGCACAATGAATAGATCACTGGTCCTAGAGTCAAGAGGACCTGAGTTCAAATCTGACCTCAGACACTTAAGATTTTCTAGCCATGTGAGCTTTGGCAAGTCACTTAACCACAATTGCAATATCTTCCCTCTTCCAAAAAGCAAAAAAAAAAGGGGGGGGACTAAATGCATTACAATTAATTACTACCTATACTACATAGACATTATACAAAGAAAAACTTAAATTAATCAAATCTCAACCTAATAGAACTCTTAGTTAAATAATTCGACTCTTCTACTTTCTCTTCTCACACACAGAAGTGAACAAACAAACAAGTGAATGTGTATCACCTTGAAAAATGAAACATACAAAATCTACCTCTAATGAGAGGATAAACACAGTCATAAATAAACATTAAATCACATGAAATTGAAGCAATTAAATAACTTAGAGTTTTTTAAAAATCTTATAGCAGATGTACTGAGGTCAGTGCAGACAGGCCTCAATCTCTTATTTCTCCTTCTATAGCTATAGGGCAATGATGTGATATTTGTAACAAAATCCTCAATCATTAAATTCAGTTGCACTGAATAACATGTAGAAACTTGAAAGAATGGAAAATGTACAGGTCCCTAGAAGTGTCTCTGAAAACAGCTGCACAAAACCCCTGTGGAGCTTAGGACACTGTGTCTTCTACCTTGAAAGCAAAGCTCTACTTTAAGAAAGAATTAAAAATGTAATAAGCTGGGGAAATGAGCAAAAAGTGTGGGAGGGGGAGAGAAGAAAAAAGCTCTGATTGTAGAAAGTTACCACGGTGACAACGAAAATCAAAATGCGTACTCAGAAAAAAAACAAAGATAAAGATCCTACATGCAAAGCCTCAAAGAAAAACATGAATTGGTCTTAGGCCATGGAAGAACTCAAAAAAGGATTTTGAAAATCAAATAAGAAGAAGAGGAAAAATTGGGAAGAAAAATGAGAGTGATGTGAGAAAATCATGTAAAACTAGTTAAGAGCTTGATAAAGGAGACACTAAAAAATGCTGAAGAAAATAACACCTTGGAAAAAACAGACTATGCCAAAAGATAAAAGTTGCCCAAAAAGCCAATGATGATAAGAATGCCTTAAAAAGCAGAATTTTCCAGGAGGTCCTAAAGCTCTGTGAAGAAAAAAAAATTTCCTAAAAATTAGAATGGAGCACATTGGACCTAATGACTTCATGAGAAATCAAGAAACAAAAAAGCAAAATCAAAAGAATAAAAAAATAGAAGACAATGTGAAATATCTTACTGAAGAAACAACTGATGTGGAAAATAGATCCAGGAGAGATAACTTAAAAGTGAGGTAGTGAACTTTACTCTCATCAGAAGTGGCTATTCTCAGCAATAAAACAATCCAAGACAACTCTGAAGAACTTAAGATGAACAATACTATCCATCCCCAGAGAAAGAACTGATGGTGTCTGAATACAGATTGATATATTTATTTATTTTACTTTATTTTCTTGGGGTTTTTTTGTCCATGTTTTCTTTCACAATCATACTACATATGTTTTACATGACTATACATGTATAACCTTTATCAAATTGCTTGCTTTCTCAATGGTGGCAGGGGAGGAGGAAGGAAGGGAAAAAAAATCGGAACTCAAACTTTTTAAAACAAATGTTAAAAATTCTATTTAAGTGTACCTGGGATATAATAAAATAGTAAATAGAAAAAGAGAGTAAGAGAGGATTGAAGATAGCAAGAATAGAGAAGAGGGATGAATACAAGAGTAAATGGAAAAAAACTGAGAAGGGCATGCATTTCTTACTAAATGGCTATAAAAAATATATTGTTTATACTGCATCCAGACTCAGATGCTTTTCTAGAAGAAAATACAGATGTTATACCTATCATAACAAACAAGAAGAGATGTGTGCCATATATAATTAGCTATGCATATAGCCTGTACTTATTTGTAAACATGTTTCCATTTACATCATTTCCTCTGATTTTTTAAAAGCAATTCTCTAATTTGAATTTTGCTTTTTATAAGGAAACATGCCTTGAATAGCTTCCTCAAATAGGTGAAGCAAACAATAATAAGGGGAAAAAAAGTTTGTAATTATATTTGAGACTTATCAAGGATAATAAAGGAGCAAAAGATTGAAGTGGGAGAAATTAAATGAAAATGTTGCAAAAGCAAGTACTAAATGCAATGCACTATTCAGAATATTAAATTAACAATAATAACCTAGTATGACAATGACAACGACAGCACTAAGAATTTCAAATATCTTAAAATTCTTATAAATTTTGGCATAGTTTTTGACTCATATGTCCCTCATTTCTTTTGTTATCCCCTCATACTATAGTTATTCTATTCAATTCAGCAATCACAGACTATGTCAGTTAGTGTATTAGGGTTGTAATTTTTAATATGCAAGTAAAATATAGAAACATCATTAATTCATTCACTTATTTATTTACCTATTTGTTTACTTACCTAATTAGTATAACTTATGGTAGAGAAATAGCAATTGACTGCCTGCCCTCTGTTAATCAATTAAGTTTCACACACACACACACACACACACACACACACACACACTGTCCTACCATTATATAAAATAATATTCTAATATTTCTTCCAGTAAGGCTAGTTGCTGCACTCAAGGACAGCAGAGTGAGATTGGGGGCATAGGAGCATAAGTATAGAGAGCATCATTTTACAAAAGTAAAAGGAACAGAAGGTCAGAGGGGTTAAATGACTTTCCCAAAGTCAGTGACTGATTCAAACAATGAAGAATTCCACACACATTTATCAAAATAAAGGGTTGCATTTGGTGTAAAATATTTTTGAGTCTCAGTATCTCTCTTAAATCCTTTAAAATGACACCTACTCTATCAATGAATAGTGCAGACCTTGAATGTGTCCTTTGCTTATCAATCTTCATTATCTAGTTCTGAAATACTACTGGACACCCAATTTCTCATCCCATGAATGTCTTCCTTTCAACAACAACAAAAAAACTCATTGATACAGAAGCACCCACAGCAACGTTAGCAAAGTGACCTTTTACTTCCATCAATAAGAGGAAAATAACAGCACATAATGTACTGTACTGTGAACAGAGACTACAAATGAAACTAGTATCTTTACAAAGGGCATAAGAACACTCTCACAGTGTGAGGTACAGAGTGTGTACATGTTCATTTAGCAGAGTCTTCTATTTTGACAGAAAGTCCTGAGGTATATTTATTTTGGGTGAGTTGTAATGAAAGAACCTTAAAGGTGTCAAGATTTAGTTAGGTGAAGAAGGCTAATAAATGTCCTGATATTTAGAGAATGTTTTGTGGTTTGACATTTGTGTTAAGTTTTTGAGAGGGTTAGAGGTTATATACAGATTTTAAGCACTCCACCTTGTTATCTGATTGGAACACTAAAAAAATAAAACAACTATTCTATGTGTAACATTTCAGCATATCTATTTCATTTCAGTCTTAAAGTTTGGGGAGAAAATACACTTTTTATGATGTAAATATTGCTTATTTAGGGAATTAACATAAAACCTGGAATCACTTTATACTTTATCAAAATTAGGATGATTAAAATATTATCCTTTAATGATATAAGTAAAGTCAAATTCTCAACATCTTAAATGTCTCTGGCTTGCTGTTGTTGTTTTAAGTGAGATTTGTTTGTATGTTTAGCAAATGTGGAAAGCAGGATTGGGAACAGCAGAAATTGGCTTTGGGAGTATATTTCACATAATGAGCTTCTTCTATCATGAGAAAGATGGAAATGCCTTTATGAAACTGTGAAAAAACATAACCTGGGATGACATAAGTCATAAGAAGAGGGAAAGATCAGAGCAGGCCACCTGTGCTGAAGACAGGCTTTTCATAATTGCGCCTCCAGCATAGAATAAACTGTTCTCATTGGGAAGACAATTCAATTCATGTCTCTCTCTGGAATGGTGAGCAATTTCCAGGAGATCATATTCTATTATCTACATTACAGATGGGAGAAAGCTATCAGGGTTTTACTTACTTCACTTCTATTTCCTTTGCTCAGGTAACTTGGATTCCAGCAGTGATGGTTTCACAAGGAAAAAAAGAATCTATCTTTTTTTTCTTTTCTAGGCATCAAGAAATAAGCATAGTAAAAGTGTCAAGGAATTGTGGAATTGATAACAAAGAAAAAAATGCAGAAGGATAAAATGTAAATGATCTACTACGAAAATAAGATCTATTTTTTCTGGGAAATTTTCAAGGAATTCATCATTGCCTCAGAAATCTAGGCCTTATGAACTTTTCTTAAACTACTAAAGGTACAATTACTGATTGATCACTTATGCATTCAGGATTATCAATTTGACACTCTCCAGGACTAACAGATGAACACTTCTTGATATTGATCATACATGTAAATCGTGCAAACATTTTGATATCAGCCATATTGCAAAAGAAAATAGAGACAAAAATTAAACAAAAAAAATTAACTAAAGATATACTACAACCTGCATTCAGAGTTCATTAGCTCTCTCTGGGGGAAAATAGCATTTTTCCCCTCTGGTCCTTTCAAATTATCTTAGATTATTGTCTTGATTAGTGTGTCTAAGTCGCTCACAGTTGATCATTATTATCACGTTGCTGCTACAGTGTAAAATGTTCTCCTTGTTCTGCACGATTCACTTTGCATGAGTTCACATAGGTCTTTCCATGTTTTTCTGAAACCATCCTACTCCTTATTTCTTATAGCACAATAGTATTCCATCAAAATCATACTACAAAACTCATTTAGTCATTCCCTAACTGATGGGAATCACTCAATTTCCATTTCCTTGCTACCACAAAAAGATCAGCTATGAATATTTTTTTAACAAATAAGACCTTTTCCTTTTTTTTTAATCTCTTAGAGATACAGACCAAATAATTTTGTTTGTGGATCAAAGGAAATACACATATTTTGTAGCCCTTCAAGCAGAGTTCCAAATTATTCTCCACAATGGTTGGTTGTTTTCCCAACTCCACTAACTTTGTATTAGTGCACCAATTTTTCTACATCCCCTCCCACATTTGTTATTTCCCTTTTCTGTTGTGTTAGCCAAACTGATAGGTGTGAGATCCTATCTTAAATCTTTAATTTGCATTTCTCTAATCAATAGTGATTTAGAGTATTTTTTAATGTGACTTCATACCTCTGTTGACTTCTTCTAAAAATTGTCTATTCATATCATTTGACAATTTGCAACTGAGAAATGGCCGTCATTTTTATAAATTTGATTGAGTTCCCTGTTTGAAGAATGAGGCCTTTATTAGAGGAAGTTGCTAAAATTTTCCCCCATTTCTGGTGTTCCTTCTAATTGACTGCATTAAGTTTGTTTGTGTAAAAGCTTTTTAATTTCATGTAATCAAAATTATCTATTTTACTCCTGTAATCTTTTCTTTCATGTTTGAACATAGTCTTCTATTATCCATAGACCTGACCAGTACATTTTCCCATTTTTTCCTAATTTACTTATGATATCACTCCTTATGTCAAAATAATTTATCCATTTTGACATTACCATGGAATATGATGTGAGATGTTCTATGTCTAGTTTCTTCTAGCTGCTTTCCAGTTTTTTTTCAGCCATTTTTGTCAGATGGTGAGTTCTTAACCTGCCAAAGCCTGGATCTTTCAATTTATTAAACATTAGATTAGTACAGTCATTTACTACTTTAACTAGATTTAGCAAGGAAATTGTACTTCAGAAATATAGCTGGAAGCAATGTACAAACATTCCCTCAACACCTCAAGAACATAATCTCCCCTCTACCAACTCAGTCTGGGGAATGGAGATTCAGTTTGAAATTTAGCTCTGTAGCATTCCTTCTACTAAATTCATGTCCAAAGTCTTCTGTTTACTGTTCCTCAGGTCACTGATGCTAGGATGGCAAATACATGTCCCTTTTTGGGATAGAAAAGAATGAAAAAGAATAAGAATCTAGACCAACTTCTCATAGCCATGTGACCTCAGAAGGAGGAAACTCAACTGACTTTCCCCCTATAACAGGTTTCTCTCACTTGAAGTCATGTGTAAAGGAGTCATGCCTCCAGGCACAAATGCCTCCAAAAGTGATCAATGAATTTGACTCCAACCGTTTTGAAGATGCTGACAGTTCTGGCTATGTAAGCCAATAAGCAGAGTACCCCTCCCCATCACCCCCTCTGGATGTCTGATTGGAGTATGGAGCCATGAACTTCAAACATTCACTTAAGGAGAGAGCCCATCTCATTTCTTATCTGGCTGCACTGCTTTGGAACTTCTACGACTGATTTCTCCTCCATGCACAAAGAAGTTTATTGTTCCAATAACCTCATTATCCTGTAAGATCTCATCACCCTTTGTACTCTACTTCATCATTTCCCTCTACCTCTGATTATAAGGTGGGGAATGAACTTGAAACCTCCTTTTGAGGAAAAAGCTCAGTTCAAGCATCTTATTTCTCCCCTAGCTGCTCTAAATTGAGCCTTTTCTCACTGACTTCTCTACCATGCCACAAGTACCTTTTCTTCTTCTTTTTTTTTTTTACCTTTTGGAGGGCAGTTGGGGTTAAGTAACTTGCCCAAGGTCACATGGCTAGTTTTTGTGTGGGTGTTAACTGTCTGAGGCCGGAACCAAACTTGGGTCCTCCTGACTCCAGGGGCCTTTTCCTCTTTCAACCCTTGTCCAGTTACCTTTGGTGTTTTGTTTTCCACCATTAAAGTCTAAGCTCCTTGAGGTAAGACATTGTCTTTTTTTTAATTTACATACTCAACACTTAGCATGGTACTTTGTGTAAAATATTTCCTTAATAAATGTTTATTGATTATTGATAAAAGGCTTCCCCCAATCACATGGAAAACAAATTTGAACCAGTTACAAAATGTCCACACATGCACTTCCCCCACACTTCATCCCAATTCTCCTACAATCAGTCTCCTAGCCTTTCCATGTAGAGAGGAACCATCTCAGGTGGTCTTGTCATGTGCCAAACGTCTATTATACTCTATGAAGGAAGTGGCACCTTATCTGTGCCTTACAGGAATTCTGAAATGAATTGACAGAGAGGAAGTGTATTCAGGCATGGATATGGCTTATTTTGACTGGAGGGAGGTAGAAGATAAGATGTCAAGTTTGGATAATAGATAGTAGTTTAGTTTGACTGCAATACAACATTTATATGTGGATGTAGTTGAAACAAGGTTAGAAAGATTGGAAGGAGCCAGATTGTGAAAGGGCAAAGTCTTAGAAAATGATGAGATGAGTAAGGGAAAGAGTAGAGTCTAGGATGACCCTATGGTTAGGAATTTCAGTAACTGGGTAAATAGTGGTTCCCTCAACAGAGTTGAGGGTGAGTCAGGTTTGGAGAAGGTGAGTTGAAGGAAAAGCTAAAAAATTTCTTTCTACATATTACAATTTTGAGTTATATTGTATCCAGGGTATGTCTGAGGATACAGGAAAATATATAGATAAATGACAGTCTCTGTTCTTAAGGTCTATGTAGGAGACAAAAATGTAGTTTGCAATGCAAATGACTATGCATAATCAAGTTATAAACAGGAGAAATGGTAATAATTGGAGGGGAGGTACTAGAAATAAAAGGCATTGGGAAAGGCTTCCTGTAGAATGTGGGATATTACTAGGTAATTGAAGAAAGTCAGATAACAGAAATGATGTTAGAGCCATTTCATTCATTGGGGAAAGTCAATGAAAGTGACTAGAGTTGGGAGATAGATTATTTTGTTCCCAAAACAGCAAGGGTGGCAGTGTTTCTGGATGGCAGAGTACATTTCGGAGGAGGGGAAGGATTGTATGTTGTAGGAACACTGAAAAGTTGTAGGTGTGACAGGTTTTTAAGTGTCTGGAACATCAGAGGTTTAGTTGCTTTATGCATAGAATTAATATGTGTATTCATGGGAGCATCTGAGATCACCAAATGAAGGATTTAGAAAGAGAGAGAGAGAGAAGAGGGCTCAGGACAGAGTCATAGAAGATATGCATGGAAGGTACATGTAACTTTAAATTTTAGACATAATTTATATGTTCTATACATTTAATTTAGCTAATATTCATTATATAACTTTAGAAAAGGCACTTAAGCTTCATGTTTTCTTATTTTTTCATCTGCTAATTATAAGATCTACTTGGCACCTATTTTAAAATGGTTAGAAATTTTTAGCATTAATAGCTTATATTTCTACAAAGCTCCTTGGTTACTGAAATATTATCAAATTATGGACCAGAGGCCAGAATATTGGTAGTCTCTCCTACCACATCCTCTGCTTTTTTTTTTTACCTTGCTTACTAAGAAATCTAAGCAGAGACACGAAATCATATATTAGTCAAAACTTTCCACAAAGAATGGGATTAGTAACTCTGAAACATACAAATTGTCTGGCACTGAAGTCATAATACAAATTTGGTCCAGAAGTACCTGTCTCACGACCACACACTCTTTGATCTAGTGATATTGGCCATCTTGTTGTTCCACTTACACTCTATCCCTCAGCTCTGGGCATTTTCTCATGGATTATCCTACTTCCACCCCATGCCTAGAAAGCTCTCCCTCCTCACCTCTAACTACTGGCTTCCCTAGCTTCATTTAAATCCCAACTGATGAATTTGCACAGCCCTCCCTCACTTAAATCAATTCATGAGTAAATCATGGCATCACCTTCCTGATGTCATGGTCTTCTCTGAGAATAAAGGCCAAACAACAGGAACACCACTATCCAAACTACAAGAATTATTTCCCTTCTTAATTCTACTGCATTCCCACTCTTAATTATTTCATTTTCATCCTGTACATATTTGTCTGCATGTTTCTTCCCCCATTAAATAGTGAGTTCCTTAAGGGAGCTCCTTGATTGCTTTTTGCTTCCTTTTGTATTCCCCAGCACTTAGCAGCACAGTGTCTGGCACACAGTTGGTTCTTATTAAATCCTTATTGATTGATTGATTGATTGATTGATTGATATGACTATAAAAAGAAAAGAAATAGAGCAAAAAGTCATTTTTTAAATTTTTATAGCTTTTTATCATAAAAGTAAAAACATATCTCTCAGTTTGTTTTCTTTAATACTGTCATATAGACATATCTTTAGTTTCTGCCAAATTGTTATTTTTTGGGATGTCAATGATAGAAGTTATTTTGCCCAGATTTGAAAAGGGAAGCAAAGGCAGAAAAAGAAATAAAAAGCTTTTAGATGTATTAACAAAATGATAACATAGATTGGAGACACACAAGGCCATATACCTCCTGGGAACTCTTTTCTTGTAAAAGGAAAGTTTAAGATGTAAGTTCAGTATTTCAGCCTTTTCAATGTTACTGTTAATGCCATGCCCAATCACATTTATTGGCAGTTCTCACTTTTATCAATCATTTTTCCCTATGGCATATTTATAAAAGTATTTTATTGCCTTTCACACTTCTTGCTAGTATTATCTCATTCTGATTTTTGGCCAACCTTATCTTTTACCTGCCAATTCTAACTGATCAAGGTTATTTTTGTTTGGTCCTAATTCTCTTCTTCTTCACTGCCTGAACAGATTTTTCTGTACTAGTGGATCTTTGGCAGTATTATTTGAAATCATATTTTGTGATCTCAACTCTGCTATTCTTTTTAAAATTATTTTTCAAACATAATGTGACCAAATATGCTTTAATTTTTCTGGCCTTTAGAATACATTGTCTTTCCTCACCTCTAAAAAAATTATTAACTGGGGTAGCTAGGTGGCACAGTAAATAGAGCAGTTGCCCTAGAGTCCAGAGGAGCTGAGTTCAAATCTGAACTCAGACACTTAACACAAAAACTATCCATGTGACCTTGGGCGAGTCACCTAATCCCAAATTGCCCCCTCTCCCCAAAAAAGCAAAAAAAAAAATTTAAGGAAATAAAAAAACCGTTAACTGTTTCTCAATATTATACTTAGTAGATTGCTTGGAATTGTAAAGTTTATGTCAAGGAAATTAAATTCCCTTTCTTATTTTATTACTTTCAGTTTTTATATTACACAGTAACTCACTTAAAATCTACTTAATATTTTCATTCTGAATCAGCTCCTCTGAAATTAAGCTTACTATTAAGAATACCTCTATTTATCTAAAATCTGAAACACTTAAATGTAACTGTCATTTCATCAATAGGAACACCTTGCCAATAATGCAGATCATGGCATATTCTTACCGATTCTTTGTAACTATCATACAAGTACTCCCAAAATTTAGTTATAGGAAAACAAAACTTTGGAAGTCTTAATCACTTTTGCCCTATCATTGGAGCTCTCTACCTGGTACAAACTCGTCTCAATATAAGATCAGCATATCTTTTTGTTTGTTTGTTTTTCATTATATAGCTCATTGATGACTTTCTTTACCTTTTTTCAGACCTCACTGGTTACATATTGCAGACTATTCAAACTAATTATATGTATGATTTCATAGCCATTTGTGTAAAGAGGGGTTCTAAGCCATGATATCATACATTTGACACCAGTAAAGTTGTAAACACTAGCAAAAATGTATTTTTTTAAAGAAAAGAAAAAAAATGATAGTCATATGCCATTCTCTTGGGTTCAGAAAGCATTATCTGGTAACTTCCTTTTATCAAATCATTCTTGCTAAATAAATGTCAAGCCCACTTGTTTCTATCCAATGGAAAAATGCTTGTAGGGTCTCTAAATTTTTGTGCTCTGGAACAAAGCCCCTGTTTCCTTGCACTTTGTTATACTTGCTCAGACGCCATGGGAGGAGAGCAATTTAATCTAATAGGTTAAACATTATCATATTTTGCATAAAATTTTTGATCTGAGAAAAAAAAGTTATTTGAGAAGCATAGAATTGGAAAAAAATATTGCTTTGTGGTATGTATTGGGGAAGTTATATTTAATCATAAAAATGTATTTTTAGGTCATGTTGAAATGAAAGCAATAATATGCACAGTACATCAAAATTGAAATGCCTTATTAACTGGAGAGATATTCAGCATAGAGGAATGGGTAAAGGGCTAAAATGACTGATACCCATTTGAATGTGATTGTCATAGAAATGATAGATATTATAATCAAAGAAGTTTAGTTCTTTGAGAGAGGTAAATGCAGACTTAGAAGAAGAGACCATCAAGAAGCTCAAGACCTATGCTAAATAATTCTGGCACTCATTCACGTTGGGAAGGCCCATCAAAATTTGGTACTTTTCTTTTTAGAGCTGCAAGAAGAAGAACTGGGAACAATGCTTGTCTTAATGCCTTTACCATACAAGGTGGTTCTGAGGTAGGAAAGTGTGATTTTTAAAATGCATTTTGCTGGTTCAAAAATGATTTTGAAAAAAAACATTTCTTATGTTCAGATTAGAGTGCTCTCCATCAATTAGTAAAGTATATTATATCATATCAAGACAAATGATTAATGAAGACAGTAATCATTTCAAAGTATTTTTTAAAAAGTATAAATGTACATTACCTATATGTTTTATGATTCAAAAGAAGTTCAAATCATACTTGGAAAATATTTATTGGAGGAAAGAGGGGGAATGTTCCTTATTATAATGGCTTCTTATTTCACCCATTCAACAATGGTTAAGTAGCTTAACCTTAATCATTCTCATTCATCTCTTGACTGGAATTTGCAATAACATCCTAATTTGTCTCTGTGTCTGCAGTTTCTTCTCTCTCCAAAATATCCTTCAGATAGCTGCCACATTGATTTTCCTAAAACTGAGATTAGACCTTGTCACTATCATGCTCAATAAACTGCAGTGGTTCCCATTACCTCTAGGATAAACTTCAAAATCTATTTTTAATTTAATGCTTTTTACAATCTAGCTCCAACTGATTTTTACCTTGATTCCCCTCACACATTCCATTTTCTAGTCAAACAGTTCTCCTTAATGTTACCTATATATGGAACTTCTCTCATTTGATTCTTCTTACCAAAAATGCTCTCCTTCTTTATCTCTGCCTCTTAGAGTTCCTATTGACCTTCAAGGTTTATCTAAAATAACTTTGTCTTCAAGAAATTTTTCCCTAATTTCTCATAATTTGCCCTTCATTATTCTCCCCTCTCTTTGGGACAACTAGGTAGTAAAGTAGACCACTGGGCTTGGAATCAGGAAAAGTCATCTTCTTGAGTTCCACTCTGATCTCAGATACTAGCTGTGTGACCCTGGGAATCCTCTTTGCCTCAGTCTCCTCATCTATGACATGAGCTGGAGGAGGAAACATAAGATTATTCCAGTATCTTTGCCTAGAAAACCCCAAATGGGATCACAAAGTATCAGACACACCTGAAATGACTCAAAAGCAACAATATCCCAACATCACTTTCTAATTATGCTCTGACTCTACCATTTCTAATCTATTAATGTATTATATTTTTTTTCTATCCCATTTCCAAAAGAATGCATATTGCTTGTGGGGGAAAAGCTGAATTACTTTATTATTTATCTGCAAAGGGCCTAGCATAGTAAGTGGAATGAAGGGAATACTTGCTATATGCTCCTTGATTTGTTACAGTCTAATAAACAGTAAGACAAAAACAATAATACCAGACATTTTAACAAAGTTCTTTAGTCCTCTCAACACCAGTCAATGAGTAAATAAACTTTTATTAATGAGACTTTTTTTAATACTTTGAAACTGTTCCTATTTTCATTAATCAGTATTTAATTAATTTGTCTGGCTTTAATATAATGAACACTACTAATTGATGATGCAGATTCTAATATGAACATAAATATGTTTAATAAATACTAAAATGTATTTATTTTTGAGGCACCATTTCCTATTCCATGATGTATGAAAACACCATCAGTTTCTGTCTAACATAACGAGAGCATTGAAATAATTATGAGTAGTAAAGGTTATGTAAGTGAAAGTAGATTTGATGTATGATGTTTTAAAAGATGTTGAACAATGTTATCTACACATTTCCTCTCATTCATTCTATGTAATGCAGTTCATATGAAGTTTCAAAGTCACAGGATGAGTTAAAGTAATAATTTGCATTGTCAAGATATTAAGAGAAAGACAAAGAGTTTCCCATAAATTATCTAAAGTTATCTGTAAAGGTGACAGATTAATGAAGAATTTTTCAAACAAAGTTCTCTTACACTTACTAAACCTTAGGGAAGGAAATATATAATCTCAGTTCCATAAGAATATGTTAATATTTAATGACATAAAAAATCATAGAATGATTGATCTAGGTTTGGGATTTTGAGGATATGTAGCCCATACTCAGACATTTTAAACCTGAAGAAAATGAAACATAGAAAGCTTAAGTAACCTACCAAATTAGATTCAAAATAAATGCTGATTGATTGTCTTCAGAGGTACAGGTTAATAACTCAGTTTCTCCAACTCCATGGTGGTCAACATTCTACTCTTTCCCTTTCATCATTCCCTTGAGGGTGTGTGTGTGTGTCTGTGAGTGTGTGTGAGTGTGTGTGTGTGTGTGTGTATGTGTGTGTGTGTGTGTGTGTAGATTTTCCTTCTCTAAGGATTTTTTAAATAGACATTATCATTTAATTCTATCTTTAATGGCAGGCCTATATTGCATGCCTGACCTTCATTAGCTACCATTGGAACCCAAAGGTTCTTTTTTTCCCTCACTTTGAGGTGAAATTGAGTTATTTTGAAAACTCATCATAGCAAGGATAACTGGAGGCTCTGTTAGCAAAAAATCCATCCATATGGTCTAAAAATAAAAGAATCCAAAGAAATCATTATTACATTCATTTAAGGGGCATAGACGAGAAGGGAATTCTGCCTGTTATCTGACTGTTTTAACTTTGAAAATGCCCCTTTTCTATCTATCCTTTTCTTAATTTTCAGTCATTTTTCAGCTTTTATTCTCCCTTTTCTAGCTTATTTTTATCCTTGCTTTCTGAAGAATGGTTATTTTTCAAGGTTCTTTGTATTTCACTCTTTCAGGCAATATTTTTCAAATAGATAATTTTTTTTTTCAAATGATTTATTACCTTCTGATTTACATCATTCATTTTTGCTAGATTTTGAGTTACAAATTTTCTCCCCGTTTTTCCCCTACCCACCATCCCAAAATAGCAGTCCCACAGGATATCCCCCCCTCCGATCTGCTCTCTTCCATATTTCTCCCATACCGCTTTCAACTTTTCCGGGGGATCTCTATGCCCCAGTGCCTGTATATCTTATTTCCCAATTACATGTAAAATAGTATTAATAATAGTGTGTATATATATATATATATACGCATACATACATATATTTAAACATTTGATTTTGAAACTTGGAATTCAGGATTCATTCCCTTCCTCCCTTGTCACCCACCCTTACTGGGAAGATAAGCAGTTCAGTATAGGTTGTACATGTGTGGCTAATGCAAAACAATAACATAGTAGGTATATTATAAAAGATTGACTATATTTCCCTCCCTCCTATCCCACCTCCCACTTGTTGTATTCTCTACTTTGATCTCATCCCTTTTCAAAAGTGGGTGCTTCCAACTTCCCTCCCCCCCAAGCCTGCCCTCCCTTCCATCATCCCCCCTCTCATCCCCTTCTCCCCTACTCTCCTGTAGGGTGAGATACCCTATTTAGTGTGTATTTCCTTTCCTCCTTAAGCCAAATTCAATGGGAATAAGGTTGATCCATTCCCTTTTGCCTTCCTATTCTTCCCCTCTGTTGTAACCATTTTCCCTTGCCTCTTCTATATGAGATAGTTTACCCCATTCTGTCTCTCCCCATCTCCTATCATTATATTCCTCTCTCACCCCTTAATTTCACATTTTTAGTATCATCCCTTCCTGTAAAATTGGTCCTGTGCCCTCTATCTATATATACTTGTAAACATATATACACACATTCACATAAGTATTCTTATACCCTCATATATATACATATACACATGCACATATATATACATATACACACACACATATATACATATATATATATATATAGTCCCCCAAATAGGAGTCTAATGTTGGAATCTTCTGTCTGCTTTGTTTCCTTTGCCTGGTCCTTTTGTCCATCAGTCACTTGACCGATGGTTTTTTTTGACACAATAGGACTCTGCCATCAGACAGGGGAGCTTTCGTCCCAAACACTGGGGTTTTCTCAGCCAAGAGCTGAAGCTGCCACGTGGCACTGGCTGGCTGTGCTGGCATCTCAGTGGCTTCTCACCCTGGGGGCAAAAGCCACGCACTCCCACTTATTGGGCCCCAAAGTCCAGACTGCACTGACCTCTCACTTTGTCCTTCACATCTATGTGTTGATAACTCTGGAAACAGCCACAGCTTCTATTGATCTGGAGTGCCTCCAGCCTGTGGCTGGTCAGGCCCACCCCGGTGCTAAAGCCTCAGAGTGGGGCTGGGCTTGGCTCCCAGAGCTCTGGTTGCACTGGCTGATTCCTGCTGGCCTGCCAGGCTGTCCTCAGCTGGAGGTTAGCTTCTCTGTGTCATTTTGTGGGTTCTGCAGGTCCAAAGTTTGTTTAGAGTCCCCTTTTACATGGATTGGGGAATGTGGAAGCCGGAGCCCCACGGAGGTCCTGGTTCTACTCCACCATCTTGATTCCACTAGCCCTCAAATAGATAATTTTTTAAATTTATTTACTTTTAGTTCACAGCATTGAAATCCACAAGTTTTTAAGTCTGAAATTTTTTCCACCAATACCCCTTCCTTTATGCTCCCCCTTTCCGCAATGTTGCCATGAAATCTGATATAGGTTCTACATATACCTTCACATTAAACATTAATCAACTTGTAAAGAAGAATTATAACCAATTGAATAAACACTGAGGAAGAAAAAAAAGCTAAACTAAAAGATAGAGAGCAAGTAGTTTGCTTCAATCTACATTCAGACTCTGTAGTTCTTTATATGGATGTGGACACATTTCCCATCATGAGTCCTTTGGAATTGCCTTATAACCTTGTGTTGCTGAGAGAAGCGCAGTATATCAAATTTAGTCATCATAGATATGATGTATCTGTAATTGTGTACAATGTTCTACTGGTTCAGCTCCCCTCAACATCAGTTTATTTAAGAATCTCCAGGCTATTATGAAGTCTGTCTGCCCCTCACTTCGCACAATAGTATTCCATTACATCATTCATATACCACAACTCGTTTAGCCCTCTCCCAATTGAAGGTCATATCTTTAATTTCCAATTCTTTGCCACCCCAGGAAGACCTGCTAGAAATATTTTTGTACACACTGGTCCTCCTACCACATGTATGATCTCTTTGTGACACATACCTAAAAGTAATATTGCTGGGTCAAAGAGTATGCACTTATTATAGCCCTTTGGATATAGTTCCATATTGCTATCCAGAATGGTTACATCAGTTCACAACTCTGCCAACAATGCATTAGTGTTCCAATTTTCTCATGTCTTCTCCAGCATTTGTCATTTTCCTGTTTTGTCATGTTAGCCAATCTTACCAGTGAGATGTGTTTTGATTTGCATTTCTCTAATCAATAGTGATTTAGAGCATTTTTTTCAAATGCTTCTAAATATCTTTGATTTATTCTTCTGAAAATTGCCTGTTCATAACTTTTGACTAGTTATCAATTGGGGGATGGTTCATATTCTTATAAATTTGACTCAGTTCTCTGTATATTTTAGAAATGAGACCTTCTTCAGAGACACTGATCGTAAAAATTCTTTCCAAATTTTTAACTTCCCTCTTAATATTGGTTACATTGGCTTTATTTGTATATAAACTTTTCAATTTAATGTAATCAAAATTATCCATTTTGCATTTCATAATACTTTCTATCTCTTGTTTGGTCATAAATTCTACCCTTCTTCATAAATCTGGCATGTAAACTATTCCATGTTCTCACAGACTGCTTATAGTGTCAATGATTATATCTAAATCATGAACCTATTCAGACTTTATGTTGATATATTGTCCAAGATATTGGTCTTTTACCAGTTTCTGTAATACCACTTTCCAGTTTTCCCAGAAATTTTTGTCACATAGTGAGTTCTTATCCCAGCATATGAGTCTTTGGGTTATCAAACAGTACTTTAGCATAGTCATTGATTACTGTGTCTTGTGTTACTAATCTATTCCACTGATCCACCACTCTATTTCTCTTTCAGTAACAAGTGGTTTTGATGACTGCTGCTTTATAAAGCATTTTAAAATCCCAAGGATTTCTTTTCATTAATTCCCTTGATATTCTGGACCTTTTGTTCTTCCAGATGAAGAACAAAAAAGAATTACTTCTGTAAAGTAATTTTTGGTAGTTTGTTTTTATGGCACTAAATAGGTACATTAATTTAGTAAAATTGCTCTTTTCATTATATTAACTCTACCCAGACACAAGCAACTGATGTTTCTCCAATTATTTACATCTGATGTTATTTATGTGAAAGGTGTTTTGTAATTGTGTTCGTATAGCTCCTTGGTTTGTTTTGACAGGCAGACTGCCAAATATGTTATAATGTCTACAGTAACTTTAAATGGGATTTCTCTTTCTATCTCTGGTTGTTGTGTTTATTTAGAAATATATAGGAATGCTGAGTGTTTATGTGGGTTTATTTTATATCCTGGAACTTTGCTAAATTTATTTAATACCTCAGTATATTTATATAATGATATAGTATAATTTATATAGTATAATTAAATTAAAAATAATTTATATAATATAATTAAATTAAAAATAATTTATATAGTATAATTAAACTTAAAAAGTAGCTTTTTACTTGATTCTCTAGGATTCTCTAAGTATATAATCATATCATTTGTAAAGAGTCATAGCTTAGCCTCTTCTTCAACTATTCTAATTCCTTCATTTTTTTTCTTCTCTTATTGCTACTGTTAACATTTCTAGTAACAAATTGAATAAGAGGGGTGACAGTTGGTGTGGCTAGGTGGCACAGAGAGTAGAGCAGTGGCCCTGGAGTCAGGAGGACCTGAGTTCAAATCTGGCCTCAGACACTTAACACAAAAACTAGCCATGTGACCTTGGGCAAGTCATTTAACCCCAATTGACCTCCAAAAAGCAAAAAAAAAAATTAGGGGTGGTAGTGGACATCCTTGTTTCACCCCTGGTCTTATTGGAAATGCTTCTAACTTATACCCATCACATATAATACTTGTTGTTGGTTTTAGGTAGATTCTACTTATTTTAAGGAAGACTCCATTTATCACTTTGCTTCCTAGTGGTTTTTAATGGGAACAGGGATTGTATTTTGTCAAAAGCTTTTTCTGCATCTATTTATATAGTCACATGGTTTCTAGTATTTTTGTTGTTGATATGATAGGTTATACTGATAGTTTTCTTAATATAGAACCATTCTTGCATTCCTGGAATAAATCCTACCTGATCAAAGTGTATTATTCTCATGATAATTTGTTATAATCTTTTTGCTAATATTTTATTTAAAAATTTAAATCTATATTCATTACAGAAATTGGTCTCTAAGTTTTTTCCTCTGTTTTGGCTCTTCCAAATTTAGGTATTAGTATCATATTTATATCATAAAAATTATTTGGTAGGACTCCTCAAATTTCCTCTAATAATCTATAAAGTATTGGAATTTTTTTCTCTATTTTATTCCTGAAAGCATTCAGAGATATGAAACTTCCCCTAAGAACTGGTTTCTCTGCATCCCCCAAGTCTTGGTATGTTTTCCCATTATTGTCATTCCCTTGAATGAAGCTACTGATTGTTTCTATGATTTTCTGTTTGACCCACTAATTCTTTAGGAAAAGATTATTTCATTTACAATTTGCTTTTAATATATTTTTCCATCACTACTTATTACATGTAATTTTTATTGCATCATAATCTGGAAACAATGCATTTAATATTTCTGCCTGTCTGCACTGGATTGTGAGGTTTTAATAACCCAGCAGATGGTCAATTTTTGTGTATGTGCTGTGTACCACTGAGAATATGGTATATTCCTTTTTGTCCCCATTCAATTTTCTCCAGAGATCTGTCATATCTATCTTCTCTAAAATTCTATTCACCTCCTTAACTTTTTTCTTGTTTATTTTGAGGTTAAATTTATCAAGTTCAGAGAGGGGGAGGTTGAGGTCCCCTACTAGGATAGTTTTGCTGTCCATTTCTTTCTCTTAATTTCTCCTCTAAAAATCTAGCTGCTATAATACATAGTGCATATATATTTTAGAAGTGATATTACTTCATTGTCAATGGTACCTTTTAGCAGAATATAGTTTCCTTCCTTTTCTCTTTTAATTAGATCTATTTTTGTTTTTGCTTTGTCAGATTAGGATTGCTACCCCTGCTTTTTTTTCCCTTTAGCTGAAATAGAATACATATATACATATATGTGTGTGTGCATGTGTGTGTGTATATTCCACTCCAGCCTTTCACTTCTACCCTCCATCCTATTACCATACTGTTTATATTTTTGTTTCTCTCTTCCCCTCCTCAAAAGAGTTTTCCTTTTGACCACTACTTTCCTCAATATTCCCTCCCTATCAACCCCCATCTCTTTCCTACCTTTTCCCCTTACTACTTCTTCCCCTCCTTCTAACTTCCCCCCAGCTTTTCTTTCCCCTTTCTCCTCCTACTGCCAGAAGAGAAGGTTATATTTCTATATTTAGCTTATGTTATTCTCTCCTTGAATCAAATTCAATGAGAACAAATCTCAAACAGTAAATCTCCCTCCCTTCTTTCCCTCTACTATAATAAGTTTTTCTGTCTATTCACATTAAATTCCTATACTTAATGGAGTATGTTATTCCCTCCTTCAGCCAAAACCAATGAGTGTAAAGCCCATGAAATACTCATCTCCCTTCCTTCTTTCCTTCTATCATAATAGATTTTATTGCCTCTTCATGTGATATAATTTAGCCTTTTTGGCTTCCTCTTCTTCCAGTGCAATACCTTTGCATCCCTTGGTTAGGCTTTTTTATCATCACATCAACTAATGTATACCCACACTTTCTATCTATCTATCTATCTATCTATCTATCTATCTATCTATCTATCTATCTATCTATCTATCTATCTATCTACCTCCATTTCAAATGTCATAATAATTGTACAATTCTCAAGATTAACAGGTTTCATCCTCCCATATAGGGATGTAAACAGTGTGCTCTTATTGATTAACACGTTGTGTTCTGTGTGTTTGTGTGTGTTTATTTTTCCCTGTTTATCTTCTTATGTCTCTCTTGAGTCTTTTATTTGAAGAACAAATTCTCCATTGGGCTCTAGTTTTGTTTTGTTTTGTTTTTCTTCAGGAAAGTCTGGATGTCCCTTATTTCATTGAATGACCATCTTCTTTCCTGATAATTTTCTGTGTTGTTCAACTAGGCTGGACATCTGTCACACTCTGTCTTCTAGTATATTCTGACACTCTAAAATGCATTCAGATTCACTTTTTGAGGTAACTGAAGGAAATTATGGGTGACCTCAGGTGAGTGCCTGCTTTTACTCCACCATCTTGGCTCTGCTTTCCAAATTGATAATTTTAAAAAGTTCAATAGTCTATTATTTGTACCACCTTAAGAGATGATACTTACAAATGATATTGAATAATATCCAGCAGTTAGTTCTAGGGTCAATGCCTCTGCCTCCAATCACTGTATGCCTAGACCTGCCATTCATTGCCATGACCTACCCCTACCGTTCTGATTCTCATTCATAATTGATTACTCTGAAGACTGAACAATTCCTTTTGAAGATATAGGTGTCACCAATATCATTTCCAAATTTCCATTCTATTTTGACAGCTACCTACAATTCTCTAGGCCCATATCAATGTGTGGGGTTAAAGGCTATTTCAGAGAGAAATATTAATGATTACAATAATGTACACCATGGCCTAATAGTCAAAGCAATATAAGTAGTGTGTTTTTGAAAAGAAAAGTTTTTGTTTTGTTTTGTCAAAGGAAAGGATTATATCATCTTTGAACAAAATGCATTTTCCTGATGAACAGCTATCCAAGGCCCACTTATTATGATGCATAAAATCTTAAATTGCTTAGCAAACTGGGGGTAGTGAGTGGTAGCATAAAATAAACCTTTTTAGGTCTAGGGATTATGGATAAATGAAAACAGACATCAAAAGAATTGAAAATCTAAAAATCTTTTTATTATCCCTTTCTTCAAAATAATGAGGGGAGGAATGTAGTTAGTGCTTTATTTAAGGTATTTTAATCTGACATCTTTACTCCATAATTACCTCCCCCAAAAGAGAAGTCAAAATTCAGCAGACTGAATGTAACCATGGTTTCCTCTCCTGCAGGTCTGTTTGTGTTTCATTCTATCTCTATGCTGAGAAATTTGACAAGTCATCTCTATGTTATGTCATCATAATGGCTAACAACATGTGACCAAAAGGCTATCTTCACACACAAACCTATTAATCATGGTATTGCATAGAGAGTACTGGATTTAAAGTGAAAACATCTGGCTTCAAATTCTAATTCTGCTGCTGACTCCCTATGTGACTTTGGGAAATTAGATAAATGGGCTAACATAAGGTGTTCCTCTTCTAGAAAATCAGTATTAAAGAATACTACTTATTTTATGAAAGAGAGATCATAAAATAAACAAAGAATGAGCTATCCTTTCTTTTTAGGGGCCTGGGGTGGGGAGAGTCATGAACAATGTAGGAATTTATTTTACTTATGTATACATGTTTGTTTGAATGACTTTTTGGTCTTTCTTTTCACTTTTTCCACTGTGATATGGAAAGAATTAAGAAAGTAAGTATTTGTGCAGGTATGTATGAATTTGAATTTCTGGAGACATGGAAAAAGCTTTGGAATTCCATGACTAAACAGTTGTTAGTACTAAAATAGTTTGGGGTGGGGGAGGGGGAGCTGAAGGGAAGAGAGGACAGAAATAAGAATTTTGAGAAAAATTGACATTCAAGGACACTCTTCATCATAAACCTACCTTAAAAAAATTACTTGGAAATAATTAAAGGGAGTGTTTAAAGATGTTATTGAAGTTTGATTTGCCACCAGCAAAGATAGTATATCCAAAATAATTTCCTACAATGAATTTAAGACAGAAGCAGACATGTATAAGTATTTGAAAGGAAAACAAGGGATAGAAATTGATAGTTGGGTTATACATCTGGCCTAAAGAGAAGAAAAAAAAATCAAGATTAAGTAATTTCAAGAGTAAAGAGGAGGTTTTAAGTCAGTGAGAGATAAGTAATATTTATCATTGCACCCCAAAATAACCAAGTCTACCTAAAGGATAAAGTAGGAGACATACCAGCAAGGGATTGGGTTAAAAAGTCTATGCAAAGACATGAATATAGAAAACAGAATATAAATATGAGGAAAAGCATGAAAAAGAATTTTGCTGGACTGGAGAATGTGCTAAAGGGAATAATGTATAGTGAGTGTGACAAGGTATTCTGGAGCCAGATGGCAAAGGACTTTAAATGCTCCTCTCTCAACTTTTCTTGGAATCTTCCTTAATATACTATCCACATCCACACTAATTATTTCTATTAATATAGACACAATTAACATAATTAGAGTTATAGCATGTTAGTTTAACTGTAGAGATTATCTGGTCTAACTTCTTAATTTTCTAGAGGAAAAAATGGATACTGAGATGACAGAGATAAAAACACTCTATATTTATAAACTGAGCTGAGTGTTTTGATTGACCAGCAAATAAATTGTTGGATGAATGAATGACACTTAAAACATTATGTTCCATGTTTGAATAATACTTCCAAATTGAAGGGAAGACTGGTGTTGGAACATAATTTTTCCCTTTTTAGTGATAAATAATTTCATTATTTATTATAAAAGCCTAGATAAGCCTATAGATCCATTCTCTCAATGACATGATTATTCCCTCTACTGGCCCATATAGAAATTTGGCCATCTCTTCTCATCTTGTGTGTTCCTTATCTAAGATGTACCATAAATCTTCCACAGAGGGTGCATTGAAGTGCTGAGGTGCTTTCTTTGGGTCTTTGAGTCTTATGATACATAGGTATTATACATAACATATGTTTACAAAGACAAAATCAATTCCCCTGGCTCATTTCTTTAACTATTTTAGATAGCAAGCTACATTAAAAAAAAACTGTTTTCTCATATGCAGTATACATAACATTTTTTATATAAATGGATAATGACTTAGTCAAGATGTCAGCTCTTAATATGAGCTCAGTGGAGGTGGGGGGCGTGGCTAGGTGGCACAGTGAATAGAGCACCAGCCCTGGAGTCAGGAGGACCTGAGTTCAAATCCAGCCAAAGACACTTAACCATGTGACCTTGGGCAAGTCACTTAAGCCCAATTGCCCTCCAAAAATATATAAGCTCAGTGGAATTTTTTGCATCACTAAATACATTTTAATACTAATATTTGATGCCTCATTCCCTAATGCCCTGCTTCAGATATGAAGAAAAATAAGTTATAATGACTTCATTTATCTAGTATTTTAAGAGAATGAGTTCTTTAAATATAATTGACCCGCCTAAATAATTAAACATTGCCATTTTAGCACCAAAACTCATATACATATATATATATGTGTGTGTGTGTGTGTGTGTGTGTGTAAAATTTCTCTCAAAATATATCAATTCCTACTTTATATTATCAAAGGGCTAGATGGGATAACAGGAGTCATCTAATCAATTCTCCCTATACCTAAACAGAACCTTTTCTCCAAAAGTGGCAATTCAAGATCCACTTAAAGATGTCTAATGATCAGTAATTATCTATCTCAGGTAATAGCACTTAGGAGAATCCCTTATTTTAAAAATGAGTTTACTTATATGAAACCAAAGATGTTATAGCCAGTAAAATTCTTGAATCAGATTAAAAAGCAATGGAGAAATTTTTAACAAAATAAGCAAAAATATAGTAACATTATAAATTCTAACTTGTGTTTTCCCTAAGTCAATATGCAACCTACAGGAACCCATTTCTATTTGAATTGACACCTGTGTATAAAATAATTTGCCTCTATACAACATTTTTTTATTATTTTAAAGGGGTGCCAAGTACTATGGAATGCCTTATCTGAGGGAAAATTTCTGGGGGGAAGAAGCAGATCAAAGAGCCAATGTAAATGAAAAGTTACTGGGTCAAGAACAAGATTTTCCTAAAAAGGAAAAAAAAAATTTGAAACTGAGATTGGATTTGCAAAATAGGACTCAAGATATATATTAATCTAGGAATTTCTTTGTGAATATAAGGAGAAAAATTGCCAAAAACATGGCTAAAATTATTTCTTGTTGTCACTCATCAGAATTATTTTATAGTTGTATTTAATATTTAGGATACCTATTTGCACCATTTGATTTCTAAAATTAAGGGGGTGGGTGAAGACCCAAGATAGCAGATAAATGGCAGGGACCCACCTAAGCTGTCCTAAATCCCCCTCCAAACAACTTTAAGTGATGCCTTAAAACAAATACTGGAGCAGAAGAACACACAATGGCACAAGATAAAACAATATTCTAGCCTAAGACCAATAGTAATGTCTACAGGAAAGCTCTGTCCCACTGATCGAAGAGTTGATCACAGTGTACCACAGGTTTCACCTCAACAAGCCAACAGCTAGCCTTTGGGGAAACTGAATCTACAGCAGTGGGCTGTAAAGAGAAATCTTTCCTTCGGCCATAACATCTTAAAATCACTGAAAATTTACAAATCCCACTAAGGGGAAAAAAAAAACTTTCTCTGAAGACAGCTTGCAAGCTGAAAATTCCTAAAGCTTGGGACAGTGCCATCAGAAACAAACGTTGAAATATAAAGGTAAAAGTCAAAAAATAGCCTGAGAAAAATAGCAAATAACAGCAAAAATAACCTGATCATAAAAAGTTACTGTGTTGACAATGAAGATCAAAACACAAACTCAGAAAAAGACAAGAAAATAAAAACTGCTACATCTAAAGCCTCAAAGAAAAAGATGAATTAGTATCAGGCCCCCAAAAAAGATTCCTTGAATAGCTCAAAAATGATTGTGAAAATCAAATAAGAGAAGTAGAGGAAAAAATGGGAAAAAATAAGAGAAATGCAAGAAAATTATGAAAAAAGAGTCAATACCTTGGCAAAAGAGGCAAAAAATAATGAAGAAAATAAAACCTTAAAAAATAGACTAATTTAGGGGTGGCTAGGTGGTGCAGTCAATAGAGCATCAGCCCTGGAGTCAGGAGGACTTGATTTCAAATCTGGCCTCAGACACTTGACACAAAAACTAGCCATGTGACCTTGGGCAAATCACTTAACCCAAATTGCCCTCCAAAAATTAAAAAAAAAAAATAAAAAGAGAACAGACCAAATGATAAAAGCAGCACAAAAATTCACTGAAAAGAACTCCTTAAAAAAGCAGAGTTAGATAAATGGGAAAATATCTTTTTTTAAACAGTTATTTAGAACTCTTTAAAAAGAACTGTCCAAATTTTAAAAAGGTGTTAGAGAATCTCAATGAAGAAAATAATGCATTAAAATTAGAACTGAACAAGTAAAAGGTAATGACTTTGTGAAATATCAAAAAAAAATCAAACAAAATCCAAAGAAAATATGAGATATCTCTTTGGAAAAAAGAACTGACTTAGAAAATAAATCAATGAGACAAAATTTAAGAGCTACTCAACTCCTTGAAAGTGATAATGAAAGAGAGCATATGAGAGAGCACAAAGGAAAGCACAAGAAGCAACACTTCAACTTTCATGACATTATCAAGGAAAACTGCCCCAATATTCTAGAAGCAGGGGGTAAATCAGACATTTAAAGAATTCACCAATCACCTCCTGAAGGAGATCAGCAAATGAAAACTTCCAGGAATTTTATAGCCAAATTCCAGAGCAAACAGGTCAAGGAGAAAATATTGCAAGAAGTTGAAATGAAACACTTTAAATATCCTGGAGCCACCATCAGCCTAACACAAGAACTTGCAGTTTCTATATTAAAGGATCAAAGGCTTAGATGATACTCTAAAGGGCAAAGAAACTAGGATTACAACCAAAAATCACCTACCCAGAAAAAACAAGTATAATTCTTCAGTTGGAAAAAAAACAGATTATTCAATGAAATAGAGAACTTTCAAGCATTCCTGATGAAATGACCAGAAATGAATAGAAAATTTGACTTTCAAATACAAAACTCAAGAGAATCATAAAAAGGTAGATACAATAGAGAAATCATAGGGAATTCAATGAGGTTGGACAGTGTACATTCCTATATGAGAAGATTATACATGTAACTCAAGAATTTTCTTTTTATTAGGGCAATAAGAAAAAAGTATAAAAAGATAGAGGTCATGTGTATGAGTTGAATAAGATGAGATGATATCTATAAAAATAAAATTAAGGGATGAAAAAGAGTAATGCCCTGGAAGAATGGGAAAGGGAGAGGAAAAATACAATAAATTATCTCACAAAAAAAGAGGCAAGAAAGAGTTTTTACAGTGGAGGGGAAGATAAGGGAGGTGGAAGGCAATGCCTGAACCTTACTTTCATTGGAATTGGCTTAAAGAGGGAAAAAACAGGCACACTCAGTTGGATATAAAAATCTATCTTACCCTATAGGAAAATAAAAGAATAAGGGATAAAGGGGAGTGGGGTGGTGATAGAAGGAAGTCAGATTCAGGGAGGTGGTAGTCATAAGCAAAACACTTTTGAGGTTGGATAGGGTGAAAGGAGAGAGAGAGTAGGATAAACATAGTAAGAACTAGGATGAGGGGAAATGCACAGTTAATAATCATAATTGTAAAAAAAAGTTACAGCTAGCTTCTTGGGTGAAGGCCTCATTTCTCAACTATACAGAGAACTGAGTGAAATTTAGAAAAAAAATAAGAGCTATTCTTCAATTTATAAATGGTCAAAGTATATGAACAGTCAAGAAGTAACCAAAAATTTGATAGTCATAAGAAAAAAATGCTATAAATTAGTATTGATTAGAAAAATGCAAATTAAAACAACTTTTTGCTTTACCTCACACCTTTCAGACTGACTAATATTACAGGAAAAATTGTTGGGGGACATATGGGAAAATGAATACACTAATGCACTGTTGCTAGAGTTGTGAACTGATTCAACCCTTCTATAGAGCAATTTGGAACTATTCTGATAGGGATATAAAACCCTCTGAACTGGCAATTCCACTATGAGGCCTATATCCCAAACAGATTTTTAAAAAGAAGAAAAAGAGCCTTTACATAGAAAAACACATTTGCGAAAGAATCAGAAATTGAGAGGATAACTATCATTTGGGCAATGGCTTAGAAAGTTGTGCAAAATGATTGTGATGGCTTACTATCGTATTATAAGGATGAACAGGGATTCTGACATGTGGGAGATAAGATAGCAGAGCAAGGATTAGATCACAGTGCCTCTCCAATTCTTATCCCCAAACACCTATAAAATAGTGCCCAGCAAACATCCTAGAAAAGTAGAGCCAGCAGAAAGATGGGGTGGAGCAGTCTTTTGGTCCAGGAGGGATTGGCAAAAAAAGTTGATCACAATTAAGGAAAAAGGGGAGCAGTCCAGGATGGAAGGTGACACAGAAAGCTGGTGGTAGGCTCCACCTCAGCAAATCAGTGTGAGATCCTAAGCCCAGGGTGGAAGAGCAGGCAAATGCCAACACCAGGACCCCCAGATGCCTTAACATAAGTAGGGTAAATGGCAGACTCCAGGATGGAGAAGCACCATGTGAAACAGTGAAGCCTTGAGCAAACAGGCACACTATAATGACCATACCTTTATGGGCTTCAATGTAACACTTGGAAAACACAGGAAAACCTCACCTGGCCTCACCACATGACAGAAACTACACAAGGACCTTAGCTCAGCACCAGGTAAGCTGCCAGACCCCTGCAGCCACCAGCTGCCAACATCTGACATCCCAGGGTACAAAGCTAATGAACAGGCTCCTGGCCCCTAGCACAAGAAGCTTACAATGGTGCCCCCTGTGCTCAAGCAGGAGAATTCAAATTCAAAAACCAGGAAATTAGTAAACAACATGAGCAACAAGTAAAAAAGAACCTTGACCATAGAGAGCTTTTATTGTGATAGGGAAGAACAAAACACAAACTGAGAAGAGGACAACATTGTCAAGATAGCGACATCTGAAAACCCAAAGCAAGTTATTAAATGTTCTCAAGCCCCAAAAGAGTTCTTGGAGGAGTTCAAGAAGGATTTTAAAAGTCAAATAAGAAAGGTAGAAGAAAAATAGGTAAAAGCAATGAAACATATGTGAGAGAGAGTTGATAGCTTGGAAAAGGAAGGACAAAAATCAACTCAAGTAAGCAACAACTTAAAAATGGTCAAATACAAAAGGAGATACAAAAACTAAGTGAGAAAAACAATTCCTTAAAAATTAGAATTGGCTAAGTGAAAGATAATGACTCTACAAGATATCATGAATCAGTAAAGCAAAATCAAAAGAATAAAAAAAGAAAATAATATAAAATACCTCAAACTAATAAAAAAAGAATTCATTATGTGGCAAAAACTGCTGTGAAAACTGGAAAAAAGCATTGTAGAAACTAGGCATAAACCAACATCTTATATGATATACAAAGATAAGATCAAAATGGGTATATGACTTAGACATGAAGAGTGATAGTGATACTATAAGCAAAATAGAAGAGCAAGGAATAGTTTACCTGTCAGAGCTTTGAGAAGGGAAGAATATATGACCTTTCAGGTGACAGAGAATATTATGAAATGCAATATGGATAATTTTTAATATGGATAATTTTTTAAAAAGTTTTTTTGCATAAACAAAGCCAATGAAACCAAAATTAAAAGGGAAACAGAAAGCGGGGAAACAATTTTTATAGCCAATAACTCTGAAAAAGGCTACATTTCCAAAATATATTTAGAAAAGTGAGTCAAAATAATAAGAATGCATGTCATTCCCCAAATGATAAATGGTTGAAGGATCTGAATAGGAAGTTTTTAGATGAAAAAAAAATAAAGCTATTGATGATCATATGAAAAATGCTCTAAATCGTCATTGATCAGAGAAATGACAATTAAAACAATTCTGAGGTACTACCTCACACTTATCAGATGGGCTAATATGATTTTTAGAAGTTTGGAAAGTAAATTTTGGATTTACAAGTACAATTTGGAAAGTAAAATGAGAGTGATGCAAAAAGAAAAATCATGAAAAGTGAGACTACACTCAGAAACAAAAAATTCTGAAGAAGATAAAACCTTAAAAAAAAGACCAGTACAAATGGTAAGAAAGGTCCAAAAAACCAAAGAGGAGAAGAATGCCTTAAAAAGCAGAACTGGCCAATTTGAAAAGAAGACCCAACAACTCATTGAAGAAAATAATATCTTAAAAATTAGGATGCAACAAATGGAAGCCAATGACTCTACGAGAAATCAAGAAACAATAAAAAGAAACCAAAAGAAGGAAAAAAAAATAGAAGACAAGGTGAAATATCTCATTGGAAAAATAATTCACCTGAAGAAAATATAGATCTAGGAGAGATAATTGAAAAATTATTGGGCTACCAAAAAGCCATGAGCAAAAAAAAAAAGAGCCTAGACTTTATCCCCCTTTTTTTGAGAGGGGAAGGCAAGGCAATTGGGGTTAAGTGACTTGTCGAAGGTTACACAGCAAGTAAGTGTGTCAAGTGTCTGATGTCAGCTTTGAACTCAGGTCCTCCTGACTCCAGGGCCAGTGCCCTTTTCCCTGTGCAACCTAGCTGACCCTAGATATTATCTTTCTAGAAATTAAGGAAAACTGTTCTGATATTCTAGAACTATACGGTAAAATATAAATTGAAAGAATCTACCAATCACCTCCTGAAAGAGATCCCAAAATGAATACTGAGAGGAATAGTAAAGCCAAATTCCAGAGTTCCCAGGTTGAGAAAATATTGCCAGCAATTAGAAACAACCAACTGAAGTACCATGGATTCACTGTCAGGATTATTCAAGATTTACCAGCTTCTACATGAAAGGATCAGAGGACTTGGAATATGATATTCTAGAAGGCAAAGACACTAGGATTATAACCAAGAATCACCAACTCAGCAACAATGAGTATAATTCTTTGGGGAGGAGGAGGGATGGACATTCAGTATGATAGACAACTTTCATGTATTATTAATGAAAAGAGCAGAGACGAAAGGAAAATTTGAATTTTGAATATAATACCTAAGAGAAACATGAAAAGGTAAACAGGAAAGGGAAATCATAAGGGACTTAAGTTCAAACTGTTTACATTCTTACACGGGAAGATAATATTTGTAACTCATAAGACCTTTCTTATCATTAGGTTAGTTAGGAAGAGTATATATAGACAGAGGGTAGAGGTGTGGATTGAATATGAAGGGATGGAATCTTTAAAAAACTGTGGTTAGAATGTACTGAAAGAGAAAGGAAGAGGTAGAATGGGTAAATTATCTCCCACAAAAGAGGCAAAAGAAAGCTTTTACAATATAGGGGGAAAGTAAGGAGATGAGGAGGAGTGAGTGAACCTTATTCTCCTCAGAACTGGCTGAAAGAGGGAATAATATAAACCCATAAGTAGGCAAAGAAATTTACCTAATTTACCCTACAGGAAAGTAGGAGGGGAAGGGGATAAGAGAAGGTAGAGGGCTGATATATGAGAGAACACATTGGTGGAGGATGTAGTCAGAAACATAACACTTTTAAGGAGCGACAGTGAGAAAGAAGAGAGAGAATAGAATAAAGAGGGGGGATAGAATGGAGGGAAATACAATTATGAATAGTAAGTTTAAAATAATTTTTGAAGCAAGTTTCTCTGACAGGCCTCATTTATGAAACATATAGAGAACTCAGTCAAATTTATAAAAATAAGAGCCATTCCCCCATTGATAAATGATCAAAAAATATGATTCCTTTTTAGATGAAGTAATCAAAGCTATCTACAGGCAAATGAAAAAATAATCCAACTCACAATTTAGTGTAGAAATTGAAATGGAAGCAATTGAGATACTCCCTCTTACCTATTAAATTGGCTAATAAAACAGAAAAGTAAAATGACAAATGTGGCAAATGTGGGATACTTATAGCAGCTCTTTTCTTATGGCAAAGAATTAGAAACTGAGGGGATGCCCATCAATTAGGAAATTACTAAACAAGTTTTAGCATGTGATTATGATGGAATACTAATGTAGTATAAGAAACAATGAGCAGGATGTTCTCATAAAAACCTGGAAATACTTGCATGGGCTGATGTAAAGTGAAATGCATTATGTATAAAGTAAAAGCCATATTTTAAGATGATCAGCTGTGAATGACTTGCTTACTCTCAGCAATACAAAATTCCAAAACAACTCTTATGGTATTATTATAAGAAATGTTATCCATCCACAGAGAAAGAACTGATAGTGCCTGACTACAAATTGAAGTATTTTTTTTATTTACTTTATTCTTTAGGGCTTTTTCTTTTTTGTTTTCTTTCACAACATATCTACTATGAATATGTTTGCATGACTATATATGTAAAACCTATCTAGATTTGCTTGTCTTCTAAGCAAGGCTGAAGGAGAGGAAAAAAGAGAGAGAATTTAGAACTCAAAATTAAAAAAAAAAAACAAATGTTAAAAATTGTTTTTATATGTAACTGAGGAAAAATAAAATGCTAAATTAAAAGAAAAACAAAACAAAAAACCCAAAAAGACTCAAGATGGAATATGTTATCCACATCCAGAGAAAAGCTATGGAGCCTGAATGTACATTGAACCTCAGTATTCTCTCTTTTAAAAAGTCTTTCTCATGTTTTTTTTCTTCCCTTTTGTTCTAATTCTTCGTTCACAACACAACTACTGTGGAAACATGTCTAATATGGTTGCACAGGTATAGCCTATATCAGATTCCATGCCCTCTTGGGGAAGGTAGGGGAAAAAAAAATTTGAACTCAAAATCTTATAAAAATGAATGTTGAGGAGGCGGAGTCAAGATGGCAGAGTAGAAACAAGACTTCCACAGGGCTTCAGCTTCCACCTCCACCAATTCATGTAAAAGGGGTCTCTGAACAAACTTTGGAACCAGAGAACCCACAAAATGATATAGACAAGCTAACCTCCCATGAAGGACAACCCAGCAGGCCAGCAGCAAGCTGCCAGGGCAGTACTCTGGGAGCCGAGCCCAGCCCTGGGGAGCCAGAGGTTTTAGCCAGGGCGAGCCTGACAAGCCCTTGGCTGGAGGGACTCCAGATCACCAGCAGCTGTGAGCGGTTTCCAGAATTATCAACACATAGATGCTAAGGACAAAGTGAGAGGTCGGTGCGGTGTGGAATTTGGGATCCATTAGCTGGGAGTACTGTAAGCCTTTGTCTCTAGGGAGAGAAGTTGCTGAGGCACCACAGCAGTACAGCCACCCCCATGTGACTGCTTTAGCTCCTGGCCTGCAGAGTGTAGGGGAACCAAGCAACCAGTCTGAGGGGTATTCATTCTTGCTTTAACCTTCTTGGATCTGGATTGTGGTCCTGGGGTGTGTGAGCAGCTTGCCTGAGCACGTGGAGACTTCAGAGAGGGTACCCAACTAATACCTTCGGCAGCTGAGAAAATCCCAGCATTTGGGATGAAGTTCCCCTGTCTGGTGGCAGAGTCCTACTGTGCCAAAAAGCCCAGGGGTCCAGTGATTGAGTGGCAACATGAACAGGCAAAGGAAGCAAAATAAACAGAGCAACCCAACTTTACACTCTTATTTTTGTGACAAAAAGGATCAAAGCAGTAACATGAGGACTACAGTGAAGTCAAAACTCCTGCACCAAAAGCTTTAAAGAAAAATACGAGTGGGTTACAGGCCATAGAGTACCTTAACAAGCAAATAAGAGAAGTAGAGGAAAAATTGGGAAGAGAAATGAGAACGATGCAAGAAAATTATGAAATAAGAGTCAAAAATGAATGTTGAAAACTGTCTTTATTTGTAATTGGAAAACATAAAGTGCTATTAAAGAAAAAAAGTTAAGAATGAGCATAATGAATCAGAAAAAAACAGGATTTATATGAACTGATACAAAATGAAATGAGCAGAACCAGGAGAACATTGTACACAGTAACCATATTATTACATAATGATCAACTATGAATGACTTAGCTATTCTCAATAATATATTTCTTCAAGACAGTTCCTAAATACTTATGGTTTAAAATGTTATCCAATTTCAGAGAAAGAACTGATAGTCTGAATGCATGTTGAAACATACTTAAAAAAAACAACTTTATTTTTCTTTTCTGTGGTCTTTTTTTCCTCCACACATACACATCATATAATATGGAAACGTGTTCTGGATGGCTGCACTTGTATAACCTGTATCAAATTGTTTGCCTTCTCCAGGAGGAAGGCAGAAAGGGAAGGAGGACAGGAGAGAATATCAAAAATTGTTTTGACATGTAATTGGGGAAAAAATAAAATATTAACTAGAACTATAGGAGAATGAAATGGCAAATGATGCAGTATTTTTGCCAAGAAAACCCCCAATGGGGTCAGCCATGACTGAAATGATTAAACAACAGCATTATCCTTCTAAAAAAAACCTTACATGCCTGAAAGCTGTGTTGAAATCAAACTGATGGAAGCATTTTACAACTTTACAACAAAAAATTATGAATTATCTTGATTTTTGTCTCTTAAAATCTTTATATTTTCTATTCTATTAGAAGCTCTGTTGTCTCCATAAGGTCAGGATGTCTTTTGTTTTGTGTTTGCCTCAGTTTTTCCCCTACTGGTAACAGAGAAAGTTTCTGGTAGGGATACAGTGTAAGGTTAGCTCAATTTGAGCCTATATTAGCAAGAGACTGAAGAAGAAAATTTAAATCAATAGTAGCTAGGGAAACACTAACTACTAGGCAATAGAGCTCACCAAATGAGTCATATGAATGTGGCTTCTTGATCTATTTTTGAGCCACACTAGGAGTGCATATTGAAGTATAGCTTATGTATATATGGTCAAAATCTGGTCTTCATAGTAGAAAATGTAGCATTGGAAATATTATTCCAGGTTTCAGTTTTCAAAGTTCTAGCTGCCCAATGTACTGAAGCTGATTTGCCATAGGAAGGTGATTCTATTTTGTGTGGTCCTGGTAGGCAGACTAAAAATTGAGATATGCTATATACTAGTCATAGACAAATGTAAGAAGGAAGATTATGGACCTGGAAATCAGAAACATGAGTATGTCTTGGACTGAGTTGGAAGGCTTATTAAGGGAACAAGAAAGTTCCTTGGTGGGAGTGTCCATACCTCCAAAAAATCACATACAATGACATTATGTATTACATATAGAATTATACATATACATATATTTAGCTATATTTCACTGCTACCTAGAGATATGAAGCTGACCAAAATGACAAGAAAACTAGTGGGGTCATTTATTAGCATATGTTTCACAGAATGAATATTTCAACAAAATTTGTATAACTAATGAAAACAAAAATTCCAGTTAACCATGTGGAAGGCCTTTGATAGGGTCTTCTAGGCAGCCATGGCAGAAGCCGACCACAATTGAATAATTCTCACCTGAAATGAAGTATACTGGGCAATAGAAGTCCACAAAGCCATCTGAGACTTCCCCATCCTCAGGTACAAGTATTGTGCCTGTTTGAAGAGCAGAGAAATCACCATAGTATAGACATTGCAGTATGATATTTCTGGAAGTGGTACACAGAATCAAAGTGGATTGAGGATGATTCTTTGCAGAGTTGTCTAAGAAGAGTGATTGAGCTCACTGTTTAGAATTTTTATCTCAATAAATCTACACAAAATCACCAGTTTAAAAACATAGTTGATGGTAAGGTTAAAAGTATCAAAAAACAACAACACAGGAGTACTTACATAGTTTAAACTGCTGAGTGAACTGCTTTGAATTTCTATTGTCAGCACAGATCTATGATAGAAATAGCTATTTTTTTAGTTTGTTGCCTCAAAATCTTAAATTTGACTTTGGTAGTAAAGATTTTTCCCCAAATATCACACAGTTTATTTTCTACATTGGTCATTTTAAAGGAGAAACACATACAATTAAGATTTTGAATATAGTGGTAGAGTGACCTGTGAGAGGATTGCTTCCCCCACAAGATTGGATTTATCAAGTTAGTAGATGGAGCCCTGAAAAGAGTCAGGAATCACTGTCCAAATCCTTCCTCATACACTTACTAACTTTGAGGCCCTGATAATATCACAACCCCTGTCTAACTAGTCTTCCTATAAAATGAGGATAATAATACCACCTTTCATGGTTGTCATAAAAATCAAATGAAATGATATTTGTAAAGCTTTTTGTTATCTTTAAAGCAATATATAAATACTAACTCCTTCTTACTTTACCTTCTCTTCTCTTTCTCCTCCTCTTCTTTTATCATCAACATCCACATTATCATTTTTATTTCTATTACTTTGAGATAAAAACTAGGGTAAATGTGATACATTTATTTCAAATATAAAATATACATTCTAAATTGGATATCAACTGAAAGGGTCCCAGACTATAGCATATCTCCTACCTTACAGACACTTGTTGTCTATCTTTGTGATTTAGATACTTTGTTTCACACTTGAATTGCCATTTCTTTAATCTGATAGTATTCTATCCCTAGTCTTGGCTCTTGAGGGCCTCAAGTCAAGGCAGAGTTTAATTGATGTAGAACATCATCATTTGGTCCAGTAGATCTTGATTAATAAATTCATGAACCTTTGAAAATCTGTGTTCAACTGCAAATTGTTCAAATCCATTTCCTGATCCCTGGACCTGGAGTCAGGAAATCCTGAGTTCAAATCTGGCCTCATACACTTATAAGCTCTGTGACTCTATGCAAGTTACTTAACCTTTCTCTCCTTTAAAGATACTTCAGTATCTTTGCTGTCTCTTAAACTTTACCAAGAAATCCCATAGAAAGTATGGTCCATGAGGTCATGACAAGTCAGACATGACTAAATCACTTAAGAACAACAAGCTGTTTTATAATAGCTGTCTTTCAAGTATCTTTTTTTTTAATCTGAAAGATATTTTCTATTCTTTAGATACAGAATTTGATAAAGGTCAACTGTTCTGTTAATGTTAGAGTATCTGTTTATCTGGGAAGGGAAAAGCTTTGCGTCAAGTTTCTCTCAGAATGAATTTACCACAACAACCTTAGAAGAAATCCTCTATTTCTCTGGATCAGTCCTTACAAAATATCTCTGGAAGAGAATTTCACTAGATGAAGAAGCACAGGGAAATGTCAATCTACATAGTGCCAAGATATATAGAAGTATTTAAAAAGGGTCATTTTTTCCTTTCAATCTGAGGCACCATATGACTAAGATTTTTAGATTCCATAAACAGTGTATCAATAGAATGATAACTTGATTATTTTTGTTTAGTAAACTGCATATATTTTACTGCCTAGATTGTTTTGACATCTATTTTGGTAAATTCAGAGGCTTTATTCCTCTTGTTTTCAAATGTATACTGGGTAGTTGGTGTTGTCACATAAATAAGCATTGCTTGATGTACTACAAATGCATAATGTGATTAGATTTAAAATGTCAAGTTTAATAGTGTATATTCCTTATAATAAAATTTCAATTATTTAGATTTGAGAGTAGGTGGTTTATAATTAATAGATTTATGCATATATGTATGTTTGTATACACATATACATATACACATATGTGTGTATGTATATATGTATACATGTATGTATATATATATATATATCTCTAGAACCGTTAACCTCTTCATTTTTATGATTCCCTGAGACTGGGAAACACTGCTAATCTCAAGCTCTTCTCCAGCCAGGCCTGGAAGATACATAAGCCTCCTTTTTTTTTCCTTTTGTGTGTGTGTGTGTGTCTTTGTGTGTGGTGTTTTTGGGCCTGACCTCTCAGGTCCCATTAGGTCAGACAGCTAGGAAGCTGTCTCATACTCAGCCTGACACTCTGAGGTTCTCAGTCCCGTTTGGTTATGTTGGAGAACATGGACATGAGCGCAGCTTCTAAAGAATGAAGGACAAGGACAGACGCACCATCTGGAAGTGTAAGCCAGATTCTTTCAATTCTCTTGGTGTTAGGGAACTGTGAAAATTTCAGGTACTTTTTTGCGTGTTTTTGTTTTGTTAGTTTTTTTGAGGCTTCCTACCAAACCTTCCTTTATGGAGGAAGGGACTTCCAGGTCTTACAACTGTAGCTCCCAAAAGTTCACCTTTGGGTTGTCTTTTACAACATTGGGAAAAATGTAGTTTCTCTGGAGAACTTAAAAAGGAAAAGTTGGCATTTTTTTTGGAACACTTTTTTGTCTCAGTATCACCTAAAGGGCCATGAATCGTGGCCTGTTTTGGGGACTTTAAAAGATAACACTCTCTTGCAGTTTGAATTACAGTGTCACAGAGAAGGAAGATGGAATAAAGTTGCCTAATTAATGGCTTTCGTTGAACTTTCTCAGAACAAGGTTTTCAGGAAATATTGTGAGATGCTTGAAGCTAGAGCCCCTCCACAAAGGGGCAATGAGGACCAATTAAATGATCCCCAATTAAATGATCCCCTTCCTATGGCTTCAGCCCTAGCTCCTCCCACCTCAGAAACTCCTGCTCAGGTCCCAGGAACCCATCTTACTGAGGCAGCTCCCCCAGCCTCTTCCTGTTCCCCAACCTTTTCCACTTGGCTTCCCTTCCCTTTCCCTCTAGCCCAAGACCCTTCATTTCCTGCCTCCTACACCATTGATATCTTCTCCCCTGTATCTCCCCACCTGGTGCCTCCCCCGTCAGTGACCACTGCTCAAGTGCCAACCATTGGTCTTGCTGAGGTGCCTCCCTCTGTGGACCCTCCCCCTGAGGCAATACACACTCAGGCCTCTGGTCCTACCCCCAAAGCAGTTATAGAGGTATCTCCTCTTCTGACTCCCTCCCCTCCTCAGGTACCCGCTGATCTTCCCCTTTGCCAGTTGGATCCCCTAGTCTTGCAGTCTGATCGAGTTCAGCCAGAACCTCCTCACAGGAAGTGAGACTTACAAATCTCCCTTCCCAAGCCACTGTCCCCACACAGCCTTCAGTGTTTTTTCCCCTAAGCAAAGTGGTTCTCTCATCTGGTAAGACAACTACAATGCACTTCCCATTCTCCATTTCAGATCTCAATCAAATTAAAGAAATATGGGGCAAGTTCTCTGAAAACCCAACAAAGTTTACTGAAGGCTTGCCAGATGTATCCCTACTAGCTTTCTTGGATGAATTGTATATCCTCTTCTCTACCTGTTGTTACATTGAGGAAAAGAGGAGCATCTGGAAAAAAGCCCAACAATTTGGGTATCATCTGGCTAGCAATGACTGCAGAAAATACCCCCAAGGAATAGCTGCTGTGCCCATTAGTGACCCAAATGGGATTATCAAATCCAGGAAGATATAGGGAGAAGAGACACCATATGGTACCTTGCCTGTTTGAAGACCTAAAAACTGCATATCAAAAGCAAGCAAATTATCAGAAAGTTAGGGAAATTACTCAGACAAATAAAGAAAATCCCGCCCTTTTCCTATATAGAATTGTAGAAGCCATTAAAAGGTATATATATAAATATAAATCCTGACTCTATAGAAGGGGAAGTGATCCTTAACATGTATTTCATTAACCAGTCTACCGCAGATATTAGGAGGAAACTTCAGAAATTGGCAATGGCACCCCAAACACCTCAGGCCCAATTACTGGAAATGGCCTTTGGAGTCTTTAATAACACAGACATGGCTGCAGCAGAGGAGAAAGAACACAGGGAACCAACCAGAGACAGAGAACATGCTCAATTCTTGGCTGCTGCCATGGCCAGGAAAAGCCCCTCCAGGGGCACCCTTGGAGGAATCCCAGTCACTTGGCAGGGGGAAACCTGCTTTTGATGCCACAAGGAGGGTCACTGGTCCAAGGAGTGCCCCTCCAGGGCACCCCCCAGAGGGAGCCCCAGGAACCAAGACCTCTAGAACTGTGCCCATCTGACCAGGAGGGACATTGGAGAAAGGATGGCCAATGAGGTAAAAGTGATAGAGCCACCTCCCAGTACCCTATCCTCCAGTCTTCTCAAGACATGGAATGATGGGGAAGCCTGGAGCTTGGCAGTGCTCCCACCTTCCCTGTTTCCTTTGCTGAGCCCTGGGCAAGCATCGAGGTTGAAGGTAAGGTTACTCGATTTCTGATTGATATGGGAGTTACATTCTCCATTTTAATTAGTTACTCTGGCCCTACTCAACCCTTGACCTGTCAGGTGATGGTCATCAAAGGCAAAACTAAGGGATGTCATGAGACATACCCACTCCTCTGTCTATTTGAGGATCTGTTGAACACTCCTTCCTTAATATCTCCTCTTGCCCTTCCCCCTTGTTGGGAAGGGACCTGATGGTGGAATTGGGGAGTCAATTTTCTCTAATTAAACCTCTCATCTCCCTTTGCCCTCTGTTCATGAGCCCCCCCCCCCCATGCTCCCAGAGAAGTATGGCAGACAGTTGAGCCAATTGTTTGGTATCAGGGAATTCCTGGAAGAGCTATTCATGCCACCCCAATTACTGTTTCCCTCCAAGATCCTAATGTGTTCCCCCATTACCATCCATATCCAATTAAGTCAGAAGCCTGGGAAGGACTACAACCATTAATTGAAAAATTCCTAAAATATAAAATCCTTGTCCCTTGCCAATCTCCATGTAACACCTCAATTCTTCCTGTCAAAAAGGCTAATGGAGAATACTGCATTGTTCAAGATCTCAGGGTTGTAACAAAGCTGTCACCTCTATACACCCCATAGTCCCCAATCCATATACAATAATTACTCAGATCCCTGGGGATACACAATGGCTTTCCACCCTAGATCTCAAAGATGCCTCTACACAGACTCACAATATTTTTTTTTGCATTTGAATGCATACTTCCTGGGGAAACAAGTCAATGTCAACTAACATAGACAGTCTTGCCCCAAGGGTTTTATGATAGTCCACATTTATTTGGCCACAGGTTTTGGGAAGGGATTTAAAGGGATATGAAATTAATTGGTAGTAGCGTAAACCAGTATGTGGGTGAAATCCTTATTTGTAGCCACATGTGGGAGACATCTTTGGCTGCTGTTGCAGAAGCCCTTAATCTCTTGGGTAGTGGAGGCTATAGGGTCTCTTTGGATAAAGTCCAAATAGCTTGCCAGTCTGTAAAGTATCTGGGCCATGAACTAACTCCTAACTCTCACTCCTTACCTCTGAGAGGAAGAGGAAAATCTTGTCTATACCTATTCCAGCCACTAAAAAAACAACTTTTCTAGGTATAGCTGGGTTTTGTAGTCTATGGATACTAAATTTCAGCCTTATTGCTAAGTCTCTCTTTGCCTCTACTCAGAGCCCTGACTCACTCCCTCTAGAGTGGGGTCCCGATCAGACTAAAACTTGTGAGACTCTGAAGGCTAAATTGACCACCACACCAGCATTAGCCCTACCTGATCTAGGAAAAACCTTTCACTCTCTATAATGATGAAAGGAGAGGACAGGCTTCAGGTGTTGTTACCTGTTTTTGTAAACTATTAGACTCTGTGGCTGTTGCTTTCCATGTGCTATATATCCATGGAGCAATTTGGAAAGGAAAGAGTTATCTGAAAGAGTTTTGATCTAGTTAACTTTAATTCCAATCAGTAAATTTGTCCTTTATATCAGGGAAATTGTCCTTTTTCTATACTTTTTCTTTTTTTGTGCCTGTTTGGTCATCCTTTGCTTAACCACCTTGCCAGGTTTGTCTCCTCCAGGGTTCAAGCCATCAACCTCTGGATGACCACTAAGGCTATGCAAATTTCTGACAACGTCCAAGTTCTCCAGCCCACTGTGATGAGATATGGGCTCTGGGAGCCCCCTCAAGCTCTCCTTGAGTCCTTGGGGTACAGGCTCTGGGAACCCCACCTTGAACTCTGATTAAATTATCTCATCTGATGAGGCATTTGCATAAGGTCATAAGCCTTACATTGTGGCTGAGCCCAAAACTCTGTTACTAGACTTCCCACCCTTGAGCCAATCAAAATATCAATCCACCCTTGAACTGGCCTAGCTTACCATTGTCTGTAGTCTTCAGGTAGCCTCCAGCAACTTCCCACCCTTAATCACTCATTGACCCTCCCCAATCTCCCCCTCTAGACCACCCATAGATTCCTCCAACAAGCTTCTGTATATAAGACCGTGTCTTGTCTCCATGTATGTGAGAGTGCCATAGAATGACCTGACAGAGACTTAACTCTGTGTCTAATACAAGTGAACTTTTAATAAACTTTCCTTTTCTTTGGCTGAGAAGACTTGAGTCACATTCATTTGGCAGAACCCAGCATGTTTGTGTTTTAGGGTCTCCAGAGCAACCCTAACCCTCTTTATGGGTAACCTCTTCAACTGGACCTAGCATCATCCATGTTTCTGAGTCTGACCCCTTGAATATGAAGTCTGACCCCCTTGAAAAGGACCCATAGAATCAGGGACAGCTCTATACCCCTTGCCAGCAGGAAGCACTTTCTGAAGCTGAGACCTTCACTCTTTACTCCAAAGGAATTTGGGCCCTATTTGTTTGAGGGGGGAATGATGAGGTGCAGGCTCTGGGAACCTCCCCTTGAACTCTTATTAAATCATCCCATTTGATGAGGCATTTGCATGAGGCCATAAACCTTACATTGTCACTGGGCCCAAACCTCTGTTACTAACCTTCCATTGCCTATCTGCTTCCCACCCTTGAGCCTATCAAAATATCAATCTACTGGGGCATCTAGGTGGAGCATTGAGTAAAGTGCTGGCCCTGGAGTCAGGAGGACCCGAGTTCAGTTTGAGTTTGGCCTGAGACACTTAATACCCACACAAAAATACTAGCTATGTAACCTTGGGCAAGTTACTTAACCCCAAATTGCTCTCCGAAAGGAAAAAAAAAAAGAGAAGTTGCTTTGGGGTGGCCAGGTAGCACAAAGAGTAAGATCACCTGCTCCAGTGTTGGGATGACCTGGAGATTGAATCCTGGGCTCAGACACTTAGCACCCACCCAGAAATACCTGGCTGTGTAACCTTGAGCAATTTACTTAAACCTGATTGCTTAAAAAAAAAATTAAAATATCAATCTACCTTTGAACTGGGCTAGTCCACCATTGTCTGTAGTCTCCAGGTAGCCTCCAGCAACTTCCCACCCTTAATCATTCATTTACCTCATTAACTTTTCCTGAAGACCCTCCCCAAACTCCTCCTCTAGACCTTCCCTAGATTATTCCCAAAACCCTTTTGTATATAAGATCCTATCTTGCTTCCATGTAGTGTGAAAGCACCATAGAATTTTCCAGCACAGACTTACTCTGTGTCCAATACAAGCAAACTTTTAATAAACTTTGCTTTTCTTTCACTGAGAGAAGACTTGAATCAAATTCATTTGGCGGGACCTGGCATGTTGGTATTTTGGGGTCTCAAGCATCCCTAACCTTATACATCATCATTTTATGATGCCCTATAAATTTTATGATTGTTTTAAAGTTGGTCACCTGATTCTACATATGGGACCAGATGCCTAGATTTTACTTCACATATACTAAAATATAGTCAATATATATTGACACTTGATCCTCATTCTTCTTAGCCTCTCTGCACATCTGACACTGTTAGCCAACTTTTCTTCATAGATACTCTCTCGTCTCTTAAGTTTTTTTTTTTTTCTTTTCTTTCCTGGTACTTCTCTCTTAGTTCTCTTTCTTCTTTACTTATTTTATCAGTCTGCTTTGCATATTTATTATTCATGTAATGTTCACTAACTGTAAAATATCTTCCACCATATTCTCTTTTGTCTCTTTTTTTACTTCTTCTTATTTTCTTCTTTTTTTTTTTTTTTTGCTTTTTGGAAGGCAATTGGGGTTATTACTTGCCCAAGGTCACATGGCTACTTTTTGTGTTGTCTGAGGCCGGATTTGAACTCAGGTCCTCCTGACTCCAGGGCAGGTTCTCTATTCACTGTGTCACCTAGCCACCCCCTCTTATTTTTTTTTTCTATTTGCCTTTTTCTCTCTTGCCTATAGTACAAAATATTAACTGTTATGTTTGATTTTTAAATCCCTTTACAACTTGAGTTTAAACTATCTTTCTAGCTCACTCTGGAGTACTCTCTTGTTAAGATTCTATTGTTCCACCCATTTAGCTGTCTTCCTCACCCATACAACTCCACCTTCATTCTTTGTGCATTTGACTGATTTTCTCCTAGACTTGTAATGCATTCCTTTCTAAACTCTGCCTTTTGATACCTCTAACTTCCTTCAGGGTCTAGTTCAAGTACCATCTTGATGCCATCTTAATATCATCATGATTATCTTTCAGTGCCCTCTTTCCCTAACTACATTGCATTTAATTATTATATTTATTTTGCATTACTTTCACATATATTTATTTTGCCTATTCTTACACATGTATGTTATTACTGCTCATAGAATGTAAGATTCTTAAGAACAGGCATTGTATGTGTTGATCTAACTTTTCTTTTTATGCGTAATACATAGCAAAATCCCTAAAACATATTAAGTACTTAATAAATGTTTTTGTTTGATTAGTCACCCCAGTTTCTAATTCTATCAGTCTTTAAAGATTCCAATTTGCATTTTCCCCCTATAGTTGTGCTTTGTGTCAGTAGTTTTCTATTCTGGTGAGAGAAGCATATAATATTTATTTTTAATATAAAAAGGATAGATTACCAATTATAATTTCCCCAAAGTTACACAGTTGGCAAGTAGCAGTCAGTTAAAAATCTGTTTCTGTTATTTTACTATGTATGTAATTTTCAGCAACTCATTTGAGCTCTTTGAGGACCTTATTTATTTTGTTGTGTTTTCCATCTATACTACATATTAGGTAATATATCAGGTGTCTTAGAAGAATAGATCAATAATTAGCTATGCTTTTTTTTTAGGCAATTGGGGTTAAGTAACTTGCTCAAGATTATATGGCCAGGTGTTTTGGGGTGGGTGCAAAGTGTCTGAGCCCAGATTTGATCCCAGGTCATCCCAACTCTGGGGCCAGTGCTCTTATTCACTGTGCTACCTGGCTGCCCCTATCCATGTGTTGTTAAATGTCTAGCAACCAGCTCTATCCACCCAACAACCCCAAAAGTAGGATGAATACCCTTGGCCTGTTCTCTGATAGGGAAATTGACTACTGATTTAAATTTAGGATTATGTCCTAAAGAAAGAATTGCAGAGTGAATACAGCACTGGCCATGGAGTCAGGAGGACCTGAGTTCAAATCTGGCCTTAGACACTTAACACTTACTAGCCATGTGACCTTGGGCAAGTCACTTAATCTCAATTACCCTGCCATTCTCCCTCCAAAAAAAAAAGAAAAGAAAAGAATGAAGGTAGTTAGACCAAAGAAACATTTATTCTATTGAGGAATACTCTGTCTTTCAATTATACTTTCACTGAATGTTTCTGGAGTTTATGAATATTTGTGTTTATGTATGTATGATGACAGCTTATTGTGGCTTACAGGTTTTACTTCCTGACCTTTTTTATATTTGTTTTCTTCATGTCTCTCTCTCTTTCACAAAATGAAGTATTAGTCCTCTTGTCTCCAACACTGCCTCAAAATTACAGCACAAGTGTGCTAACTGAACCATGCTAATCAATTAACAACCCCTCCTGGATCACTGCCTTATAGTGGCCCTGGGGATTGTATAGTTTAATGAAACTATGAGCTATGCTGTGTAGGGTTACCCAAGATGGACAGGTAAGAAAGACAAGTTCTGACAGAAGGTAATCCACTGGAGAAAGAAATGGCAAACTACTCCAGTATCTTTGCCAAGAAAATTCCATGGATGTTATTGGTCTGGGGTGCTATGGTTCATGAAGTCATGAAAAGTTGGACATGACTAAATGACTGAACAACAATGATTTTGAATATTTTGAATAAATGAATATTTAAAGTCATACTCTGTCAATATCCATATCTTAAGATATATATCAAAGTTTCATGGACATAAGATTGTGATCCATACTAAAGGATACTAAAATAGCAAATAATGACTCAGTACTTTTTTCTTCAACAATAACTTCCTATATTCATGCTACATATGCACCGAATTACAGCCTAGCATGGAAGGCTGACCTTATTCCATAATTTGACTTCTTTCTCAGTGTATCAGTGATTCTACCATAAAAGGGAATTAATAAACCAGAGTATGTGAGCATTAACTATATTTTCTTCAGAGATGAACTGCATCAGCCTGACAAAGAATTTCATTAAAGCATTCCCTGAAAGTGTATCATTAGGGAAAAGAAATTTCAGCTTTCTGGCTATTGTGAAGAGCACACAATACTTAGCTCAGTCAATATGCTGAGAGGCAAAATCTGACATAACAGAAAGAGCATTGGACTTTAAATGGAAAAAAAAAAAACTTCAATTCCATCCCTCTTTTGGTACTGAGTTCAACTAGTAGAGTCATTTAACCTTACTAAAGGTCAATTTCCTCTTGTAGGGACAATAACACACTGTGTTGTAGGGACAGAAAACACTGTGCAAACTTTAAAATTACACATTAATGAAGGCGTTATATATAGCTCTCAAAGAAGCCACAATTTATCACGTATGTAGTCAAATTGGGAAAATCCTCAGAATAAGGCATTGTAATATTAAACAGAAAAAGCAATGTATCTGAAAGTAGAGGATCTGGGTTCAAATTTCATGCTTCCATTTACTGTGTAACTTTGGTAAGAATTGTCCTCCTTTATTGCTCAGTTTATCCATTTGGAAGTTAATTATTTTCACTGGATTACCCCCCGAAGTCCCTTCTATTTCAAATTCTAAGATCCTATGAGTGTGCGAAGTGCAAAAAACAGGAAGTGTTTCTATAATGAACAGGAAGAAGCATAAGGAACATATAGAATCTAATGCATCTGTATGCATATGTCTCTGTGTGTATTTTAAGGTAATATTAGTCCTAAATATTTCCCACTCTTTTTAACCTTTATTTAATTTTGTCCTATGTAAATAAGTAAAATGGAAATGAAGAAAGTTTTCACCAATTTGGCAAATGCTTTTAATAAATAGTAATAGACTAAAGGCATAATGGAGGCAGCTAGGTGACATAGTGAATAGAATATTGGACATGGAGTCAGAAAGTCCTGAATTCAAATACAGCCTCAGACATTTACTAGGTATGTGACCCTGGGCAAATCACTTAAACCTGTTTGCCTCAGTTTCCTCATTTGTAAAAAAAAATGGAGAAGGAAATGGCAAGCCACACTAGTATCTTTGACAAGAAAACCCAAATAGGGGTCCTGAAGAATCAGACATGACTGAACAACACAAAAACTTATAATTGATAAAAATAAATTAATTTTCAGATGTCAGTAAAAGATGATATTGGGAGAAAAGAGGGGGTGGTGGCATGAAGGATTATGTTTAGAAAATCATTTTCCTTATTTTGGTATTTTTAGCTAACAAATACATAAATATCATATTCCTAAATACTTCCTAGAAGAACTGACTCCTATAGGCAACATAGAGAATAAGTGCATCAAATGTCATTAATTTGCAATGTAAAGACAGTTATTCCCAAGAATGTAAAGTATTTGCAACTAAGTGCTACTTAGCATCTTTAGCAAAACTAGAATGATTCTTCTAAAAATGATCAAAGACTACAGACTCCTTGAGATACCTGCACATTTAAAAATAACTCTTCTCCCATATCCATCATCCTATTTTTCATTAGGGTACAAAGCAATTTTAGAACAAGGCAGAACTTCTTCATGCATTTTTAATATATTCACATTCTAAGAACTAAGTTGATGACTAACATTGATGTCTTATTTTTAAAGTTACTAACATTAAAAAGCCACATGATCCTTTATGTTTCCTCTAGCTAACAATATGCTGCAACTGGTAAACTCAGAAATGCTTTTATATTAAATATGTACATGGATTATTCATAATATGATTTGAAACATAATATTCCCTCCCTAATTTTCATCATTCTAGCTTTCAGTTTTTAGCAACAGATAATAAAAATTATTTGTGCTATACTAATGCATTTCTATTTAAATGAAATCTAGCCTGGATTTTTGTTAATGGAGACCAAATTCCGAAAGGCAAAACTGAGAAGACTTGAGGTATTAATAAATCTTTCAGAAGTAGCCTAACTACATTAGAATTACATCATCAAAAAGATTGACATTCAGCGTTGAACTATGGTCTGAAAAATCAGAAGGTTGAAGGAGATAACTTTTTAGATACCTTTCTAAATCTATGATCTTATGAACTCATGAGGGCAGCCAGGTGGCAGAGTGAATAGAATGCTGGACCTGGAGTCAGAAAGACTCATCCTCCTGAGTTCAAATCTGGCCACAGAAAAGTATTAGCTGTATGAACCTGGGCAAGTCACTTAACCCTGTTTACCTCAGTTTCCTCATCTGTAAAATGAGCTGGAGAAAAAAAATGGCAAACAACTCTAGTATCTTTCCCAAGAAAATCCTAAATGAGGTCACAAAGAAGCAGACACAACTGACTGAATAACAACAACAACGAACTCGTGAAAACCTTGAGATAGCTGTATATATGTGTGCAGTCTTCATCTATGAAAAGAATGTTTACTTTAGTGAATTGACATATTTCTGTCATTTTGCAGTAAATATTTAGAACATCTATAATTTCAAAATACAGAAATCACATACAACATTAGGTTAGTGGGCATTCACATTTCCAGTTTGTCACCTGTGGGTTTCATTTTTCAGTCCCTTATTTCCTCCTATTTTCTTTTAAACTTTCTTATGAAATCCAAATTAATCCTTTAATCTTACAATAGCCTTTTTTCCTTTCTTAAAATATTTTCATCAACGTAGGTAGCCTGGCAGGGGGCTAATATTCTAACTGCTCCTGGAACAAATTTGGAGGGTTGATATTCATAATTTTAGACACTTTTATACTTACAAAGACAGAAGGCATACATGGAATAATAGATGAATATTGGGCTTGGAGTCAAAAGACCTGATTCAAGTCCCAGATCTTTCATTATTTAATTGTGTGACAATAGTCAGGTCATTTTACTTCCTTGGATCTCAGTTTAATGATTTGCAAAGGGGGTTGAAATTGACTTTTAAGGGTTCTTTGAGTAATAAATGCTCAAAGAGTCTTTAATCCACCTCCCACTCCCAAAATTCAACATTTTGTAGTTAATCCCTTAGAAAAATTCTACTAGGGAAGTTACAATCAGGGTCTTAGTTATTATACCAGATTTTAGTTATTCTATGTACTTCACAATATTATTGTGATATTCGAGTGAGTGTCATATTGTGTAAATCACTTTTAAGAATCTTAAGCATCATACAATTGTTAATTATCATAATTATCATCTTCATTGTCCTCATCATCTCTTCTACTGTAAGGATATTTCCTGAGGGCTCCCTATCAGGTTAATAGGCAAGACATTTTTCTCAAAGGCAAAACTCCTTTTGGTAATTAATACAGTAGGTAAGAAGTTATCTCCTTTTCCCCAAGAATTCTTCAGGTAGTTCTCTCACTGATGAGTTCAATAGATTAAAGCCATACCTGCACTCTAAATTAAGCTTGTCTTAAGCCTGGGTCAGTGATTGTTCAGTCCTTCTGTAGAGTGACCTTCTACTCTAAAAAGCTGCTTCTGTCAGGGTTGCAGAGATGTCCCCAGAGATGCATGGCATTTAAATATCTGTGGATTTTGTTTTGTTTGGTTTTTTTGGCACCTTGACAGATTAATTTCTGGGTAAAGTGGAACTAAATTCTAAAGTAAGTGTGAGCTTTTATTCCTTGTCTTCATAAAATGAGCCTGAACTACAAAGGGCAGTCTCTCCTAAATTATAAAGCCACAAAATTACTGAATTAAAAGCATCTGTGATTTGGTCAAGTCTCCCAGTGTGGCAACTCCCTACACTAAACCATATCAGGAGTTATCTATATTTGCTAAATAAAACTTAGTTGTTTAAGACACACAGAAATTAACTAAATAACTTAACCAGTGTTGGTCATTGCCCTAAGTAGGTTTAGAATTCAACATTTCCCAGTTAACCTTTCACTAAATTCAAATAAGAACCTTATATTCCATTGTATCCCCTCAAAGTCCTTTCATGTTTACTTTTTTGATTTACCTTCTGCTGTGGCTTTCCCTCATACACTCTCAGTTAGTTAAAAGTATTTCAGACACCTAGTAGCTATATGACCAGGGGCAATCCACTTAACTTCTCTAAGCCTCAGTTTCCTCTCTGTAACAGGTATAATTATAGCGTCTACTTTCCAGGGTTATTTTGAGGATAGCATGAGATAATTGTAAAATGCTTTGAAAACCTAAAAGGATTATATAAATTCTAGTTGTTTATTATTGCTAAGTTTGTTATTATTACTATTATCATTATTATGTCAGTAAAATATAATCTACTAACTTACTTAGATCTTTACCTGATATTTATTTAGCAATTCACTTCTAATGGAAGAGGTATTCCCTATAAATGAAGTTCTTTCTACTCTTATTTTCATATAACATTATACCAATTTCATGAAATCCTGGAACACCACAGAACTTCCAAAATGAGTTCCTTAATCACACAAAAGATTTTTTTTGTATGAAAAATTATTTATTAAATGCTTACTATGTTTTAGGCAGTATGCAAAGTATTGGTGCTTCTATAAGCAACAAGATAGTTCTTTCCTTCAAGTACCTTAAATTCTATAGTTATTTTAGTTTACAACATTCATTTCCACAAGATTTTGAGTTACAAACTTTCTCCACATCTTTCCCCTACCCACCACCCCAAAACAGTGATCCCCCTGAATACTCCCTCCCCCAATCTGCTCTCTCTTACATCCTCCCCCATTCCCCATATGATTTTCCAGTAGGGCAAGATGGATCTCTCTACCCCAGTGCCTGTATATTTTATTTCCCAGTTGCATGAAAAAAAATTATATATATATTTTTAAACATTTGATTTTAAAACTTTGAATTCCAGATTCTTTCCCTTCCTCCCTCCTCACCCACCCTTAATGGCAAGTTAAGCAATTCAATATAGGTTGCAAATGTGTAGGCATGGAAAACCTTTCCATAGTGGATATATTGTGGAAGACTTACTATATTTCCCTTCATTCTCTCCCTCCCCACACTAGTTATATTCTCTACTTTGACCCTGACCCTTTTCAAAAGTGTGTGCTTCCAAATTACCTCCCCCCAAACTCTCCTCCCCAATGACATGAGTGTATGTCATTCTTTCTCTAAGTCAAATTCAATTAGAGTAAGGTTGACTCATTCCCTTTTGCCTTCCTGTTCTTCCCCTCCATTGTAACAGATTTCCCTTGCCTCTTCTATATGAGATAATGTACCCCATTCTGTCTCTCCCCATCTCTTCTCATTATATTACTCTCTCACCTCTCAATTTCACCTTTTAAGTATCATCCCTTCCTATTCAATTGGTCTTGTGAACTCTGGCTATGTATACCTTTACACATATATACACACACTCACATATATATGCATATGACCATATACTCTCCTATATAGAAATATATGTATATATACATAAATATATGTATAGAGAGAGATTTATATTCCCTTATTCTCATACTGAGAAAAGTTTCTTCAGTTACAATTATCATTTTTCCATGTAGGAATATAAATAATTCAACTTTGATAAGTTACTTATGGTTTCTTTTCCCTGTTTACCTTCTCATGTTTCTCTTCCTTCTTGTATCTGAATGTCAAATTTTCTATTCAACTCTGTTTTTTTCATCAAGAATGCTTCAAAGTCTTCTATTCCACTGACTGACTATATTTTCCCCTGAAACATGATACTCAGTTTTGCCTAATAGGTGATTCTTGGTTTTAATCTCAACTCAATTGATCTCTGGAATATTTATCATATTCCAAGACCTTCAGTCCCTCAGTGTACAAGCTTCCAGATCCTGTGTTATCCTGATTTTGTTTCCACAATTTTCAAATTGCTTCTTCCTGATTGTTTATAATATTTTCTCCTTTATCTGGGAACTCCAGAACCTGGCTATAATATTCCTAGGAGTTTTCTTTTTCACAGGGTGATTGGTGGATTCTTTCAAGATCCATTTTGCCCTCTGGTTCTAACACATCAGGACAATTTTCCTTGAGAATTTCTTGAAGGATGATTTCTAGGTTCTTTTTTTGATCATGGCTTTCAGGTAGTCCAATAATTTTTAAATTATCTCTCCTGGGTCCTTTTTCCAGGTCAGTGGTTTTCCCAATGAGATATTTCACATTGCCTTCTATAGTTTTCATTTGTTTGGATCTGTTTAATAGTATCTTGATTTCTCATAAAGTCGCTAGCTTCCATTTGCTCCAAACTAATTCTGAAGCAATGATTCTCTTCAGTGAGCTTTTGAGATTCTTTTTCCATCTGGAAAATTTAGCTTTTTAAGGCATTCTTCTCCTCATTGGCTTTTTGAGCCTCTTTTGCCATTTGAGTTAGTCTATTTTTTAAGGTGTTATTTTCTTCAGTTCAGGTTGTTGACTCTCTTTTCATGATTTTCTTGCATCATTCTCATTTTTCTTCCCAATTTTTCCTCCACATCTCTTACTTGGTTTTCAAAATCCTTCTTAAGTTCCTCTATGGCCTATAACCAGTTCATATTTTCTTGGAAGCTTTTGGTGCAGGAATTCTGTCTTTGTCTTCCTCCTGCTCCATGCCTTGATCCTTTTTGTCCCAAAAAAGAAATCCAAAGTTGTACTGCTGTGCTTGCTTTGCTTCCCCTGCTTGCTCATGTTGCGACTTGACCAGTTGACTTTTGAGCTTTTTGCCACGGTAGAACTCTGCTTTCAGAGAGGAGAGTTTTGTCCTATATTCCTGGGGTTTTCTCAGCTTCCAGAGCTATTAGATGGGTGCCCTCTCAGAAGCTTCCACTGGCTCTGGCATACTGGTCACGCACCACAGTGCCTCCATCCAGGACAGGGATCCAGATCCAAGCAGGTTAAAGCAAGAGCGATCTCCCCTCAGACTGGTCCCTGGGTCCTCCTACAATCTGCAGGCCAGGAGCTGAAGCAGCCACAGCTGTGGCCACAATGCCTCAGCCACTTCTCACTCCAGGGGTAGAGGCCAGACCACACTCCCAAACTCCCTGTTTCCAAAATCCACTGATGTCTCACTTTGTCTTTGGCATTTATGGGTTGATAATTCTGGAAACTGCCGCAGCTGCTGGTGGTCCACTCTCCTGAAGTCTCTCTACCGATGGCTTGTCAGGCTGCCCTGAGGTTAAACCTGACTCCCATGGGGCTGAGCTCATTTCCCAGCCTGCTTTTCTGGACCCTTCCTGGCATCCTGCCAGGCTCTCTTCAGTGGGAGGTTAATTCCTCTCTCTCACTTTGTGGGTTTTGTAGCTCTAAAGTTTGTTTAGAGTCATGTTTTATTTGTATTCCACTAAAAGGTTTTAACCTATGTACATTTGCAAAACTAAGTGGAAGCAGTAAGTTTATTATCTAAAATATATGATCTAAACTATATAAACTATATTATCTAAACATATAGTTGGATGAATAAAAATACATATATTCACCATTACATGTTTCTTGGACAAACATTGCATGGGCAATAAACTACATACCTTATTGTACAGAAGGAGTGTGTGCTGGATTGCACTTGCAAAACTGAGTGCATTTTTAATAATTTCTAGCATCTTTCTAAAACAAAGAATCATTAAAAAATATTTTCCTTAAAATGCCATATGGATATGAGATGATGGCATCAGAGGAATTTGTGACTGGAAAAAGTGAGTCATTGATGTGAAAAATTTGAGAGATAATGTATGGAAGTTGCTCCTTTGCTATACAAGCAATTTCAAGAGAATCTCCTTTGTAATATTCATAGAACATGTACAGTAGTAGTCTGAGATGAGATGGCATGAATCAATTGTGATCTGCACTGTTAATTTTTTTTCATTGTAGTATGATTTAAGTTGCGTTATGTAGTAACAAGGCACTTTATGTAGTATAAATGTACTTGCTTTCATTGTTGAATTAATTAAGTAGACTACCTGTAGAACTCTTTTACCTATCAACTTAAACCACCCTGAATAGTTCACCTTTCCAAAGGCATTTTCCACTTTTGATAATACCCTATATCCTAGAGGTAGATTATATACTTGACTAATACCAGATTTATCGGTGACATTCCAGTTCACATATGTTTTAACTAGGGAACTTGATATTACCTTAGATATATAAGTATTTTAGGGGTGGCCAGGTAGCACAGTGAGTAAGAGCACTGGCCCCAGATTCAGGATGACTTGGGATCAAATCCGGGCTCTGATACTTAGCACCACACCCAGAAATAACTGGACATGTAACCTTGAGCAAGTTACTTAAGCTCGATTGCTTTAAAAAAAAAAAAGGGAAAACTGGCACCTGGGAAAGGTCTTTTGGGAAAGTGGGGTTTTGAGAGAATCCTAAAGGAAGCCAGGGAACTTATGAGGTGAGAATAAGGTGGAATATTATTCCAGGCATGAGGTAAAATCATTTCAAAGACACAGAGATGGGAAATAGAATGTCACATTATAAGAAATGTAAGTATATTGTATTGTAGAATATATTGAAGGGAATATTTAAAAAGCCCGATTATGAAAAAGTTGAATGTCAAATGTTATTAATGATATTTTACAGTTGAGGACACTGAGACAAATGAAGTTAAGTGACTTGCCTAGGGTCCCATAACTGGTAAGTGTCTAAGGCAAGACTTAAATTCATCTTCCTAACTCCAGGTGCATTATCATTACTGTGCTATCCATCTGCCTAGAATATTCATAACCCTTAGAATCCATGGTACATGGGAGGTTCTTGATATTTTGACTTGATTTATTAGGAATGATTATCAGGAAAGCACTAGACATAATACGACAGACAATTAAGCTAGTATTTTAAAAGAATAAATGACTAATTCTAATTTCTGATGTGGAAGTCTCTTCTAAATTAGCTGTCTCTATGTGGTCAAGTAACAAACTCATTAGAGCAAAGACCAAATCAACACAAATATTAAGAAAGGATAAATGTGAGAAGAATTTACTACAAGTTTCAAACTAACATTAAAATAAGATTTTGAATCTAAAAGATAGTGAAGAAATAAAAGTTATTACCTTTTCTTAGAGAAGTCACTCCATATCTCTGGACTTCTCATCTCTAAAAATTAGGGTTTGGACTAGATAATCTTTAAAGCCCCTTCTAATTCAAAATTTATGACCAAACTTTCCATTTAGCAAGGAGCTATTCTTGATGAAAACAAGAGAACAGTCAGATTTTTGTAGATTTTTTCCTAGAAACACAACATATTCATAAATCACACAATTAACTTAAGGTATAGAGTATGGGATCATACTATGTCTATTTGTAAATTGTGAAAAAAAATAGAATTTAAAGGAAAACATGGATTTAAAAATCTCTACTCAAAAAGGCTCTTTCCCTGCTCATGTCATGATTTTATCTGATTCTTTGAAAGATGGAGCCCCAAAGATACCTTTTTTTCAAGGAGCATACGGATTAACATTCATTAAGAAATGAAACAGGCAGGTATGTGTTTGACAAATGGGTTTACCCCTGTCATGACAGCTGTATTTTATAGAGTTCAAAATGCAGTGTGATTCCTTATAAATGGTTAAGTTCACTGGGCATAATGATGTATGCCTCTAATCACTCATACTAGGAGGATGAAATGGTTGAGTCTCTTGAGCACAAGACTCTTTCAGTGACTGAGCTGATAAAGTGTGCATAATAATTCCAGAATTAACAAATTGAATCTTGCAGGAGAGGCAACTATATTGCATAAGTTGATGGGCTAACCAATCCAATTTGGAAATGGATAAGATAAAATTTTCCATGCTTATCAGAGAGGAATTAGGCCTGCAAGTGGCCCCTGAACTTTCAGCAATGGAAGATATGTGAACTCAGTCTTAAAAAATAAAACCAAATCATATCCCATCAAATCAATAGGGAAGCTGTCTAAATGTTATTGGTAGATGGTATGGTGCTAAAAATTTCACTGTAGGTCTCATAGCTTCTCAAAAGTAATCACCATAATTATTCATGTTTAAGAAGAAAAGTTCTTGCTCATATGATTAGGTGTATAGAATCATGACAAAATCATAAAGTTAGAACTGCAACATACCTTAAATGATCCTCTACTCCTTTGAGGTTAAATAACTGACAAATGGTCACACAGCTAGCAACCCAGTCCTCTAGTAGCATGTAAAGAACTCCTTCCTCCATGCTATGTAGCCCCACAAGGAGAGATAGACAATCCTCTGAGTTTTTCCATGAATAAATATTTGCCCAGAACAAGCATTGCAAATGGATAATGGGTGCAGAGTTGAGTGGGAGGAAAAGAGGAAGATGAACTGACTGTAGGGTATTTTTAGCATTTTCTTTTTATTAAGAAAGTTTTTACTGATGTTTTCTGGTTTTTATATATTATAGTTTTCCATTTTCCCTAAAATGCTCTGTATCCCAGAGATTCATTCCATATAACAAATAACATTTTAGGAGCATAAAAAAGAAAGAAAAATTTAAAAATTGCAGCAAAACTGATCAATTAATTGAAACAATCTGAAAAAGTGTACGATGTGCAATACCTGTTATCCTTCCACCTTTCCCATGGAGTAGGTTTAGAATTTTCTTTCATGTTTTCACACTTCATTTAAATTCTGCTAAATTTATATTTTTTTAGTTCACTTTTGGTTTTATATATATATTTGTTCTTTCTATTTTTATTGTTTTGGTCATGCTATATATTATTTTCCTGGCTGTATTTATTTTGCTCTGCATCAGTTCATGTAACCCTTTGCATGTTTCATTTTATTTATTGCATAAATAATTTCTTATAAAGTGATATTCTGTTACAATCATGAACCAAAATGTATTTAGTGATGCCCAAATTAATGAACATCTACTTCATTTCCAATTCTTTGCTGTCACAAACAAAAACAAAACAAAAACAGCTACTGTAAATATTTCAATATATAAGGGGGTTTTCTTTTTGTTCTAGGCTTCCTTCCAGTAGAAGCCCATTAAAGGAGTGTTTGGTTCAAAGGGTATGGAAATTTTAGTCACTTTTTAAGTACAATGGCATATTGTTTTCTAAATGGTTGTACATTTCATAGCTCCACCAAAAATGTACTAGTGACTTTATTATCTCACATCCTACCAACATTGATTATCATTATTTTTGTCATGTTTTTTAATTAGCACAGTATCATTTTTCTTATATTTTAGTGATTTGGAACATTCTTCATGTGATAACAAGTACTTTACAATTCTTTTAAGAACTGTTTAATCATGTCTTTGACCATGCATCATTTGGGGAATTTGTAACTTTTTAAATAAATCCAATCTGCTTCCTGACACAAAACTACTATGTTGTATAAATTTAAGAAGCAATCCCTAGAAAGATGGAATCTATAGGTGTACCTAAAGGTTCTATAGACACATCTATTGAAATGCCACAAATTAAATTTGTCACCAAAGTCTTTGAAGGTCAACTGGTTCAAAATGATTAAATGATGATTTTATCAATGAAAATGGTATTAAAGAAGAGGCATAAATATCTGTTCTTACTACTGTAACCTAAAGATCATGGGACCTTTTATCTGACTTGCAGCTGAAATCTTCCCTGTGTTTTATCTCTTCCATTAGTATGTTCTGTGTGGTTTCTCTCTCCCATTACAGTGTAAGTTCCTTAGGAGCAGAGACTGTCTTAATTTTCTCTTTGCATTCCCAACATTTAGTATAGTGCTTTTCACATAGTAAGAACTTACTTCATTCAGTCATCAATATTCTCCTACATTATGAATGATGTGAATTATGAAGAACCATACTCTTTTGAGGAATACAACCAGCAAGATGTCTAAAGGGCACAAGAAAGATATGTGGTGCACATAAGTAGTCTTTGGGATATTAATAGCAATGACGTACACTTAAGAAGAGGTGTAAAATAAATCATCAAGGAAATGTACAATTACAAAAGGGGAAGATTTCATAATATCATAAGGTTTTAAGGTTATATCTTTAGAGTTGGAAGTAATTTTGCATATGGAGAAACTGAGAGTCAAAGAAGTAGAGAATCTTGGCCAAAGTCACAAATAAGCATATGAGGCAGAATTTGAATCCAGTTCTTCCCAATTCTGTCCATCAGTCTAATAAAATCAAATGATAAGAGATGGATAGTTTTATTAATATATTAGTACTCATAAAAATGTTAAAAAGTCTAGCAGGAGACTGAGAGGAGTCAATAAATCTCCTTTAGAAGATTTATAGGAACATGTGAACAAGAATTACAGAAGATGAGGAGTTATGGATGGCCAGGGATTGAATCATTGAAGGCATTACTCACATCATTGAGGTGTCAGATCAGTCAAAACAAGTATTGCTAAATATATCAGACAGTTTCCTCTTCTTTATGAATAGTCTATCCCAAATTCTAGTTGAAAACCAAAGTTTCACAACTTAAAATTTTGGTATTTGAATCATTAGTGACATGTTATTTCAAAGGGTGTGTCCACTCATTAATAGTCATTCCACATGATAACAAGGACTTTGTTCAATGTATTTTTCTTTTTAAATTGAAAGTACAATATGCTATTTAAAAGAGAAGGTCATGTACCTATTTTTATACTAATGGAACAAATTAAACATGAAATTTTAGCTGTAGTACTGCTATTAAATTCCTAATTTTTCTACAGTATTTATAAAGGCTTGTGTTGTAGCTTCAGTATATGACATATTTTACCTGCACCTCTTTTGAGGCCAGGAAAATGTATTGATTTGTGTAACTGATCAATACTCAATTGACTTTCTTCCTGTTCTCTAAGGTCACCAACAATGGATAATACTTTGGTTGCTGCTTCAAAACCATTTAATCGAGGCTTGTCTTGTATCCAGGTAACAGGTTTTCAGAGACACTGAAACAATTTTCAAATGAGGGAACCAAACAGATTCATAGGCTAAGTCGGAGTATAGACCACAGATCAATTACAATAGTTTGTAAAGACACAGTGATGTCAATCATGGCTCATTAGAAAAAAAAAAAAGAAGCATATCCTCAATCAATCTCTAATGTCTTTCTCTGTGATACTCAGCTCTAATCCCTCTTCTAGCCACTCAGCTCTAATCCTTATTCATCCATGCATATTTAAATATACACTTTTTACTATATTCATTTGTGTCCATGGTTTCTTTAAAGCACTGTTGTGTCTATTTGCACATCTGTGAATCTTGTCTTCCAATTGCATATTGTTAGTTCCTTAACAACAAGGATGTTATTTTCTCTTTATTTAGTGTGCTTCCACAGTGGGTTTGGAGATTAAGGATTCAGTAAATGTTCCTGACTGCCTGACCCCATAATTATGCCTTGGGAGGAAGTGATCAACTTATTAACCAAAAAGAAACAAAGTACTGTCTAACTATCCTTTGAATTTCAGCATTACACCCTACCAATCTGAAGGATTCAAGTCAAAGACATATCAGCCACTTCAACTGCTCATTTTAAATCAAGGGAATAAATTACACCTGGAAAAAATCCAGATGCTAGTGAAGTGATACTACTCTTCTGAAATCAAATCTTTTTCTATTTATTTTATAACCCTCACCAGTTCAATTCCTCTGTGGCTGCTGCATTCAGTATCAGAGACTATACCAGAGAATCCTTCACATTTGCAATCCAGGATTTCTAATCTATTTAGGTAGTATTAAAACCAGTACAGCAGAATCTGGCAATTAAGATGATAGTACTTCTAACTTAATCTCACTGTTTAATAGTAACTGACCAAAAAAAAAGGTTACATGCTGACATGCCTTATTTTAAAATTCCATCTTTTTACAGCACCCTGAGTCTAAAAATAGAGGAATGACACAGAGGTACATGAGTTTCAGATATGGTGTAACATAACATTTGTTTCCACTGTTAGGGATTTGTAAAATTTTAGCTTTTAAATCAGTTAGAACTTGGCATCAGTGACATGACATTATAGCCTCATTCCACTACTCAGCCAGGGTAGATTGTTATTTCCAGCAAGTTTTATATGAATTTTATTTTGAAGTGTCAATTCAACTGTCATAGAGAAAATACTAAATTAAAATTATGTATGTATGTCTGTAACTTACTCATATTGAACAGCTTTTACTCAATATTCAGAGCAACCTCACATATGAGAAACTTACTCATCCAACAACTTCAACTATGTTGAATATTGAAAATTAAAAGGCACAGGAGTAATCAAAATAACTAAAATTTGTGTGATGTTTTGAGTTAATCAATTCACACATTTATCAAATGTCTTCTATATGCCAGGTGGTCCATTTAAAATGATCAAGGTATCTCTAAGACCTATTCAAAGTCAATTTCTGAGAGGTAAATGCTGTATATTGACAAGGTAAGAAAGAGATAAAGGGGAAGAACAAAATTAATAGAATCAGAAGAACAATCTTTATGACCTCAACACTGTGAAAGTCAACAGTTTTAAAAACTGAGACATATAATCAATAAAATAACCATTCATGATTTCAAAGGCCTGACACATAAATGTACATTATTCTCACACACAAATACATATATATGTGTATGTAGGCATATATGTAAGTCATTGGGAGAATTTGTTTTGATTGATTGTGCACATTTTTAGAAAAAAATCTGTCTAGTGTTTATGGGGGTTTGAGTAGGAAGTAGAGAAAATAGATTTGTGTTAACTAAAAAGAGAAATGTTAGGGATGTTACAGATGTGTAATTTTACAGATGAAGATACAGTATTTGTTTTATATAATTACTTTCCTTTGTTACAAGAAATTTCTCAAGAAGTGGGAATCATCTGTAAATACTTGTAATGTAAAAACAAACCACATCAATAAAACCAGAACTTTATGTGTGGAAAAAGAAAAGAAGAAAGGAAAAAGAAGGATATAACTATGGACAAGTAGATATTGAACCAAAGATCTGAATGAAAGTAAGAAAAGGATTTAAGAATGTTTTCTAAAAGTCTAAAAATTACTTGCAAAGCATTGTTCTATGATATGCTTTAGGATATGCTGGAAAGAAGACTGGAGTTAAAATTAAAATCCTGGATTTTACTCTAGATTCTAAAATTTTATATCTCTGTGACTGTAGGAATGTCATTTCACTTCTTTAAACTTTCAGTTTCCTTATCTGTAAAATGGAAATACATATGACTGTTGTGAAAAGAGGGCTCTATAAACCTTAACATAATATTAAAAGTATTGATCATTATCAACAGTATTGTTGTTATTTATTTTTACTGAGAATAGCCCTACAAATCTCAATAGTTAGATTGTTTAAAAATGGAACAATTTATATTACAAAATGGTGATTGAATTAATAAGAAAATACTAAATTATATTTATTCTTCTCTGTTTAAGAAATCAGGGTCACATGTTACTAATGCCAGATAAATTGAATTGACTTGACCCATCTGTGTATACTTAGTAATGATTATTCTCTGAATATACAGAGAGAGTCACCTCTTCCTCTCCTGCTTCCCTTATTCATTCCCTTAAGTCAGCCTTAAGTAACCTTGTAGGAATCACTGAAGAAGCCAGTGACTTGAGTGTGCATCAATTACAATGACTGTCTATTTCCCTTCAATGAAGGCCAGCTGCAGCACCCAATCCTATTCAGTCAACTCAAGCTAGTGCAACTCTAAAATTACTTCTAAAATACATTGTTAGGGGCCCTGATTTAGTATATTAAAAGGTAATTGAATACCATATAAATGCAAGCCCTTTGTTTTCTCTCATCTTGGTCTAGTTAGCTAGCCTTTGTTTGGTTTGCCTTAAGATTGGCCAAGAACTTAGCATATCTCATTTGAGCTTCACCCAACGCTTTGAAGTAGGGTCACAAAGCTAGTGAAGCAGGAAACAAACCGCTATCTTCCTGACACCCGATTACTGTATCCACTATGCCACCTAGAAGCATCTATGAAGGCCATGAAGGATGGTCTACATATAATTACAAGACATTTCTCACCAACAAAAAATCCATGGCCATAAAAACCACAGTTACACATAAAATCCAGTCATGTCAAAATTTTCCTGCTCATAGGCGTCCTGTTTGTATATAATTTAAAATTATTTAGTACTGTTTAAGCAGTTTTAATGCTTTCTTTAGAAAGTTCCATTTGAACTCTGTTTTACTAAAGAGAATCTCATTTTCTCTTATATTAGCAAATGTCTAAGAAATAATATATAATTTTAGACATATTTAGTTATGGTTTTTCACATATTATTATTTGGAATTCAACATTAAGAATCAACAAACATTTGCTAAGTGCCTACAAGGTAGTATAGGGTATATACTTTGAGGTAGCAAGGTGGCACAATAGAGTACCAGGCCTGAAGTTAGGGAGAGTCATCTTCCTGAGTACAAATTTGGCTGCAGACACTAAATGTGTGATCCTGGCCAAATCACTTAACCCTGTTTGCCTCATTTTCCTCATCTATAAAAAGAGCTTGAGAAAGAAATATACTTCTGCATCATTGCCAAGAACCACAAATGGCGTCACAAGACTGTCCATGATTGAACACAAAGTGACAAACACTGTACTAGATCCTGGAGATACAAAGGCAAAAATTAAAGAGTTCCTGCCTTTGAAGACTTGACATTCCAACAGCCAGATTAAATAATAAGTATACATATGTAACTAAAATGTATATAGAAGAGTAACATAAAAATACTGGAAAAATAGGAAGGAACCAGATTGTGAAAAGATTTAAATGCTAAAAAGAGGCATTTACATTTGATTCTAGAGGTAACATGGAGGGATTGAATTTTACTGAGGGGAAGCAGGAGGGGTGCAAGGGTAATAATCAGGAAAAAGCACTTCAGGAAATCACTTTGGCATCTATATGGAAAACAAAGTATAGGAACTGTCACACAGATGAATCTTCACATACTTTCTATTCCAAGCATGAGCATTTCAGACATATTAGTGTTAGAATAAAAGAAAGTAGTCCAATTTGTTATTGTCTGATAGCTCTAAATAGCAATCATGATTTGGCAAATTTTGATACCATATTCATATTAATATTAACTTTATTTTACTCAAAGTAAATGTGTTACAATTTATTACTAAATAATAGTTCAGATTATCAAATGCTGTTTTAGAATAGTAAAAATCAATCCACATGCAGCTATCAATTCCCTAACTAATTAAAATTATAAAGCAATTGATAATCAATTTTTGTCTATTGTTTCCTTCCAAATAAGTGAAACAAATGAAGTAAGCACTTAAAAAATTGATTTCAGGAGAACAAAAAAAATAATCTCCTCCCCATGTAATTTTGTTGAGATCATTTTTTTAAAAGTTTATTGGCATTTGATATTTTAGCTGAATCCTGCAGCTGTCTTTCCACATTCAGTGGGAAGATTAAAAAAAGTGATTAGCTCTTTCATGCTTTGTCTTTAAGCTGAAGATTTCATTTTCCTTACTCTACAACATATCCTTTATGACTAATATCCAAGGACATACCATATTGATTGGGTTTTTGTCCTTCAGGTGTCAAAAGGAAATGAAAAATATCGTGATCTCTATAAAAATTTCCCATTATCCAAGTTTAATGTCACTTGCCTGCCATTTTCACAACCTTGGTGAAAAACCCTCATACTTTCCAGATTCACATTTTTTTAAAATGTTAAAGTAATTCTAATGAATATTTTCCCATGATTATTGTGCATATGTCTCTTTTTCATTTTTAATTATGGCACATTTAGTTAAATTACCAAATTCTTCTGCATATGAAAAAGATTAAATGTTTTTTTATTGTTCTTGTTTATAAACCCTGTAGCTTATTTACACACACACACACACACACACACACACACACACACACACACTTCCCCACTGGATATCTTCAGCATTATTAACAGTGAATATATTTTCTTTGAAGAAAAAATTGAAAGTGTGATATAATTTTAAAGTTTATCCTTAATCAGCCATGATGTATGTATATGAGAGTGTGTCAGTGTGTGAGTAAATCTGCATGTATTTTGGAGGGAGAGATTGAGAGAGACAGAGAGAGAGATGAGAGACAAGACAGAGAGACAGAGAAAGAGAGACAGAGACAGAGGGAGAGGGAGAGACAGACAGAGGGACAGAGAGGAGGGAGAGAGAGGGAGAGAGAGGGAGAGAGAGAGAGAGAGAGAGAGAGAGAGAGAGAGAGGAGGGGGAGACAGAATGTTCTCAACAATCTCACCACAAAGGACAATGAAACACCTAGCACACTGACAAGACAAAACAATAAAAATAATTTGTATGAGGAAGTTGAGGCTCCAGGAGTTTAAGAGAGTTGCCCTAGGGAACAAAGGTCATGTAATTGAATGCAGGACCTTCTAACTCTAGGGCCAGTGATTCTTCTTTTGCTCCACAAAGATTTTATACTTCACAATTGTCTAATCAAAAATTATATATATATATATATATATATATATATATATATACACATGCATATATATTCTGAATCTTTCTGATAATATCCATGCAGGCAATGGGAAAAAATAGATTTAGTATAAGTATGTTTAAATAATTATGCTTTAATTTTTCTAGTTACTGTGTTTTTAATGCCTTGGTACAAGTAATCAGTAGGCCATGGGATTATCTAACAAACTCCCCTTTCCTACAATGTTTTCCTTTAATTCTAGTAGCTTCTCATGTTGTCCTTCACAATCTGTCTGGACCACAAACTCAACTATCCAGGTAAGTGTGAAATTAGCATTTTTGTTTTTCAAAAAGATTTCTGACTTTAAAAGCTGCAGGGTTGAGAAAGACCCTTGTTTAATTCACTTATGCATTTGAAAGAAAGATTTGCTCTCAAATACCAGGGCTTCTTGATAGGCTGCTCTCCTCAGTAGTTTATCAAGGTGTTTTCTGTATAGGCAATGTCCTACACAGGAAAACAGACAAACACCAACTGTAATTTTCTTTAAGTGTTGTTGAAACATTTTGACAAATTGAGTCATCTTCTCTAGCACTTCATCTCCCAGTGACCCAATAATATCTCTGTTGGCTCAGTATCCATGCTCTCTTCCTCAGGCTACCTTTCTTGTGTCCTCACTTAATATTTTCCACCACCCTTTCAGAAAAGAACAAAAAAATCACTGCTACCCCCTGTACCTGGTTCCACAGTGTTTTAGGGTCTCTTCTAAGGACACAGCCTGAAAGTGCCTGAGATGAATTGATGAATTCATGCCCAAACAATGGGAAAGTTACATGCTGTAAGAAACAAGTGTCAAAATGAAAATAGGTACAATATTTACATCACTGAGTGTGGATTGAATTAGCAAGGCACATCTTCTGAAAACTACATTTATCTCCAATCTTTTTTTTGTAGTTTACTCAAGTGACTGCCACCATTTGCAATGGTACTTTGTTGTACAGTAAAAGCAAAACAATAAAAAAGTCTCTTCAAATAAATTGCAAAAGTAAAACAAATGTTTTCTCATCCACAAGATAAAGGGGATGATATCTATGATTCCTTTTAGACCCAAGATTCTGTGATTCTCTCATCTGTATCTAGCTTTTCTAAAACTATTATTATTAAACAAGAAAGCAATCATTCAATATGAGATAAATTTAACAATAGAAAATCAACCAAAATTTAGGAAAACAAATCCTGGAGAGACCTAGGGATCTTCATACTACTTTTAACTATTATGACATGACTAATAAGTCAAGTCAAAATATCATCAGAACTCATTATAAAGCTGCTTGCAATTAGTTTCTAATCTTGTTATTTGTATTTTTATTCCTACAAGTAACTATTTGTTTTGTTCCTCTAATGCTGCCTTTTGGCTCTTAGATTTTAAAATCTCCTATGATCATATATTTGCCAAAGAACCTTTTTCTTATGCCTAAATCCTAGCAAGGGACCAATAAACTTTTAGGGCTCTCATCTGCTTCCTATTCCCTTAGGTTATCAAGAGCTTGACAGTGTCATATCAGACTGAGTCTAGAGAACCCAGAAACCTAAGGTTCTTAACCACCACACTTTGGAGTTCCTATTCTTCCCTTCCTCACCTATTAACTCTCACTAGAAGTCCAGTTCTACTAATAGATTTCCCATCGAAGGGCATGTATGATATTTGCTACTACTGACAAAAAGGGAATGGAATATTGACTCTCAATGAATAATATGAAAATAAGATTAGAAACTTTTAAAGAAATTTCCTATAGAAATCATTACATGTTCTAGGTAGGTTGCATAAGATTATACCATGCATGTGTGGATATATATGTGTTTATGTGAATGTGTGTGTTCATATGTATGCATTTGTGTGCATGCATGTGCTTGTGTGTATGACTTAAAGGTGCATCATACTGTAATAGGAATGATGTTTGTTAAGGGAATAAGAAGACTAAGGTTTAAGACCAAGCCATTCCCCTTACTAGCTGTGACCCTGTTATCTCTCTAAATAAATTTTTTAATCCAATAAGAATATAGTAATGTATGAATGTTTTTACTGTATAATTAAAAGGAAAATATTTGGTAAGTTATAATGTGCTATTATTATCAGGAGGAATATAGAATTTCAAGTATCTCCTAAATAGACGGTAACACCTATTTTCTTTCTAGAATCATGCTGCTATTTGGGACATTGTGCATAATTATTCTTAAAATATCTGAATAATTGATTTAATGAGTGCCGTGTGTGTGTTTGTGTATGTCTGTGCTTTGATCTGAATGTGTTAATATTATGTAGATTCTCAAGATAATACTGAAAACTTGGTTGATAATATTAGGACAAATGATGATCACTATTTATCAATATTTTAAATGTAAGAAAACAAACTCAGAAATGCACATTTACTGATAAGTTAAGTAAACCACAATTTAACTATAAGATTCCTGAATCTGAATCATGACAGTTTAGGACCTTTGCATATGTTTATGCTTTTTCTATTATATTATGTCACCTACATGTACTATTATGTGTGATCTCTAACTATGGAGTAGTAATAATAGATTGTTTCTTTTAAAACAACTTTTAAGTTTACTTATTAAAGATTTTACTGTATTGAAAGAAAAAGTATTTACCTATTAGACACATTTTTCATGTTGAGATCCCATGAAAATATGGTATCAAAACTGTTATAACACCTTAATCACTAAATTCAAGACTTATACAAATTATAAAATGGTATAAATAGGGCTACAGGAACAGTATGAGTCATGCCAATGAATGCGAAGACCAGAACTTAAAGGATGCTCACAAGGTGAATCAGATATTATTTATCTAAATATGTGAACAATATCTAGGATGCAAGTTTTCTAGGGAGGGGCATGAGTCCATTAAATAAATATAGAGGATGATCTATTTAATTAAAGCAACACGGTACAGTGAAGAGGAAATTAATTTGGGAAACAAAAGACCTATGTTCAAAGCACACCTCTGACACTCAATATTGATGTAGTCTTTAGTAAGTGCTAAAGATTCACCATCTATACCTGATTTTCCTATCTATAAAGTAAGGGAGTTACGCTAGATGACTTCCAGCTATAGAACCATGATTTTATAGGAAAGGATATGAATTCATTAAGCCAAGGATTGAGAATAGTCAAAGACAAGGTTTTCCAACATGGGCAAAGGAAAGACAAGCAATTAATTAGCAGAGACCCAGTAAAAAGATAGTCAACATCAGGAAAATATAGCAGGAGATGTCATAGACCCAGATATTAGAATACTAATGGAAAAGGAAGAGGATGTGGGGAGGGCAAAAGGTAGCAAATCCAAGATTCAAAACAGCTAGAGAATTCTACAGCTCCCTTAGGTATTCAGGTTATTAGAAACAGTTTGTTCACACGTGTTCTATTACTAAATCTCTGCATATACTTCTAGTAGGAGATTCAGATGAAATAACAATCACAGAGGACACTCCTAGAAAGACAGATAGTATTCAACATACCAAGAAGCATTTGAAATCCTTAAACAGAAACTAACTGTAACACCTAAGCTGAGGTTTGTTGATTGCACAGCAGCTTACATTTTTCATACTGACACCACTGCTACTTTCTCAGAAGAGAACTTACATCAAGCACTAAGGAGAGTAAGCGATTTGTTTCAATTTTTTCTGAGTACTTCAACCTACAGTGATTTCTGTTTCTTCTGAAGCTGTTACATTTATCAGCATTATCATTCATTTGCCATTTTCTGTCTCGTGATCTTGTTTACTCATCTGTAAAAGGAAGAGGCTAGACTAAATGACTTTTAAGGTCAATGCTTTGTATGCTCTCTTGGTTCCCTGGTATTGTCATTTAACCCATGAAGTTACTTTTTATGTGTCTTGCCTCTCCAGCTACATTTTAAGCTCCTTATCGGATGGTGCTACGTGCTAATCAATTTACATCTCCCATGGCTCTTAATACAATGTACTCCTATGGGAAACACTCATAAAATACTGAAAATGGACCCATGAAAAAGGCAAGTCTCTTGATACACTAACAGAGAACTCGATACAAGTGAATGCGACTATGTGAACCATCACTTAAAGTTTCTGTTTTGGAACTAGGCAATACTTGACAAGCTGTGCACAGTGGCAATATGTTTCCCTATGAAGTAGAGTGCAAAGTGATGACAGAAAAAAATCCTTGACACATGCCAGCCATCAAACGAAATGTAGCAGAATGGAGATAGAGATCAATGCTGAATCTATATGACTCTGAAATAGTTTACAAGGTCTCCCCAAAGGGAGATGCTGCTCTATGTGCTCTAAAGTAGGCAGAGCAGTGATTCGAGATAAAAGAAAATCAAATCTAAAGAATGAGAGGGAACTATAAATGGTCTCTAGAAGTCGTCTTGAAACTACAGCATACAAGCTGCTAAATACCAAAAATTTTCAATGTACTAATACTGGTCCAAATTGTGTTTCTTTGTACTGTTCTGTAAGAGTAAAAGTTTGCATAAAAAGATGGAACTATTTGTAATAGAAGCCTTTAATTTGAGTTTGGGTTTGAGACAGACTCCTTTCACCTAAAATTATATATATATACCAAAAGTGAAAAGGTATAAAAGAAGCAAAGGACCAAGATTTTAAATACTGATCAAAGTAATGTCAGCAGGGAAAAGTCTGGTGAATTTGTGAACTAAAGATTCATATTGTAATAGAACAAGTTTCATAAGCCTTTATTTACACTTGAATTGAATTCAATTGGTGCTAAGGGGAAAAAAAAAGACAGTTATTACAAGCCATTTAAATATATTCCTGGAATATTTAAACTGGGACTAGTAAGTGCAACAATAGTTTACAGCACACAAACTTTGTATAGAAGGATCTATATCACTATGTATTCTCATTGACTCATTTATTCATAGATTTTATTTAAATTTATTCATAAAGAGATGTATAGAATTACTTTACATATATGTGTCAAAGGGTAGCTATCTGTGATGGAAAAAGGGAAGGAAAAAATAAATTTACATAGCTATTATACAATTGAATGGAATAGCAAGTTGTACATAATAGACTTACAGTTTCACACACAACTTTTTATTATTACTATTATACTATGTTGTGGGAATGCTTTTTTTTATCCAATAAATTAAAATTTAAATAAATAAGAAAAAAATTAAAAGTCAATAAAATTTGAATCAAATTTAGTAGGGAACCTGAAGAAAATTTGAGTGAAATTACTTGGTTTTTTAAAAAAAAAATAACCCTCCCACACTATATCACACCATAGGAAATTTTGTTGAAAAAAAAATTTCAATCAGAACCTGTTGATTTTTTGGCAAATTTGGAAGAGAAACAAACTCCTGAGAAAAATGTGAAATTTTTAATAGATACTCATAGAGCAATTGCATAAGAAATTAAAAAAAATAATTTGCTTCTTAATTGCAAGATAAAATTTGTGTTAACCTATTGATTTGTGTTTGGGGATTAAGTTAAGGGGATAAACTGAAGAGACTCATGGAGAGTTTGTAAAACACAGAAGATGCAGATTGTTCTTTGAATATGAATCAGCTACCTGGAAGAGTGAAAAGCAACAGCAGGTAAAACAAAAAGATAAGATTACAAAGTAATCAGATCTATTATTCAGCTAAAATATACTGTTTTTATACATACTTTTTATGCAAGTTTAGTGCACAGCTTTTAGCAGAAACTAGTCTATCCAGGGGAAACTTTTGTACATAAAGTTTGGGTATTAGCTAAATGAAAAATGTTAAGCATACAGAGAACACATTTTAAGGCCCTCTACATTCATTTTTCCATCTGTGAGATAAGTTGTATTAGTAAAAGAAAAATATGTAAATACCAGTACAAGACAAAGAAGACATAGAAATGGTTATTCCAATTGAAAAGAAAGCTGAACTTGTTCATTTTTAATTTTCACGTAACTCCAGACTCTTAATAGTGAAGTTTAGCCTATATCAAAATTCTATTGTTCTACGGTTATCTAGAGAACATGAATGTCAGAAACAATGAATAAATTTTTTTAAGGTTAGACATACAAATAATGGAAGTAGACAGTAATTCAGTCTTTTTTAGTTGTATTCAACTTCATGATGCCCTTTGAGGTTTTATTTCTAAAGATATTAGAGCAGTTTACCATTCCCTTTGCTAGTTCATTTTACAGATAAGGAACTGAGTCCAATAGCATTAAGTGATTTGGCTAGGATCACACATCTAGTAAGTGCCTCTATCCAGATTTGAACTCAGAAGATGAGCATTCCTAACTTCAGGGCCAGCACTCTATCACCTTGCCACTTAGCTGCCTAAAAAGATATCAGTGGTAGAATTCTGTGATTTCTGACCCAGGTGTGCCTCACAGTGTAAAGCACAAAAAGTTGCCATTAAGGAGATATCTGTACATCCTGGTACTGCACCTTATAGTATAGAGACATCAGTGCCCAGTGTATTGATTTCCTTTTGTCTAAGCATTCAAGCAACTTGCAGTACAATAAAAGACTTTTCAGTTCCTGGGGCAGAGTAGAAAAAGCATTCAGCTGAGCTCTCTCAATGTTGGCTGCCAAATAACTTTAAAACCACTCTTCAAATTTAACTCTGGAGTGGCAGAGCCAACAGAGTATCAGAATGAAACATTCTTCTTCCCCAAAAGAACTTAGGAGGACAGAAAGAAAGATTTGTGATCTCAGAAAAAAAGAAGAAAAAATAGAGGTAAATAAAACAAACAAAGAAAAACCTAAGAAATCTTATCTTGTTAAAATCTACCATAGACAATGAAGTAATAGCAATATTTAACATGTATGCACCAAATGGCATAGCAGCCAAATTCTTAAAGGAAAAGTTAAATGAATTACAGAAGTAAATAAAAAAAATAAAGCTATACTGGTGGGGGACCTCAATATTCTCTCTCAGAGCTAGATAAAGTTAACCATAAAATAAATAAGAAAGAAGTTAAGAAGATGAATAGAAACTTAGAAAGTTCGATATAATAGGCCTCCAGAGAAAACTGAATGGGAATAGAGAGGAGCACAGTTTTTTTTTTTCTAATCTATAAATGGCACCATCACAAAATGTACTAGAGCATAAAAATGTCAGAACCAAATTAAAAAAAAGCATAAATATCAAAGTCATCCTTTTAAAATAATAATGCAATGAAATTACATTCAATAAAGAGCCCTTGAAGAAATACATTAATAATTAATTGGAAACTAAATAACCAAAACCTAAAATATGAATGTGTAAAAAAAAATCATAGAAAAAATGCCCACTATTTTTATTAAATAGAATGACAATAGTGAGAAAACATTCCAAAATTTGTAGAAAACAGCCAAAACAGTAGTTAGAGAAATTTTATATTTCTAAATGCATATATTATCAAATGAAAGGAAGAACAGATGAATAAATTGGTCCAGCAACTACAGAAAAGGTTAGAAAAAGAACAAATTGAAAATCTCCAATTAAACACTAAAATGTTGATCCTAAAAATCAAAGAATTAATAAAAATAAAAGTAAAGTTTTTAAAAATGAAGTAAAATCCAAAGCTGGCCTTATTAAAAAAATAAAATTACAAATTATTAGTTAATTTGATTTTTAGAGGAAAAAAGAAAATTTCTAGTATCAAAAAGGAAAATAATTACTGTACCATTAATGAAGATAAAATTAAAGCAATTAGTTGTACTTATTTTGCCAAATTATATGCAAGTAAAACTGACAAAATAAATTTTATTGATGAATATTTACAAATTATAAACTGTTCACATTAACAGAAGAATAAATAGAACACTTAAATAAACCATCTTAGAAAAATAAATTGAACAATCCCACAATAAGCTCTCTAAGAAAAATTCCACATGACCAGGATATACAAATGAACATTTAAGAAACAATCAATCCTAATAGTACATAAATTATTTGAAAAGTAGGAAAAGCAGAACTTCTACCAAATGTATTTTATGTAAACCAGGGAGTACAACAATAGAATAAGAAAACTGTAGAGAAAATTCCTTAATGAATATCAGTATGAAAAATTTAAATAAAACACTAATAAGCAGATTACAACAATATATCACAAAGATCATAAACTATGAACAGGTTGAGTTTATACCAGGAATGTAGGGTTGGCTTGATATTAGAAAAACTATCAGCATAAATGACAATATCAAAAACAAAAGAGCAAAAATCATGATTATATAAATAAATGTAGAAAAAACCTTTGACAAAACACAAAACATATTCCTATTAAAAACAATAGAAAGCCCAGGAATCATTCTAACACCAAGAGCAAGCATTATCTGTAATGGAAATAAGCTATAAACCTTCCCAACATGATAATGGAAGTAAGGATTCTCATTATCACCAAAATTATTCAATAGAATACTAGAAATGCTAGCTAGCTCAGTAAGACAAGAAAAGAAATGAAAGGAATAAAAATAGTTAATGAGGAAACAAGATTATCACTCTTTTCAGTTGATATGATAATATACTTAGAAGCCCTAGAGAATCAACTAAAAATTAGGAAAAATAATTAGCAAATTTGACAAAGTTGTGGGATACAAAATTAACCCATAGAAATCATCCACATTCCTCTATACTACCAATAAAACACAACAGGAAGAGAAAGATAATTTTTTTTAAATAACTGCAGCCTATATGAAAGACTTGAAACTATCTGCCAATACAAATTCAAGAACTCTATGAACACAATTTCAAAACACTATTCACACAAATAAAGACAGATCTAAACAAATCAATTGCTCATAAATAGGTCAAATGACAATTTTACCTAAGTTGCTAATTCAGTTCAATGGAACTACATTATCCTTCTCCTTACACTACAGAATTCAAGCCTGTTTAATTCTATTATGCCTTCTAGTATCTTGTCAACTTCAAACATTTCCCCAAGGCAAGTTAAAATGATTGAATAGTCTACCTATGTGTGTTAACAATATGATACCCATAGTAGCTGCTATGAATATGCCTACATATTCCTAGGATTTGTACACTAAATATAACAAACCCTCCTCCTCCAAGACAAAATCAAAATATTTATTTGGGACATTGCTATGTGGGTACCAAAACGCAAAGTTTAGTAAGGTACTCATCACCAATCCAGGATGTACCAACATTGCAAGTGTTCTCTCCACCAAGCCTCCCCGCAAGCAAGTTCTCCTTCTCTCTCAAACAGAGTCTCTCTCTGCTCACACCTCTCCTTCCAAGCAATACAAAACTTTTGGCTCTGTGTCAGAGTTCCATGTGAGGTCTACTAATGGACAGGAAAGATCTTATATTGCATTGACCTTATGCAATGTTATTTGTGGTCATTTTGACATGGAAATTTCAAGTTCCCCATAGTCCAAAATCTGTCCAAGGAGCCAGATTACCCCCAGAGTATGGAGCCATCATTCCAAGAACCAAAGAGCAGGCTGGACTGGCACCTTCATTCATCAGAAATTAGGACAGGTAATTTAAAAAATAATAAATGTTCCCTTGTGACTATTACCCCAGAGCCTCAACTCTTCTTTATTCAATCCTGGCCAAAAGAACCAGAATTAAATCTTGATTTTGATGATAATGTTTTATATTCTTCAATCTGTTGGGAATCAATGTTTCACAATGGCTATTATTTTACTGTAATCACTTTCTTAGTATAAAATGGCAAGTATGCAAAGGCCTCCTTTTCTTATCAGGAGCTTACTTCAGGATTAATCTGGTAATATTTCAATCACTTAATCAACTAGCATTTTTTTAAGGACCTATGATGTATTGGTCATTGTATCAAGTGATGTAGATACAAAGAAAGGTTAAAGGTTAAAAAGAATAGTCTTTCTATCAAGGGTCTCAGTCTAATGAGAAAGACAGCATGCAAATAAATATTCAAAAATGTGCTATACACAGGAAAAATTGTGAAAAAGAAGACTAGAAAAGGCATTTTGCATGTAGGAATTTTGCTAAAAACTTCTAGGAAGTCAGAGAAACTGAAATGCTGAGATTAGACAACAAGAACCTGGAGCTTCCTGGAGGATGAAGGATCCAGGATGCCCTATTGCCCTAAATTTGGAATTAAAAGATTTTAGTTCTGATTCTTGCTCTGCTTTTTATTATTTGTATGGTCATAAGTCTTCTTTCTCACCTTTAAAAAGCATGTGAAGAGGGGAGAAAAGGGCCATCTAGAGCAATAATATTTGCATTAAAATGTCATGGGGCTATTATGAGGGTACAATGAAATGATTAATTTAAAGCATATAGAAAAATGAATTGGAGAATATGAATATTAATATTTTGTTAATTTTAATTTAATTATTAGTATAACATTAAATATTCATATAAATCTTTAAATACTACTTAAATATTAGTTATTATTATCATTGTGTAAATTAACAGGGTAAAATTACATCTGGTTTAACTATATGGGCAAAAAAGGGAAGAGTATAAACCCAATTTACCTGTGATAGCCTGTTTATATGGGTATACTTAATCTTTCCTTTAAAGCCCTTCTCTTCACCTGCCCCTACTTGCTAAAAAACACCTTTAAATAAGCAATTGAAAGATATTTCTCATTTCCTTCCTCAAAATGGAAACTTCTGAATCATGTAGCCTGGAGTGACCTGAATGTGATACTATCTCTGGGAATTACATTAACATTTTGGATAGCAGAATTTAACCCATTAAGTATTTTAACCTGTGACCTCATTTTCCTAGAGGTCATGGAGATACTTAAGGAGATTAGAGGCTATGGATTGATTTTATTCTATTCTTAATTGTTAACTATATTTAATAAAGAATGTTCAGAATTTCTCTACTTTTTTTACTAATCTATATACTTTTAAAAATTTAATTATTTTGCATGTGTGTGTGTGTGTGTGTGTGTGTGTGTGTGTGTGATAGAGCAGTGGAAGAATGTAAGGGTTAACCCAATGACAATTTCCTTTCAGAATCCTTGTATTTGGTACCTCTGTAAGTTCAAGTCAGGCCACCCCTTAGAAACATCAAGAATGCTACCCCAGTTTGCATATAAAAAATAATCTTGAGATTCCTTACCATCCTTGATACCCCACTTTGAGGTAGTCAGCATATCTTTTATTCTTTTGCATACACACAAACACACACATTAAATAGGAAATAACCACTCTTTAAGTGTTTTTTTGTGTTGCTGTGTATACTCCTAAGTTTCTAGAAACAGATGTACTTAGATGTCAAAAAAAGCATGGGAACATAACTGTGCTGCTCTGACCCTGTGTTGAGTGGGACAGATATCCTTCACTTACCTCACAAAACACCTGCCAAGGACTACACTTCTTATGCTTACAGATACATAGAGCACAGAGTTGGGTCCCATATGATTTCTTTCTCTTTTAATAGAAATCCCTCTAGGGCAGTATCTATACATATATTTTTGCAGTGAGCATTTTGGGTTAAGAAATGATAAGAACATGATAAACAACATTTTATACAAAAAGAAATGAGAAAGTAGAAAAAATCCTAACTAAATCTAAGGTCATGGATAGAACTATCTACAATTAGATATGTTGAAATCTCATTTTCCAAAAATAATGTTGATATATAGTATATATGGTTCTATTACATAAGTTATAGTTAACTTTAAAAAGAATATTATCAAGTACTTGAAAGATTTTTGTACTCTGATTGATATATAACATTACTTGGGCCCTATGATAATGAACAGAATTTGAAAAAAAAAAACTAAGTTTGAAATGTGAGGAAAGTTAACTTTTCATTGATTGGAGTTAGCATGATACAATGGAAAGAGAACTGAATGTGGAGTGAGGAAGTTTGGACTTTGTCAATACCTAGTTGTGTATCCTTAAGCAAATCACATAACAGTTTTGAATCCAAGCTGTGTTTTATTCCCCAGGTGTAACTTATTAGTTGTATGGCCTTGGTAGAGCCATTTCATCCTTATGATGTTTCCCTTATTTCTCCATATATTGAAGTATATTTACCCTTCAATTACTTCTTTTTTAAAGTTTGCATTGTTAATTAGATCTAATTTGTTAAAAATAGAATCTATAGAATGATTCTCTAATCCTTCAAAAGGTAGCAATTTCACAAATTTCAATCCTTATTAACACATAATAGTGATAATTCTGTTGTAACATTAATCAAATTAAAAAAAAAACATTTACTAAGTATATACTATATGCAAGTATATGTCTATATTAGTTGAGTGAGAACAAATTGGGAAATAAGTAACAAAGGTCTTATTAGACTTAAATCATTGTTTACATAATGGTGAAATTGTACCATCTATCTAGCTATCCAACTATCACTTTAATCATAAATCATAGGCTGTTCTTCTGGAATAGAATTTGAAATAATCTGTTTCCACTGTTTCCTTTTACAGATGATAAACAGAATCACAAAGAATGAATAATTGATTAAAACTCACATGGTTCCAATAATAGTAAGGTTATTCTTCAGGGATAATATGATCTTATATTTTCCAAGATTATAATCTCAGGAATATTAATAGATAGGTTTGCTCCTTCCTACTGTAAGAGTAACAGGCTCACAATCAGAGCATCAGAGAATTTGGCTTCACATCCCTTTTATTTTATCTCTTTGATTTATGATATAATTACTTAGGCTGATATTCTCTTTTCCCTCATCTGTATAATGACAAAGTTGAAGCAAATGACTTCCAAGGTCCTTTTCAGCTCTAGAACTAGATTTGTTTCCTGAGACAGCATCATACTAAGAAAACAAAACAAATTCCCTACCCCAAAAGATTTTAAAGACAGAAGACATGAATTGAGCCCCAAGCCTGATTTTTATATGAGTGACCCTAGGCAATAGACTTTACCACTTCAAAATTGAGTAATTTCATTTTCTTCTTTTTTCCTATTGTATTTTTAATTACACATGACAACAATTTTAATATTATTTTTTTTAATTTGATTTCCAAATTCTTTCCCTCCTTCCCTCTCATCTCCCCAATTTGAGAAGGCAAGGAATTTGAGATAGATTATAAGCAAAATACATTTTAAAAATATGTCTATATTAGTCATGTGGCAAAAAAAAAAACCAGACCAGGTGGCCCAGTATGGCAGCAAGTTGTTCGACCAGCCACAAGGGCCATTCCCAGGCCTATCAGCCCAGGACTGAGATATGTCAGAGCTGGGTAAGAGACAAATGCATGACCTATGGAAGTGACAACAGATACTCCTGGGACTACCAACTCACAAACTGAAGTTTTAAAAAGCACCTATCTGAACTTCCAGGGACCAGGATGGAAGAGTGATCTCCAGCTGCTCCAATTCCCCTCTCCCAACCCCGACCCTGAAAACACAGACAGAAATTATTGCCCCAGAGAAAAATTTTAAAATAGTGAATGCTTGGGCATCCTAGAGGAAGGGCATGACTAAGGCCCTGCCTTAAAATGGGTTAAAAACAGATTACAAAGACAAAGTTTCTAGAATTTTATTTTTTGAATGGGAGGAAGCAAATTCAGAAGGAGACAGCATTGACCCGACACCGGCAGGGGAAGCCTCAACAAGGAATATGAACTGGTCTCAAGCACAGAAAGCATAATTAGAAGAGATCAAGAAGGACTTTGAAAACCCAATTAGAGAGGTAGAAGATAAAATGAATAATTATTTTAAAATCAAAATTGCAAAATTAGAAAAATTTTACAATGAAAAAAACAGCTCCTTAAAAAAAAGACCAAAAAAAAAAAAGCAAGAAAAGTATAGTTTAAAAAATATGTTTTGATCTGCACATTTCTCTAGAAGTGGATAATATTTTTTATCATCAGTTCTTTGGAATAGTCTTGGATATTTGTATTGCTAAGAATACTTAAATCATCCACAGTTGATCACTTTACAATATTGCTAATACTATGCTTTAACAATATTGCTAATACTATGGTCTCCTGGTTCTACTTACTTCACTTTAAATCAATTCACTTACATCTTTTCAGGTTTTTCTGACATCATCCTGCATGTCATTTCTAATAACACAATAATATTCTATCACAGTCATATACTACATTTGGTTCAACTGATGGGCATCCTTTCATTGTCCAATTCTTTAACATCACAAATATACAAAAATATACCATAAACATTTTTGCATGTATAAGTCCTTTCATCTTTTTTAGAAATCTCTTTGGGATAAAGATCAAATAGTGATATTTCTTGGCCAAAGGGCATGCATAGTAGTATTGCTCTTTGGACATAGTTCAAAATTACACTCCAATAATTGGATCAGTTCACAACTCCCCCAACAGTATATTAGTATCTCAATTTTTCTTCATTCATTCCAACTTCTGTCATTTGCCTTTTCACCATATTGTTGTTGTTTAGCCATTTTCAAATATATACCAAACCTTGTGACTCCATTTTGGATTTTCTTTGGCAATAATAGAGGAATGGTTTATCTTTTTTTCTTTTCTATATCATTTTATTGATATAAAAAGTGAGGCAAAGAGGGCTAAGTGACTTGCCCAGACTCATAGAGTGTATGGGGCTCAATTTGAACTCAGGTCTTAGGTCTTGATTATTCCAGGGCTAGTGCTTTATCTACTGCACCCCCCACATTCTCTTCTGTCATATTGACTAATCTGATAGGTGTTAGGTGGTATCTCAGAGTTGTTTTAATTTATATTTTTCTAATCAATAGAGATTTAGAACACTTTTCATGTGCCTATTAATAGCTTTGATTTATTTTTCTACTGTAAACTGTCTATTCATATATGGCTCAACCTAACCATGGAGTAATTGATATTTCTTCAATTGTTTCAGTCTGACTTCATTTGTGGGAAGTGTTTTGAAACTGTTTCATATAATTCCTGGCTTTGCCTTGGCAGGTAGATTCCCAAGGACTTTATATTGTATACATGTATTTTACATGGAATTCCTCTTTCTATCTCTTCCTGACAGATTTTATTGGTATTAACAATTCTGATGATTTATGTGGGTTTATTTTATATCCTGCAAATTTGCTGGATTTGCTAAGTATTTCAACTTGATTTAAAGTTAATTCTCTACGATTCTCTAAGTATGTCATCATATAATCTGCAAAGTTTTGCATAGTTTTGTTTCCTCCTTGCCTATTCTAATGCCTTCCATTACTTTTCCTTCTCTTATAAGTTAGTTTGAAAAATAAGGATATTGATATCTTTATTGCCTACCTCACACTGCTAGTGTAAAGAAGTTTTGTAAAATCCTCAGACCTCAGGAAGCACTTCATTTTGCTACTTTCTAATGTTATAAAAATAGTATTGTTCACTCTAGTTACCTGTGTTGGTTTCTTATCCTAAATTAGATATCAAATTCCCTGATTCCATGCATCCCACCAAAACTATTTATCTACTCCAGTATCTATCATGATGCTCTTCACAAAGTGTTATTAGTGTTTGTGATGAAAAACCTCATCCAAAATTTAATCAAAAACATAGAGATCTCTTAGGATAAGAACAGGAATTGATTCTCTTCCCTGGGAGAAGAGGGCAGTCTTCCGTGTGACTGATCATGAGGAAGTGACATGTTACAAAAGGCAGAACAAGAACGTATACCCTAACACAGTCAAACTCCCTTCCCAGGACCCTCTCCCATTGGCTGAGGGGAGGCCTCAGTCTTCCCCAATGGCAAGTCACAGGGAAGACTGCCACTATCTTTCAGTGGCTGGGAAACAGGCTTACAAAGAACAAGGATAATGATTGACAGTAAGAGAAAGGGGTAAGGATCCAAAAGCAAGGGTGGGGGGGAGGTGGAGTGAGCTCAGCCTGTCCCTGACTCCCACTGGTCAGGAGGAGGGGCTCACAGAGGCAATCAGAAAGTCTCCTGAAAGGGCTTGTTGTTGATTTACAGCATTAATGGAGGGGGAAGGGGAAAGGTGTAGTAGACAGTCAGAGCTGACAATAATTTATAAGATCCATTGTGAGAAGTTTTCAAGTTTTCACTCCCCAGACATTAGTAATAATCTTAATATTAATAATAATTAGCATTTATATAGCACTTTAAACATGGAAAAGTACTTTTAAAATATTGTCTTACTTCATCTTCACAATAACCTTGAAATTAGGTGCCATTATATTCCATTTTATAGATCATTTGATACATGCTTTCATTGACTAAGTGAAAGAAACTTAAAATGCCTATAAATGCATAGATTCCTATCTTCTGCATCAGAAGATTCATTCAAGCTATATGTTCACAAAGGCCAATTTTCTTCATTCTTTTCTGCAATACCAAAGTAGATGGCTTTTATAAGAGAAAGAACTTGAAGTACAAAATATGTTTATAAGTTTCTTCACTTTATTAGGAAATTGACAGGTTAGTCACTTTTTCTTCAATATCCCAACTCTCCAAACCATCTTTAAAAGAAATTATTTGACAAATAATAATTAATAACAACAAAATTCATAAAAATGCTATACTTCCTGAAAAAATAAAATAGATTTGAATTAGCTTTGAATATCTCTAATATTAAGAGAAATCACTTATCAGTCCACCCCACAAACCTCTACATTCCAATGCAGATAATATTTTCACAAGGAAATTCTATATCAAACTCTCTTGGAAAGAGACTTTTGAGAATGCTGAATCCCAAGAAAAATCAGTCAAGAAACTGAACAAAAAAAAAGTTGTGGAGTTTTGCTGCAGGAATTAAAGACTAGCAATCAACATAAAGGTATCATTGTTTGGAAGGAATCCACTGACATGAAGTTGAAAGCAAGAGCAGAAAAAGCTAACTCACTGATTTGGAAGCTAGAGCTGACATTTCCCCAGGATAGGAATACACACACAAAAAAGTCACAATATCATCAATCTTACTTCTAACTTGTCATGTTATAAATTTGTGGTTTTAGACTTGTCTGCCTCTAAACATGGGTCATTCTTTCAAATAAAATAATTATCAAGTTTACAATTATAGTATAATTTACACAAATCCTATGAGTGTGTTCTAAGAAATAGCAAATTTTGGGAGCAAAATAAGTCCTTATATTTGGTAATTCAATTTTTCACACTGTTATTTTTTGTATTGTTGTTCATTGTTTGGCAATCTCATTGTTGTATACTACTCAATAATGTTTAGCACTATTTTCCAGTGTTTGAAAATTTCCTACAAGCTTCAATTCACTATGAATATTATTAAACTTAACATTTTTACATTTTAGCCTATGAAAATTTTAAGCTATCCATAAAAATGAGTAAATAATATTCATAATTTGGGAAGTATTTTAAATGTATATAAATTTAATCAATTAATTCACTTTTAGTTATGTTTTAAATAACTTTCATGATATATTAGTTTATAATAAACCAGGGATTATTGTTATATATTTTAAAAGAAAACACATGAAAATTTAAGCATAGCCATTTCAAAGAAAAAATATACATTATTATTATGACCATTCATTATTTGAAAACAAAAATTATATAAAAATACAGAATGATAATATTTCAGCAATTCCCAAGAATTCTCAGGAATCTCTCACTATATAATCCCAAAGCTTAATATTAATCTGCCAGGAATTGGAAAACACTAGGACAGGACATGAATGAATTCAAAGGCTGGTTTAAGACCAATTCTGCAGTAGAGATATGAGAAAATGACTGCTCAAACACTTCCATAAACTGTGATCACACAAGAGAAGTATTAGAAGTTAATTCTGCCCAGTCATGTGAAGGAGTATAACAAAGAAATATGCTGCCTTTTGAGTCGATATAGCCATAGGATAGCATATATCTAAGGTTGTAGTGGCTTCTCTGGAAAATTCTTCTTCTGGCTTAATAGAAAAGAAGAGATGCTAATTCTTCCTTGACATGTGAGGAAAAGTTAGGAGACAAGAAGAAGGAATCAGGTGCAATGTCACAATAGTTGGTTGCATCTTACCTCCCTCCACCCCCGCCAGACTAAAACAAAACTGAATTTATCCCATCAGAAATTACTCATGATTCAAAAGATGTATAATGTCTATCAAAGAAGAAATTAGGAATGAAGAGGTTTTTTTTATAGCCTTGTCAAAGCAGAATTTTTAAAAATACAGAATTATCAAATTAGGGGAAAATGAAAGCAAAAAGGGATAATGTCTCAAAAAAATGAAATAAAGATGAACAATTCTGAAACAAACAAAACAAAAAAGAAATGTTAAAAATCATATATAAGAAATCAATGGGGCAGCTAGGTGGCGCAGTGAGTAAAGCCCTGGCCCTGGAGTCAGGAGGACAGAGTTCAGTTCCTTCAGGCCTAAGACACTTAACACCCACACAAAAATAAAATAGCCATGTAACCTTAGGCAAGTTACTTAACCCCAATTGCCCTCCAAAAGGCAAACAAACAAAAAATCAACAACATTAAAAGAATGGTGTAAATGCAATAAGAGCCAAGCATTCAAACTTGAAAAGACAAAATGAAATGAAGAGCATGGCCAAAAATAAATTATAATGAAATTGGGGGGGGGGGGCACTCTGGACAATGGCTTCCCAGAATCCAGATCAAATCACAGAACACTTCTCAAAGTGAGCCCCAAAACAAAGCTACACATCAGGGCTTATATAGCCTTCTCCTGGCTCAGAGAATGTAACAAACTTATTGACCAATCAAGAAGTATCTACAGAAAAACAAGCCTCCCATCCCAGGCTCCAGGTGCACTTTAGCCTAGGGGCAGGGAAGATCTTTAAATTTACATTCCCATTACAAAGTACTATATATGTAAAAAAAGGTTAAGTAAATTCAAAAGCTAAATTTTAAAGTTAAAAATGAAGAAGCACTTTTGCAACAACAACAAAGAATTATTAGCAGAATAATTGAAAACAATAGAGAAATTCTCATTGAGGAAAAATTAACATTAAATGAATATAGCTGTTTTAATGGACAATTAGATACACAATCTTGTAACCAAATATATTAAGACAAATCCTATGTGAAGGTAAAGATATAACAAACTTCAAAACCAACTAAATACTAATGGCAAATGAAGTATGATCAATAGCAAAATAAAGAGAATAGAAAATACAAGTTTGGAGATAAAGATAAAAAACTTCATTTGCATCAATATATTTTGATTAAACCAATTTAGGCTATCACTAAATTATTTTCATAATGTATCTCCTGCCTATTACTTATTTTAGATTTCCAATGTTTCACCATAGTTTAAATAATTTTCATGTTCAGTCTCATCTACTCTCACTTCTATCTGACCTTGCTTCCCCCAATTTCTTCCTTCTCTAGTTCATATTCTAATATATCTTAATATTCCTAAAATATCATTTTCATAATGCTTTTCCCTCCTCAATAGCCTTTGTTTACTCCCAATGTTATATAGGTTTTTTATGAGTAATGTCCAAACTTCTAAGCCTTTCTAAGCTTAAGACACTCAAGGCCATTCACAAAGTAACCCCTACTTATTTTAATAGCCTTACCTCTTGCTGCTGTTTTACAGAGATCCTCTACTGCAACTAAAGAACTTTCCTTAGTACATGAGATGAACTTTTTTTTATATTCTTACCTTTGCTCATGCCTCCATCTACCTAGAGTGCCTTTGTGTCTTTTCTTCATTCATGAAAATTTTACTATATTCATTTCCCGTTTAATTATCAATGTTTCTAAGACTATTTCAGTCTATTCATAATGATCTCTCTCTCTCTTTTGAGCAATACATTTATTATGCCATTTATTTGCAACTACATCATTGCTATTTGAACTAGAAATATCTTTAGACATCATTAATATAACCTCTTTGTTGCACAGATAGGGATGTAAGAGCAACCTGAAAGAAGGGAATGTCTTTGCTAAGGCAAAGTATCTGAAGCATAAGAGAACCTCAATTTGAACCCAGGCATTCTGACTCCAAATTGCTTTTATTTTCACTGTTCTTTCCTTTGAATATGTGCTTTTATTATTGTCATATATTGTTGTTGTTGTTTTAATTCTTATATAGCCATTTAATTTTTTTTTCTTCTTGCCTTGCTCAGAATTAGTGTTTTCATTTATGGCCATAAATGCCATGTTCCCACAGTCATTTTGTTGCTCTCTGTGGTGGCGAATATCTTGCTGAGAGAGAAATGGAAGAGCTCAGACAATATGATTCAGATATGTAAGAGATAGATTGTGCTTTAAAACCCCTCTTGATTGCTTAACATGTTGATATAGGCTAAATAAAGTGGGATATAATGATGGAAATAACACTCAGATAGACAGGGATGAGAAGCTCAGAAACTGTCCAGAGCTTACCTTATGTTTTTTTTTCTTTTTCACATGCTATTTTCTAAATATTCTAACTCTGAACTGTTTATTTTTTCCCCTTGTAAGACTCAGGAATTACTAAGCACTTCACACTCTGCTCATGGTGCCTCTTCACCATTACTAAATAGTTTTGAAATTGCAAAACAACAAATAACAGTCCTGGAACTGATTTCTGATGCTCTTAAATTAACTCAGAGAATATCTGGAAACAATGTTTTTCCTCCAACTTTAGACATATATCTATTCTTTGCCTTTGGAGTCCATTATGCCTCTAAACTATGACAGTGATTTGCCCCACAGATGTTGATCTATAAAGATTTGCTGATTGATTGATTGGTAATAATCATGGTTCTGGAAAACATGTATTCTTGAGAAGCAACTATAAGGTAAAGTGCTTTTAAAATAGAAGTATGATATTTCTGCACCTAGCTCTCTCTGAATCCTCTTGCCAAGGTACAATATTTGACAAAGAAGCATCTATATTAAATCCTGTGCTGAGTTAGGAATAGCACATCAAATTCCTTAAGCTTATAAAATATTAAATCATTTGGCATATTCATATAGGCAGAGATTATACCCTTATTGAATTATATTGGTTCATAATGTTATGGAGAATAAACTGAGAATGATGGATCAAGGGCCTCCAGTCATAACAATAGCTGAATTTTATATAGTGCTATTTATCTGCCAACAACTCTGAGGTAACTGCTGTTATTATCCTCAAAATGCAGATAAAGAAACTGAGAATGGCAGAAGTTAAGTGACTTGCCCTTTGTTACACAGTTAATAAGTACTAGAAAGTAGCTTTGCATTCAAGTCTTCCTGACTCTAGGCCTTCCACTCTATCCACGCAGTGGCCCCAGTTCTATACTCTGAGGCAATACCACAAGGTTTGTACTTACAATGTAATAGCCTGGGAGCCAGCTTTCACTGAACCACTTTCAGTGGGAATAGTTTTTAAAGGTATTAATAAATATATTTAGGGAGATCAGATTCGACTTCTTGCATATATCATTGCTTTGAGAGATTCCACATAGTACAGTAAAATTGATCACAAGAAGGATGATGCATACTTATTTTAAGGAGGCAGGAAGGTCCAGAAAAGAGCCCTAACTCTAGAGAGTCACTGAACCTCTGTTACAATCCCCAATCTGATACTTGCTCATCACCATTCTATCTTTACACCTTCCCTAATCAGTCACAAATTTTTGCACTCTCAACCCACATATCACTTAGTTTTGTACTTTTCAAAGGCAGTTTTCTTGCATTAGTTTGCATTTCAGTTTGTAATTATCAGAGTGTGAATCAAAACCTACTACATTCTGTGTCAAAACCTATCACAATCTATTAGACTAAAAGCTTTTTGAGGTCAGAGATGATATCTTATCTTAATTTTGTATCTTGTCTAGTGCTGAGCTAAGTGTACTGTACATAATATATTATTGATAGCTCTTTGCACCATTAAATCAAATAGAATGGGTTGCATTGTAGAATAGTGGATGAGGTTTGACTTTGCTTCTATAATCTTCCTCTTAACGATTAGTAAACATTTGAAAGGAAACAATTTGATCAGAAATGCAAATACAAATTTAAAGAATCACAGAACTAGCATTAGAGCAGGTGTCTTCTATTTCTTTGAATAAATGGCCATCTATCAAAAATCAGTATATTTGCCAAACTCATTGTGAAATTTGGCACACTGTGATAATAAAAATGCAAATCCTGTTTAAAACACTAACACAGTTGGTACATTCAGAAGATGCAGTAAGCTCATCCTTGCTGTCTTATACTTGCACCACTTGACCTCCTGTCTCATATTTTCAATCAAACTTTTCTAACACCTATTTGATTGTTGAACAATATGTGGAATGCTAATATCCCCTACTTTCCTATTCCTACCTTCCTTTTCAATGGAAAGTAATGTATGAGGTCATTCTTCAGGAAAATTCTCAGCACCAGTTTTTGTGTTGTTTCTTAAAATGTTTTTCAGAAAGGGAAAAAATGCATTGACATAGATGTGTGAGTCATGCTGTGTGTTCTTTTTGTCAACCTGGAAACATTGCTTTTCTGTAGCCTTTAAGAGAGTACCTACAGGCATGCTGTCAAACAAATTATTTATTCTGTACCTGTACTTCTGTAACATTAGGATACGGCATTAGTCATTAAAATAATGTAATGAATTTTGATCTTTTCTCTTGGAAAATGAATCAGACTAACCTTTTCTTTCAATAGCCCATTAGTCAATAAGATTTCAGTCAGATATTTTAGTCAGAGCAAAAAATTATGTGGTGAATGAGAGAACTTTGAATGTTTGGGTGATTTCTGAAAGGAAGGAAGAAAAATAGACTTCAAATACTTTGTGAATTTTCCAAATCCAATAAAAAATGACTTTTCTAAGTATCTTGGATTTCTGTAGTGAGAAATTGGAGAGCCATATGGATTATAACATTTCTCAATATTTGTCTCAGATCACTTTTCAGAACAAAGTTTAAATATTTCTTACCTTGTTAGTTTAAGACTACTCAAGGTCAAATAAGTGGTTTATCAAGCCATGTAAGTAAAAATCTCCTGTACTCTGTAGGTTTTTTTTCATGAAAGAAAACCCACAAATTAATCATTTCAAGTTATTCAGAGAAATCAATATATTAATGCTGAGAAATCAATGAATAATGTGTCAGGTCAGGTGATATCTTCACAGGGAACACAAGAATTTCTATGTACTCTAAGATGTACCAATTCAATAATACAATTAAGTAAGCATTTATCAAGGGTCTACTTTTGGCAGGCACTGTTCTTGGTGCTAGGAATATGGGATACAAAAACAAAATAGTTGACCTCAATCACATTATATTCTTCTCCTGCTAGGGAACAATATGTTAACAAACAAACATATACAAAGTAAATGCAAAGTAGATTGGGGGAGGAAAGCAAAGGACTAATAACTCTTGGGATCAGGAATGCATTCATGTAAGATATGGTACTTAAACTGAATTTGAAAAAAAGGAGCTAGTGATTTTAAAAGGCAGATGTTAATATAAATTAAGAAAGAAGTAGAGGGAGAGAGGAAAGAAGAAAGGAAGGAAGGAAAAAAGGAAGGAAGGAACAGAGAAAGAGGAACATAGATAATGTGTCTGAAATCAGATTTGAATTAAGGTCTTCCAGACTCTTTACACTGTGCTACCTTGGTACTTCTGGGGAGAAGGGGTCCATAATAACTTAGTTTACTGCTTCATCCTGTTTTTCATCATTAGACTACCAAATTCAGTCATTCTGAGCACACACTTCTAGGGTTCAATCACTCTATGATGCTTTCTTTTCCTAGGGTTACTGTCCCTTGAAAGAGAAAAAGGATGGCCCTTTTTAGATTCTCTGGGGGAATAGACTGGCCCTTCTCTTGGCACAACAAAACTTTTTCTGTCCTCTGCAATGATAATTCACCCTACTCTCATCCTCTCATATTCAAAGATTAATTTCTACTGGTGCCTCACAATTTGAAGACATGAGTACAAGGTGAAAATGTATGTAATCAACTGAGGAAATTAACATGTCTATTAAAACATGGAACTTCTTTTCCAAGAGCTCCCTTTTCTTTTTTTTTTACTTCTTTACTTTTAATTTACAACATTCAGTTCCACAATTCCTTGAGTTCCAAATTGTATTCCCCTCTTTCTCCTCCTTCCCCACCACAGTGGCATGCAATCATATATCAGTTCTACAAATACCTTCACATTAAACATTAGTCAAGTTGTACAGAAGAATTATAACCAATGGAATGAACAATGAGAAAGAAGGATTGAAACGAAACAAAACACAAAAGACAGAGCAAGTAGTTTGCTTCAATCTTCATTCAGATTCTGTAGTTCCTTCTCTGGATGTGGATATCCATTTCCATCATGAGTCTTTTGGAGTTGTCTTCTAACCTTGCATTGCTGAGAGCAGCCCAGTCTATCAAAGTTAGTTGTCACACAGTTTGTAGAGTGAGAAATTAAAGATATTTATAAGCATATGAAAAAATTCTCCAAATCACTATTGATTGGAGAAATGCAAATCAAAACAACTCTGAGTTATCACGTCTCACTGAACAGATTGTCTAAGATCACAAAACAGGAAAATGATACATTCTGGAGAGGATGTGGAAAAATTGGAAGACTAATGCATTGTTGGTGGAGTTGTGAACTAATCCAACCATTCTGGAAAATGATTTGGAACTACGTCCAAAGGGCCATAAAATAAAAGTGTATGCCCTTTGACCCAGCAATACCACTTCTGAGGTTGTATCCCAAAGAAATCACAGAAGTGGGAAAAGGAACCATATGTTCAAAAATATTTATAGCAGCTCTATTTGTGGTATCAAAGAACTGGATATCAAGGGGATGCCCTTCAATTGGGGAATGACTAAACAAGTTGTGTTATATGAATATAATGGAATACTATTCTGCTATAAGAAATGAGTAGCAGGCAGACTTCATAATAACTTGGAGAGACATATAAACTGATGTTGAGTGAGGAGAGTAGAACCAGGAGAATTTTGTACAATTACAGATACATAATGTGTGTGTGGGACAACTAACTTTGATACACTGGACTCCTCTCAGCAATACAAGGTTAGAAAACAACTCCAAAAGACTCATGATGGAAAGAGATATCCATATCCAGAGAGAGGACTACAGAGTCTGTAGATTGAAGCAAACTATTTGCTCTCTGCCTTTGTGTTTTGTTTTGTTTTATCCCTTCTTTCTCGTTTTTCAGCCCATTGGTTATAATCTTTTACAACATGACTAATTTTCAACATGAAGGTATTTGTAGAACCTGTATTTGATTACATGCTGAAATCGGGGAAAGGGGAGAGGAAAGGAAGGGGGAGAAAATTTGAAACTTAAGAGATTGTGGAACTGAATGTTTTAAAGTAAACATAAATAAATAAATTAAAATTGATAAAGTTAGTTATGATGGGTGTGAATTGTACAAAGTTCTGATGGTTCTGTTCTCCTGACTCATAATTAAGTTATATAAGTCTCTCCAGGTTGTTAGGAGTTTCATCTGCTCATCATTTCTTATAGCAATTCCATTCCATTCATATACCACAACTTGTTTAGTCATTCCCCAATTGATGGACATTCCCTTGATATATAATTCTTTGCCACCACAAAAGGAAGCACTATAAATATTTTTGTACATACAGGTCCTCTTCTCACTTGTATGATCTTCAACAGCTCTTTTTTCCCACCATGCTGCTTATCAGATTTCTTAGGCATCTTCCCTTATTACATCAACTTTCACTTCTGCTTCACATAAAGAGGTGGCCTTTACTCTTCCCAAGGAAAATCCCTCTCTGTATATTCTCAATCCAATTCAATCCCATTTTCTCCAGTTGACCATCATCCTTAATCTCGAATCTTCAATTTCTCCTTTTCTATTGGCTCCTTCCCTGCTCTGCCCACTTATCTAAAAACATACTCACGTCTCTTCCATCCTAAAAATAAATCAAAGCAACAACAAATAACCCTCTCACTTAATCCTGCCATCCCTGCTTACTATTATTCAATATCTTCCTTTCCCTTCTCAACTAAACTGCTTGAGAAAGCCTCTTCATTTGGTGCTTCCATTAACACACTTCTCACTCTCTTATAAACCCAAAGCAATTTTGCTTTGAGCCCCATAAAACTAAAACTCTTTGAAGTTACTGATGATCACTTACTTGCCAAATCTAAAAGCCTTTTTTCAATCTTTATTCTTTTTTTGTCCAACATTAACGTAGTCAATCACTTTTGTCACCTGGATATAGTCTCTTCTATATGTTATTGTAACTCAACTTTCTCCTTGCCCCCCCCCAATTGTCTGACAATTGAGACAAACCTTCTCAATCTCCTTTCTGAGATCTTCATCCATCTAGGTTATATCCACTGATTGTGTTATCCTCAGTGGGTTTGTCCTGAGCCATGTTGTCTTCTACCAACTATTTTACTTTATTTGATTGTCTCATGAGTCTCCAGCTTAATTATCAACCCTACCAGGATGATTGCCAGCTATATATATCTGAGCCCAATTTCTTTCCTGAGTGAGCTCTAGTCTCCCATCATGAGTTATCTTTTAGACATCTAAAACTGGAATTCTTATAGGCATTTCAAACTAAACATTTCCAAACCAGAACTAATATTTTCTCTCAAATATTCTACTCTCCCAGACTTCACTATCACTGTCAAGTGTTTCTCCATCTTACCATTCACCTATGATTTTTAGCTAGCCATTATCCTCAACTCCTCTCTACTGCTAATTCTCTATAGCCAGTTAGTTGCCGGGTCTTGTAATTTCTCCCTTTACACCCCTCAGAAATGCTACTTCTGTTCACTCACATAGCTATCACTTTTATCACTTCATAGTTGTGTTGTTACAATAGACTTATAGTTCATCTCCCTGCCTCACCACACTCAGCAACAAAGTGATTTCCCAGAGTGCAAGTCTGACATTGTTCCCCTTCCCCACCCAATAAACTTCAGTGACTTCCTATCACCTCAATGTCAAATATAAAAAAAAATGTCTTCTGGAAAAAACTATCTTTTTGGTTTCATATACTCTCCTCCCTTTTATGCATGCTATGATCTAGAAACACTCCCCTTTTTACTCCACTTTACACAAAACACTCCATTTCTGGACTCAGTACTTTCTTACTGGCAGTCCTACTTGACGTTAATGTTCCTCCTCTTTACTTCTGCCTCTTGGTTCCCTTAGTTCTTGTAATGGTAATGGGGATTTGAAAATCTTCTCTGCCCCTTAATAGACTGAATGCAATCACATGGAGTCTGTGGTGGAAGGAGTTTGCTAAAGGGATGAAACAAGAAATGAGTCAGGGCAGTTAGGGCAGAGGGAGAGAGAGGACACAGGCAAGCAGACAGCTAGTATTGTGAGTGTTTGTAGGAAGGTTTTGGGATGGTGTTGCTTCCTGCAGTGATAAGGTATTTTAACTTCTTGGATGCTATAATGGATCTGGTTTTCTGGAGTAGGAATTTGACTTTCTGGTGCTGGAATTCAGCTTTGTGTTTATGAATAAATGTTTTGCTTCTACATGGAGAGTCTATTATATTTTGTAATTCAGAACTGATGTCAGCTATGCATAGTTGCTGTAGGTGCTATTAATGTTGCCTTGGTGATTCAATTCCCATCAAAAGTCAGATCAAATGCCACTTTTTAAAAAACTTCTTATTTATTTTCCCATCCCTCACTGCCACTATTAATAGCTTCAGAAATTACTTTCTTTTTCTCTGGTATATTTCAAGAGAGTTTGGGTATTACTGTGTTGTGTTTTCATTAGAATGAGTTCCTAGAAAGTAGGAGTCTTTCTTTCTATCCTTATATTTTAATACAGTGCCTAGTCCAAAGTAAGTGCTTAATAAATATTTGTTTACTGATTTCTTATAGGGATGTATAGATTTTATGTCTTTGTGCTAACAAATCACTTAAAATTCTTCAAGCCATAATAAAATTAATAATAATAGCTGAAATTTACATAGTTCCCACAATGTGCCAGGCATTGTATTGAGTGCTTTATGATTATTATCTCATGTGATCTTTATAACAACTGTAAGGTATAAATACAGTTATTTCTCCCATTTTACAGATGAGGAAAATGACACAAACCCAGGCTAACAGCCTTGCCCAGGAGTATGTAGCTAGTAAGCCAGATTTAAATTCAAATATTCCTGACTCCAAATCAAGCAAGTAACAAAATTATAATTTAAAACAAGAACAACATCATCAAATTCAATGAAAATGAAGAAAATAATTTTAAAAATATTATTTTAATGAAGGAAAAAGTTCCTAGTCACCATAATTCACACAGCAACAGAACAAGTCAGATATAATGTTTTGGCTTTCTTCCTCTGTAACATTACACATCAGAGTCTTCACCACTTTACAATTTGTCATTCTCTTATTATCCCCACAGCTAAGGCTATTCTGTGCTTGGTCATAGCTTATCTTGATTAATGCAGCTCTTTTCCTCTATATTTCCTTTCTACTTCATTCAAAGTGACTACAGAAACAAATTATCTTTTTCACTCACTCATTACAGCATCCCTCCCAGTTTGCCCCTGTTTAAATCTCTTAGTTTACTCCCTTTTTTATCTTCCAATTTAAGTTCAAGCATATTCATGTTTCTAAAGACATTCTTTCTAGTTACTTCCTCTGCAGCACTGGCCAGTGAAGGGGAATAAATAACAGATTGAGCTGATGGGCAGAGTTAACAGTATCACAACAAATAACACAATCTCTCCAGATTTCACACATATTCAGTACAAGTGTCCTTGTAGGTCAAAAATGCAGTCACATAGCTACTATCTTTTGTTTCTTTTTTCCTCACCCCAGAAATTCAAGCATTGACACTGCCCAGAAATTTGCTAACATTTACAATATAATTCCAACACTTCTTTCACTCTATTCAATGACCCTTTAGCACTATTTAGTTCAGTTACAATATTACTACTTCACAAGGGATTCTATTTTGCTCAATAAAGGTTCCTCAAGTTATATATGTTTATACTATTTATTTCCTCTAATCTCTAATGGCAAGATTGTGAAGTCTTTATTAGTAATTCATTTATTTTTAATTTCCAAAGTTGAGGAGGGTTGGTGAATGTGACCAATGATTTTTAAACATCTTTCTCATTTTCCTGGGAATGGCGTAACTTCTACATTTTTTTCCCTAAAAGGAAACATAGGGCTTTGTCTAACTAGACTATAATTTTTGGTGAGATTGATTAGAAGAAAATACTGAATTAATGGTTCAGAAATTTACCAGTCTTGAGTAAGAGTTTGAAAAAAAATCATTTTTTTATTCACTTTACAATTGACAATGTTTGCCTTACAGAAATATTATTAAGTGTGTAGTTTAAATACCATTATCCCCATTTTACAGATCAGGAAATTAACGTTCAGACAAATGCACTAATATCAACTAACATTCATATCACACTTCAAGGTTTAGAAAGAACATGTCCTACAGCAAGTCCTAGGAAACATCTAGATGGTTTACCATTATACAAAAAAAAAAAAAAAGAAAGAAAATGGAGTTTCATTGTCATCACTGGTTTTGTCTGTGGCAATGCACATGGTAGGAATGGAGATAAGACTCAAGTTCAGGGTGTCTAGTGCCAGATTTGATACTTCTTTAGACTACAGCACATTTCCTTTTGTAGCACACTTAGCCACCCATACTACCACCTATTTATTTTCATTTATTACACAATTTCTCTGTCACATAGACTGACACGTTTCTGCTTAATTTGGAATGGGGGACGATGCAAGATTCCTTTTTTTTTTTTTTTACCTTTCTTACTCTTTAATTTTATATGTTATTTCATAGTCTTAGAAGATTCCTTTTCTATAGAAATGCTCACCCTGTAACTCATGAATATTTTAATAATTATATTTCAATTTTGATTTTCTCTATAATTCTATGTATTCTAAGCACTTAAAAATATTAATACTAAAAAGGGTCCATTGGCTTTGCCAGATATGTTACTAAAAGGATGCCTGACACACACACATACACACACACACAAAATGGTTAAGAAATAATTTTCTACTTGATACAGAAAACATAGTCTTTCTGTCAAATTTTCATTGTACCTATTTTAAATTTTAGAGTCTCTCTTAAGTGACAAGTAAATGACAATTTCCATATATACAAAATAATAAAATGGCAAATAATACCCCCCTTTTCAGAAAATGAATTTGTACAAAGATGGAAGAAGGAAGCAAAGTATGAAACATGGAGTCTGTATCTAAGTAAAATTAAATTTAAGCAATTTTACTCACTTGAATGATCATTAATTCTAAAAGAACAAGTCAAAATAGTTTTTTGGCATCATAAAAAGAAACACCAATCATTTTCACTGAATCAACCACATATCCTCCATTTTTTCAATTGGATTTAGTACAGATGTATAAAGCTACCCTTAGTAACTTCTCATTTATCTTTCTCAATTTTGCCCCATCACAGCTAGTTAAGTTCAATGGTTGAAACTCAACTGGCACTATACCTTGTATTGGCTGTAAAACACCATAGAATATGCTTTGTTGAATATTGAGTAGAAGCAATAGGCTCAGAAGAGCTTTTCCCAGTCTTGCTAATTCACAAAAGGAGAAAGGGACCAGCTGTCGGTTTGAGGAAAGGATGGCTGGACAGGCAAGCTGGCCTTCCAAGGTAGAGGATTCAGCCAAATGTTTTAAAATTCTGTGAAATTTAAATAGTGAGAATAGAGTTGAAAGTTGGAATATTTTTCAAATGATTAAGAAGTTTTCTTCTCTTCCATTAAATTAAATTGTAAAATTGTCTAAATTTCTATTGAATTTCAACTCTGTCAGTGAATTAACAAGCATTTCTTATGCACTTGATGTATACAAGCAATCTTTCTAAATTCTGGGGATACAAAGAAGCAAAAAAAAAAAGAGTCATGGCCCTCAAGGAGTGCACATTCTAATGGAGTTTACAAAATGCAAATAACTATGTATCAATGAGAGAGAGAGTAGATAGAAGCTAATTTGTGAGAAGGCACTATCAGATAAAGTTTCTGAAGAAAAGTCTCCTACAGAAAGGTAAAGTAACATTTGTGAAAGAAGATAGGCACATCAAGGGGTGCATTTGATGGGCAGATCATTCTGCATTGGGGGCAGAGGGAATGCCAGTGCACAACCAGAGAGTTTACAGTTGAAGTGTCTAGTTGCGGTAACTATAAGTTGCTTATATAAGTGCTATATAATTGTGTGCATGGAAGATGTGTATCAAGAAGTAGTATGATGTCATTCTCCAATTGATAAATGGTCAAATGATATGAACAAACCATTTTAAGAGGAAGAAATTGAAACTATTTAAAGTCAGATGAAAAACTTCTCTAAATCACTATTATTAGAGAAATACAAATTAACACAACTCTGAGGTACCACCTCATACCTATGAAACTGGCTAATATGACAAAAAAAGAAAATGATAAATGTTGGAGAGAAGGTGGGAAAATTGGAACATTGATGCATTGTTGATAGACTTGTGAACTGATCTAACCATTCTGGAGAGACATTTGGAACTATGCCCAAAAGGCTATAAAGCTGTGACCCAGCACTATCACTACCAGGACTATATCCCAAAGAGATCATAAAAAAAGGGAAAGGACAAACATGTACAAAAATATTCATAGCAGCTCTTTTTGTTTTGGCAAAGAACTGGAAATTGAGAGGATTTCCATCAGTTGGGAAATGACTGAACAAGTAGTGGCATATGAATGTAATGGAATAATTTTGTGCTATAAGGAATGATGTATAGGGAGATTTCAGAAAAAAAAACCTGTGTGAGAGATGATTTCTCAGAAGTGAAGCTTCCTCAAAAGGGTTAATAGTTTTTTCATTAATGTAACATAGTTTACACCCTTACCTTGTTAAACCACGCTGTGCAACGCAACCTAACTTCCTGCCTTTTCTTGTCTTTGGGCAAACTTATGTAACTGCCTTTGTTTTTTTCTGCTGTGGAAGATTCAAGTGAATAGACTGTGGCCCCTGAAGACCATTCAATGGGATAAGGGGAAGAAGGGGCTCACAATAGTGTATAAAAGGACCTTGCTTTCTGGAATCAATTTGTACTTTCCTGGCCAGCACCATTAGAGAGAGGAGGGGGGGACCTTTTCTCAGGAGAATGCAATAAATTCATTTCTGCTTTCAGGTATCAAAGTCTTTGTATTGGTTTTTTGGAAGTGGTCTCTGTCCCACACAGATTTGGGAGGCTCATCCAGGATCCCCCTTATTTGGGGAATGGTCTCCCAGTCAGTCCTAGGAAAGGCACCCCACCCCGCCCCCCATTTGCCAGCGGTCTGGGGAAAAGTCTGGGAGTTTCCTTTCCCTTTTAAGGAATGGACCTGAAGAAGGACAGCTACATGAAAGTAAAAATTTTGGAAAGGGCATGACAAACAACCACCTGCTGAAGAATTTGAGTCAGTAATGTAAATCCTGTGCACACAGACCCAGGTAAGACAAGATTGGTGGGCCCTATAACAGGGGCAAGAACTAGTGAGTCTCTGGGTGACTGGAGAGGGGAAACAAGACTGAATTTAATGAGCCAAGAAGGCAAGATCAATGAGCTTTCTACAGAAAGCGAGGACTAGTGAGCCATCAACAAGATGAAGCCAGCCTCCCCTCCCCTAAGTGGGCAAGATAGGTGAGTTCTTGAAAGAGAACAAGAACTAGTGAGCCTCTACCACTTAGCAAGATATGGTGAGCCTTAACAGGCAAGAACTGGTGAAAAATGGGGAAGTCCTAGTGAAAAGTGGGTAGTCAGCAACATAGCCCCTTTTCAGATGTTCTGGAATATAGCAGACTAGGGGTAAGATTAAGCAATTGGAACTAATTACCAAAGTATAAAGAGAAAGGCACCAAGGAGCAGGACTTGTTTTGTGTTTGGATCTCTGTTGTTTCTCTGCATGTTTTATATGTAATCTCTTGTTAAATAAATGAGAAACCTAAAATTTGAAGGTGTTATTTTCAAAATCTAAGGATAAAAATGAGGAAAGACTTTGGATAAATTGTTATGAAGGCTAATTTAAATGAGTTTTAATGAATTCAGATTCTGGAAGTTTTCAGCACATAGCCACTATCATGGGAAGAGAGTTAAGGGGTTTGAGTCTGAGGATCTTTCATGAGTAGATTTCACCAAAAAACCATTGATAAGGAGAGAGAGGTAAGGAAAGAATATCTATTTCTGGGGTTGTTTGAATGGAGATTTACACCAGGCAAATGATAGAATGTAAATCTTTGTAGATGGGAACATTTTGTAAGCATCTCAGAAAAGGAGGGGCAGTGAAAGTAAGGAAGAAATGTGGCTCCCTCTAGTTTTTAAAGTGAAGGAAAGCAGAACAAAATTGAGGAATGATTATTTGAAGTATAAAGGAGGGTGGTCTGCATGAAAAAGATGGGGTGGATTCATAGCAAGCCATGGGACCCTCAGGCCCATGTACTCTTTAGCCATTCCCTCCCCCATCCTATGAAGATTTTGAAAAGTGTTCTTGCTCAGAGACTGGAAATTGTATAGCCTAATTTGATAACCAACAGACCGAGTTAAAGTTAGAAGGGATTATGTCTATCCACTTTTCAGGCTTCATCTATAGCAGAGTTTTATTGAATGTAAAGATATTAGTACAATTGATTCTTATGCTCCCAAGGTTTCTGTTTGGAAGGGGAGTTGGCTACATCATGGTAGGTCTTTTCCCTGTGGGCTAAACACTTTATCTATCCGATTAAAACTTTTTGCAAATGTCTCAAAAGAATAGGAGTGAGAAATTAATGCCTGGGGCCATTTTGATTGGAGTTTTGTAGAGGAGACAAGATTTTAGGTATTTTTTTTAAGGAAGCAGGAATATTGGACTTAAAAAAAAGAGACATATAGACAAATATTATTGTAAAATTTAGGAGTTAGTGTTAAAGCAATTTTCAAATTGAATTTTGTTTTATATAAATTTACTTTTGAAGGAATGATATAAAAATATGTGAAACTATTACATTTGGGTATAAATGCAATAATGTTACTGATGTTTACTATGATAGCATATCACTCATTTGAAATCTTGGAAAGTTAATAGTTTATTTAAATGTTATTAAGAAGCTGTTAAGTAACTTATAAGTTCTTATGAACTTGGTACAAAAGTTGCTGTGCTGTGTTGGTGGATTGTTATTTCACAGATGAGAATCCTGGAGAATAGATAAGAGTTGTGATTTTTCAAGTCTATTTCATCTAAGGATATGTTTATTTATGTTAATTTGGATGTATGTGAAATTTTTTTAAAGTGAAAAGCACACCAAATTAGTCTTAAGGAATTTTCATATTTGAAGGGTTATTTTTGCTTCAAGAAGGGAGTTTTTGCTTTAAGTGGAAAGGCTGAAATTGGATGCTTATTGAATTTGAATTTAAACATGGCCATTGATTATGGTAAAGATATAGATTACTGTGATTTGTAATTATTACCAGAACCAAAAGAAACAGTTAGAATATTGGCACAGCATATTTTAAAATGACCTGATTATAACAGGTGATTTCAAACTGCTTTTAAACTTTCCCAGGAAAATGTGAATATCAATGGGAACCAAAATATTAAGAAAATATATAAATTTCTTGATAATATTTCCTTTTAGAGGGCAAAGGGTATTAGAACTTAGAAATGCATAGTAATATGATCAAAAAGGTACATATTGATATTTAGTATTTAGAAACTGATTCACTCTATTACCCCAAGAAAGTTTTATTTACCTTAGTTTCAATAAGGGATGCTGGTGGTGGTGGAATCCACATCCTAGGGATTTTATGGAAATAAAATAATTGTAAAGGTGCTTGGAATATTATTTGAGATAAAACAAATGCTATTCGAGTGTAAACTGTGTAAGAAAAAATTTACTTGTTTCTGTATAAAGCAATTTGCCATGCAACTAAATTAAGGTCTCCAGAATGGCAATTCATTGGTTTTGATTTCAATTTTAAATTTAGGTATATTTCTAGGCTTTATAAGAGAAGTTTCCCTTATAGTCTAAAAATTGTTAAATTAAGGATTTTACTGTGGGAGTGGTATGGATACAAAGGTGTCCTAAGGGTTAATAGTAAGGGTTACTTTTCCAAACCCCTGAAGGGGTTTGAGGCTTATTCTTAGCCCATCCTGTAACTTGAGGCTTCCTTATTGCCCCTTCCCCTTATCTCAAAATACCATGCAACTTGTACCAAAAGAATTGCTTTTGTCCCCCCTTATCCTGTGTTCCCCATCCTGTGTCATTCATTTCCCCATCCTGTGTCATTCATCTTCCCCAACCTATGTCATTCATCTTCCCCATCCTGTGTCAGGACAATCTTTCCTTATCTGGCAAGCAACCACCCTCTTCACTTTGTTTGTACTTATCCAGACCCTAAATCTCCAACCCCCTTAGAAACCCTAAAATTACATCATCATCCTATAGGCTGTGTAACTTTCTGTCTATATAAGTCTGGTACTTTTCCTAAATCAATGCCTTTGTTTAGCTCCTTGCTAATTCTCAGGCCCACATGCATTAATAAAGCTACCTTTGACTAAAGAGAAGGCCTAATTGAATTCTATCAAAACTGACAGTTCACACAACTCTGACCATGACAGGAGGAGCAGAAAAATAATGAATGGGGCATTCTGACCATGTGTTGTAATATTTTGAAAGATTGTAATTTAAGAAGTCATAATGAAAAAAACAAATTCATCATTTGTGATGATAACTGAAGAAATATCTTTACTAACAAGGAATTATAAGCAACAGCATATGATTGTCTTTTTGAATTCAGAAAATGTGGTCAATTACTTTTACCATCTTATCTATAACAGAGATTAAGTAGGTAGGTCAGTAAAAAAGCATTTAGGTAGTGCCAGCTATTTGCAAAAAAACTGTGCTAAGTAATGGAGACAACAGGAAAAGAAAAAAAGAAAAAGATGTTATCTGAATGAGAGAAACAACACACAAACAAGTCTGGACAAACAAAATATATACAAAATAAATTGGAGCTGATCAGTCAAGGGAAAACACTAGTTTTAACAAAGATTGAAGAAATTATTGTAGAAGATGAACTTTTAGCTAGGACATGGATGAAGCCAGGAGGCAGAGATGAAGAGGAAGAGAATTTCAGGCATGGTGGAAAGCCAGTGAAAATTTCCACAGTCCAGAGATAAAGTGACTTTTATGTGGAACAGTAACAAAAGTAGGCCAGTATCATTGCATCATAGAGTACATTAGGAGGAGTAATTATAAGAAGACTATAAAGGTAAGAGGGGAACGCATTTTGAGGGACTTTAAACAAAAAAAATGTTTTAATTAATCCTGGAGATTGAGAGGGAACTGGAATTTATTGAATGAAGTGAGGGAAGAATGACATGATCAAATTTAGGAAGTAGTGAGGAAGGAAAATCTTTAGGAATATTTATTTCCTAGCTGAATAGAAAATGGTCAGGTTGGGGAGAGACTTGATTAATTAGACTAACCAGAAGGCTATTGCAATAATCCAAGTATGAGATGATGAGGTCCTGCACAAGTGTCAGATAAGAGAAGGAAATGTATAGAAGGAATGTTAAAAAGATAAACTCAATAAGATTTGGAAACAGATTGGATAGAGGGAAAAGAGAGAGCCACAGAGACAGAGAGAATTGAGAAAACATCTAGGTTGTGAAATTGAGTGACTATGAATGTGGTGGTGACATCCTTGACAGTAGCAGGTGTTCTTTTTTGGGTATGTTGAGTTTAAGATGCCTATGGGACAGCTAGTTTGAGATGACTAGTAGGCAATTGGAGATAAGAATATGGAAGTTAGACTAGAGTTTAGGGCTAGATAAGTAAGTAGATCTTAGAATCATCAACACACAGATAATAATTGAAACCATGGAAGGTGTTGAGACCCCAAGTGAAATAGTATATATAGAGAAAAAAAGCACACAGGACAAGAGAGTAGTTCTGCAAAATGGTCACTCTAAATTATTATCTACTCAAATTTATTGGCATTAAAATCAACATGAGAGGTAATTTTATTTTAATTTCATTACTGCTTATTTCTTTCTCAATTTAGCTCTTCTTGCATCATAGGGTTATCATGGTATATCTGAAAGTGACCTTAGAGTTTTAATAGTTTGAAGTCCTAATTTTAGATTAAGAGGTTAAGGCTCAGAGAGAATAAATACATTACCCAAGTCACACAATACATGAGACACAGAAGAAGCATTTGAGTGCAAGTTTATTGATTCCAAAGTCAGTGCTCTTTCTACTTTACGATGCATCACCTGACACAAACATAACTTGACCAAATATTCAGTAAAAATGTTCATATATCTGCTAAATGCACTCTATTCTGTAGTCTATGTTAATAAATAGCCTAAGAAAGGTATCAGGACACATGTAGACTACTAAACTTGCATTAGATTTAAAGGTAAAAGAATATCACTGACTTATTTAGATTTTTGGGAAATGTTACAAAACTTTATTAATGAGATGGAGTTTGTGAAGTTACGGTCTTTTCCCAATCTTTTTCTTGGGACTGGTTTTCTCTCACTACTTTACACTTGTGATAAGTGACTATATCACCTAACCCGGCATGCCTTGAATAGACCTATCAATTAGGAGATGTCACTCATTTGTTCACCATGACCCCCCCAACCTCAGAGACACTCTTACTCAGTTTGTGTGAATTATTTAAACTTCTAGGCCAAAGTTAAGCATATAAAAGGCAAGTTTTCAATTGCTTCCTAGCATTTAAAAAACAAACCAACCAAAACAAACAAAAAACCCCAAGTAATTATCTTGCCTTTAGGGTTTTGCCCTCAAGGTTGCCTTTAACTTGAAATGTAAGCTCTTTTCCTATTTTTTTTTCCCTCTAGAATAGTATAATCTTTTGTTTAATAAAAACCTCCAGTCTCTATACACTGTGAGAATTAGACTTTGCAACAGTGAAATCATTCATACCAATTAAATCTCAAACAAGTACTCCTAGCTTAAGGTCCACTGTCCCTCTCCCAGTGGAGGGTTAGTCTTTGCTGGTTTTCATGATCCACATACCACAATCTATTTTATTCTTCACCTACCTAAGCCTCTAGATCACTTTTTCTTTTGGCTGTTGGCCTCAGATACTGTAACATGATACAGATTGAGTTCATGTCTATTAAATTAGTTAGCACAATAGAAGGCTGCATAGCCTGGTGTTTCAGAAATGGGGAGATACTCTAAGCTGTCACTATGTTTCTGTCTTTATGTGTTAATGTCATGAGTATATATATTTCATGCTTGAATTCCTTTCAACACCCATGTGTTCCTTGCTTTCAGAGCCTAGTGAGAGATATTTCAGATAAAATTAATTACGTATACAGATACAAATCTACACCAAAATTGGGGAACAATGTGAATTACAAATGGACTGATTGATGTAAGTGGCTCTAATGCAATGTCAGGGTGGGAAAATTTGTCCTTAAATCATATTACTAGGCAAAAACTATACAAGAAAAAAAAATCAACATATTCTTTCCTGCTTAAGATGGCAATAATCATTAGAGAACCATCTTTTAAGTAAAGGTCAATGGCAGGTAAAATTAGGCATTTCCTTAGGTTCCCCACCCTAAATCACACATTCCACAAAGGCTGCCCAAATTTATTTTCTGGCATAGTTCAAACAAGTTGATGGGAGACTATCTATGCCTACAGTCCTTCCATTCCTAGACATCACCTTAAAAGTCTGCATGCATTACTCATTAGTAGGCTACACTATTTTTTTTCTTTTTTTGGGGGGGGGGTGTGAAAAGTAGGGCAATTGGGGTTAAGTGACTTGCCCAAGGTCAAGAGGCTGGTATTAAGTATCTGATACCAAATTTAAACTCAGGTCCTCCTGACTCTAGGGTCAGGTGCTCTATTGACTGCACCTCTTAGCCACCCCAGGCTACTACATTCTTACACAGAGGTAAAGACTTAGAGAAAGAGCTGACATTAGTTTTCAAAGGACTCGTTTTTGTATTATAAGTTAATAATACATTACTTATGTGTCCAAGAGCTAATATTTTTTCCCACTACAAAAAATACAAATGTAGTTAAGATTAAATATTTATATCTAAAGTCTCTGGTGCTTTTAAAATTTACTTGAAAATATTTTAAATGGATACTGATCCAAGAATGATGGGCATGTACAAGGTATGTGAAATCAAACTTTGACTTGGCAGAACCTCCACAACCCTAAAAGATTCAGAGAATTCAGTTGTGATTTAGGACTCTGATTGTACATGAAGAAGGAGATGTTTTGTTCCTTCATCTTCACCCCCAAACTTCTACTTGGTTAGTGAATTCTTATAGCCTGCTGGAAGATGGGTACTGTGTAAGTAGCTGGCAGATAGATGCAAATGAATTAAAGATTAATAGAAAAATCATGACCCCCACAAAAAATCTTAGAGAAAAACTCATAATCATTGTCTATAGTGGACTTAACTTTACACTACTTATGGGAATGCATCCCTGCTCAAATGAGCAAAGGGTGCTGAGAAAAACACTGAAGAATTTTAAAACAGGTCATACACTCATAGGATTTAGAGCCTGATGAGACCTGAGAGATCAGTAATTTTCTGAAGTTTTTTTCTTTAGCTAATGATGAGGACTTCTACTCTTTTCTATATATCCCCTAAGATTTAGTTCTTTGAACAAATAGAGCTAACTATAGTTTTTCATATTATAAATCATGGCTAAATGGCTTTATAAGAACAAGAATAGGGGCAGCCAGGTAGCACAGCAAGTAAGAGCACTGGCCCCAGTGTCGGGATGACCTGGGGATCACATCCGGGCTCAGACACTTAGCACCCACCCAGAAACACCTGGCTGTGTAATCTTGAGCAAGTTACATAATCCCAATTGCTTTAAAAAACAAAAAAAACCAAAACAAGAATAACAAATATGCCTTTCTTTACCTGCTTTCCCAATGATATCTTGGAAAAGGCATATTAAGAGATATAGATAGTGTTATATTAAACGTTATTCTTAACTGAACTCCATTTTTCTCACAGGTTCTATTAAATACCATCTTGTCATATAGCCTAGTCCTAAAAATGTTTCAGTACTGGCTATCTCCCAGGAATGACAGGCTCACACATGGTGTGGTGAGAGAAAAGCCTTTAATCAGCCAGCAATCAGTCAGCCTTCCTTTGTTTTTCTATACAGCTTCTTGGACTCAGTCATCTATTTTGAGCCAAACTAAAAATAAAGGTTAATTTGTGCTGAACTTGTAAACAAAGCTCCATGTCCCACCATACTTCACACTAAATGCTGAAGTGTGCATTTAAAAAGCTTTGCTCTAAAAGAATAAAAATGGAAAGAGAAGTTCACAGCTATGAATAAGAAAAGTACTAATGTGTATTTTTGCTCTTTTGCAAATCATACACATGAGCCAAATTCAGAAAATTCTAGAATGTCCTAATGGTACATTGTGTGTTTTAAAGCCATATAGTACTATATGGCATCTTATGAATATAATCTTTGGTCTAATGGTGAATTCTGAATCATTCAAAAGCAATCTAAACAGCACAAATGAAATGTGTGGAACTTAAAAACTGAGGTAAAGTCAAGGGTTAGTAATGTTCCCTCCTTTGGCATTTTAACTGTTGTTTTTAAACTCCGGAGAAAACCAATCTAAATACCTATAACTTGGGTCCATTTATGTTATGGTGGAAAAAAATGAAAAAAAATGAGTTCAAAAATGATTCCTTTTACAGAGCTCTGTAAAAGTTTGGAATATTGCTCTATTAAAATGAACATATTGAAACATGGCCTCCGATTAATCCAGCATTCACTATGTTTTGATCAAGAGAAAAAAAGTTAATTATGTTGCTAAAAATATAAACATGAGAGTTTGGCAGGAAATAGGTTTAGGTCAACGTCTGACAATGTGCACTACAGAAAATTCCTAAAGGAAATTTAATCTAAATATAAAAGTCACATCATTCTAAACAAAATTAAAAGAATGGAAAGCAGTACCTCACATAACTATAGACAGATAAAGTTCTTAATCACATAGGGTATAAGTGAGGTTATACAATTCAAAACATATTATTTTGACAACTTAAAATTAAAATGCTTTGGCATGAATGCAATTGACACTGCTAGAATGAGAAAGATTCAATTGGGGGCAAAAACAAAAAGAAAACCTTTATATTAAATATCTCTATTAACTGAAATCTGAGATATTTTGGAAAGTAAGTGGAAACATATGATGATAAGGCCCATTTCATAAAACAAAAATGGCCAAAGGATAGAAACAAACTTTTCTCTCCCACCAAAAGAAAAATTGCAAACTACTAAGAATTACATGAAACACTGGGCTAAAGGAATTAATGACTAAAAAATAATGTATATTGGTCATGTAATGAGCATCAGCAATAACTGACAGACACTCAGCTTTGAAGAGAATTTGAGAAAGAGACCCTAAAACATTTAGCAGACCCTCTCTGGACAATTTATGAAGCCATGAACAAGTCACAAAAAATTGGCAAGAATAGGTTATTATATAAATGGGAAAAGGTAGTATCACTATCACTGTGGCCACCATTCTGTTGGAGTATTGGAGAACATCTGCTACCTTTGGGATAAAACAATTTCTCCTTTATACCTAAATAAAAATGGGATACATTAAAATATTCCATAACATATTAATGGAAGCCCAGTCTCCTAGTTCTAGCATTACAATTGGCTTGTGTCTTTCAACAGGCAAAAAGTTATCGTATTTTAGAGACTCTCTACCACCACCCACCCTATTATCTTTTATAGAAATAAGGATGTAGATGAGGACTTTTTTTAGAGTTTTTGCAGGTATACAAATATAGAATATTGTCTTTTCTCCTCTGCAGGATTATTTATTTTGATCTTTTTCCTAATGTACCTCCAATGAGTAGCAAGTGCGATGCAATTACTCATAGAGTTTGATGCTGCTTAAGTACTTAAGTTAAGTAATTGAGATGGTATAATTAATAGTGGACCTAAATTCATCTTAAAAGATTTCTGTGTGTTATACAAACCTAATCACCATCTACAGCAGATCTTCTTATTTTGTATGTCAGAAACCCCTTTTACAATCTGTCAACATTTATGAAAACCTCCAAATAAGATCTTTAAATGTATAAAATAAAGTACATAGGATTAAAAATGAAAGCAATAATATTGAAATATACTTATCTTTCTATCTATTTACATAGAAACTGGCTTTTAACACATAATTCATCAATTAGAGAGTAGCTGGATCAAACGGTCCAAATATCAATTAATATGAAAAAAATATCAATACATGGTACAATGGTATGTTGAGACTTTATAATGAAGACAAAATAAGTTACTTATGAATGTTCTGTTTTCTCTTATGCCTTCTTCTTTTCTTAATCTACATAGCATTCTGTGATCTCAGTCCCCTCTGGTTTAATTATCATCTCTATACAGATGATTCCTTGATCTACATGTGGAGCTCTAATTTTTCTACCAAGTTTCAATCCCTATTCCATTATCTGTGAGTTTTTCCTATGCTGTTTGCTCATCTTCCCAGCCAAATACTTGACTTTCTAAACTCTATGTCAAGGTAGGACTCTGCTTCAAGTGCAGGTGAGCATGGGGGTGGGTGGTGTACTGTGCCAGGCTTCAAGGGTGTTGTATCAGCCATTCGATCCCCCCATCTATGTACCCAGAGCTGCAGAAGCAGTTGCTGCTGCCAGTGCCACTGCCTTTGCTGATGCAACCACCCCTGGGCCAGACCCTAGCTGGACTGTTCTCTTTTTTCACTCAGGTCCCACAGAAATTCCCCACTGACATTTTATGCTGTCTTTGGTGTTTGTGGGTTGAGAAGCCTGGATACCACCACAGCTGCCACTGATTCAGTCCCCTGAAGCCTGCTCTGGCCTTTCTGTGTTGGTGTGTCCTACACTAGACTGTGCTTTGCTACAAGTCAGGTATGATATACACTTCCTGTCGACCTTCCAGGTTGTCTTGGGCTGGAGATTAGCTTCATCCTGTCATTTTGTGGGTTTTGTAACTAGAATTTTAGTCATTTTTTATAGGTTTTTGGGAGTGTTTGAGGGTAAGCTCAAGCAAGTCTCTGTTTTTACTCTGTCCTCTTGGCTCCACCTCTGAGCAATGCAATTTTAATACTAAAACGCTAATCCTTTTTTCTATATAAAGATAAATATATGTATGTGATTAATAAATTAGCACATTTGTTACAGTTACTAAGGTACTGGCTATTAACTCATGGATTGATGAGTAAACAAATTGAAATAAGAAACTGAAAGAGCATTTCTAACTGAAAATAAAGCCAAAAAAGGATAATTGTATGTTGAAAATTATTCCAAAAATGAAGTTAGCCATTTATATAGTATTGTTTACTTAACTCTTTTTGAGCCTCAAATGGAATTTGAAATGGTTATCTCCACTGAAACTTCAATTTGACTGATTTGCCTGTAACAATTCTGCATAAATTCCAACTGGCATAAGATCTGTCAGCCAGAACTCTATGAGAAGATAACAAAGGCTTATTTTGCCTGTTTGAAAGAGTTGGCTTACATGTGTTTCAGTAAAATGCCACATTGATTTTATCACTGCTTTCTTCTTAGAACCCAAACAGTCCTTAAATGGGCCAGCACCATTTCTAATAAAACCAGGGAGAGGCATGTGGAAACATGTGAGAGCAGTGTTTGTACTATTCATTTTCAATCTATTATATTTTACTTATTATCCTACACCCTGGTTTCTGACTCTAGATATTGCTTGAGGTTTCATGAACATTTTATTATTTTTTTCTCTTTTTTTATGAACATTTTAATGGAATTTGTTTATGAACAGCACATTCAATGTGGTGCATATCAAGTGGATTGCATTTAATCCTGTGAGAACTTTGCACATAGATGGTTAACTGGATTGGTTTAAGGCCACTTATAATGAGATCAGATTTGTGACCTCTTTCATAGAGGCTGACTATATTAATTTTTTTACATGATCAGAGACTATATGCATATATAGTATTAGAAATTTAATTCCCAAATGCATATCCTTCATAATGAGGGAAATAAGTCCAGAAAACTGTATCAGCACAAATTAGGGGAGAAATCATCTCAGCTAATAGGGAAACAACTCCAAGCCAAAACTGGAATTTTTCCCACTTCTGTAACTTTATAATTTGCAAAATGTTTTCCTGAAAACAACCATATGAGGTCACCAAGGAAAATCATCGTAACATAGCCTAGTGTAATGGAAAGATCATTGGATTTGAAACTAGAAAAAACTGAGCCCCAATCCTACCTCTTGAGCATATGAGTTTTATTCACCTTTTGAGTTATCAAGCTATAAGTGTTTGTACAACACATTTAGCCTCTTGTCTGAAGTCCTTGTCATTAAAATGAGAGGCTGGGGAGGATTAGGTAATCAGTAAGAACCCACTCACCATTAAGTATTATGATCATGTTATCTTTTTTAGTTGAAACTGAGTCCCAGACAGTTTAATGGACTTATCATAGGTTATACAGTGTCTCAGCCTTGAGGCAAAAACACATTTGTACCTCCAAGCTCAGTGTTTGCCTCTTTGCAAAGCATAGTCATCTATGTAATGTGGGTGGACAAATAGAATTTTTACATAATAACAGTACTTTTCCAATTTATCTAAATTTTAAAATTATGATTTAATCATCAATATCTAAAATGAATAGAGCTTTAAAGTGTAAGTGTGTGTATCTTCCAGATGTCTTTTTTCATGTACTTTCAATTTCAATAATCATTTCCTATAATTCCCAACACTTGCTATTACAGCAAATTATTTCTCTCTGTGTCTCTCTCTGTCTCTCTCTCTATTTCTCTCTCTGTCTCTCTGTCTCTCTCTCTCTCTCTCTGTCTCTGTCTATCTGTCTCTGTCTCTGTCTGTCTGTCTGTCTTTCTCTCTCTCTCTCTCTCTCTCTGCCCCACAATCCTATATCTAAATATAGAAAAAATGAAATTGTGGTTGTTCTGGTCCTTCATTCACCAAGACAATAAAATGACATAACCATGTGAGAGTTAAATTATAATGTATCTGAATATAGGTGATCAGGTGAAAATAAGTTTGGAATTCTCTAGCACAGGTCAGACACAAATAATCCATGTGAACATTTGGGGTGGATGCTCTAAATTTGTGCGTTTCACATTTATTTTGAGCTGCTTCAATGCTGCTTTGCTCATACAATGCACTGCTTTCTTTGATGAGAGCATGCCATACTAGGCAGTCCTGTGCCAGTGTCTCCCATGTCATGTAATCAATTCCAAAATTCTTTAAAGAGATCTTCATAGTGTCTTTGTCTTGCTTCTTATTCTTTTTAAATTTAATATACTTTAATTTTTTCTCAAAATACAGCATTTACTAAGTGTGATTAAATAATCTCCAAGTACTACCCCACCCCAGGACCTTCCAATCATTCAATCAATTACAAAGTCTCTGTTCTAAATACTTCTCCACCCCTAGGCTATATCTTAATTAAGTCCACCACAAAGCCCCTCTTCTCAAATGGAGATTAGTTTCCAAACATAAGGTCAAAAGTTCCCCACCCCTGGATCACAATTGAATCTACCCCAGAGTTACATCAAGTTTAAACACAGCACTTAATACCCAAATGGAGGTCTTTTCTGCATCTTGACACAAGGCAAGTTCTCAGCAATCTTAGTTCCTGGGGAGACAAGGCTTAGCAAGGCCATAAGATACATTGCCAATCCCTTCATGAATTTATCCTCTGTCTGTAGAACAGTCCTAGAACCCCTGAACACATTAGCAAAGCCCTCTCCCAGGATTTCTGTAAACATACAACAAGAAAATCCTTCTTCAGGGCTTCTGAACCAACAGAAAGGCTCCCAGACCCCTGCAACAACAGCACTGTCCTTCACCAGTGGACAGTATTCACTCTGTCTGCAGGACAGTCTCCAGACCCCTGCAACAACAGCACTGTCCTTCATCAGTGGACAGTATTCATTCTGTCTGCAGAACAGTCTCCAGACCTCTGCAACAACAGCACTGTCCCTCACCAGTGGACAGTATTCACTCTCTGTCTGCAGGGCAGTCTCAGGGCTTCTTAACCAAATACCAGGTTCCAGGACTTCTTCAACAGGACAGTCTTTCACCAGTGGACAAATCTGGCAAAATAACATCAAAACAGACAGACAAAGTACCAGCAAAACAGCCATGTCTCCTCAGTCCTTGGCAGCTCAGGGGCAGGTCCCAAAAGTCCAGGGCAATTCAAAGTGGCCACCAGCAATTCTCTTAGTCTCTCTCTCTCCACGAGGTGCTGCTTCCAAAAAGATCTTCCGCCTCTCTCTAGTGTCTCTCCAAATCTACATCACTAGCTCCTCCCAGTTCAGGACTTTCTTTTCACATCAACAAGCCCATCCCACAGGTGGGATTAACAAACTCTGGGTTTTAACACAATCAATTTGAAAACCAAGCCAATACAGGGGAATCTTTAATTGCCATTACTATCACAGTCATGCACTCTTAGTGGGAAGAAAAGCAGTTCAATATAGGCCGTACATGTGTGGCTAATGCAATAAAATAGCATAGTAGATATATTGTCAAAGACTGACTATATTTCCCTCCCTCCTATCCCACCTCCCATTTGTTCTATTCTCTACTTTGATCCCATCCCTTTTCAAAAGTGGGTGCTTCCAACTTCTCTCACCCCCAGCCTGCCCTCCCTTCCATCATCCCCCCTCTTATCTCCTTCCCCCCTACTCTCCTGGAGGGTGAAATAACTTATTTAGTGTGTATTTCATTCCCTCCTCAAGCCAAATTCAATGGGAGTAAGGTTTACACATTCCCTTTTGCCTTCCTATTCTTCCCCTCCATAGGAAACATTTTCCCTTGCTTCTTCTTTATGAGATAGTTTACTCCATTCTGTCTCTCCCCATCTCCTCTCATTATATTCCTCTCTCACCTGTTAATTTCACCTTTTAAGTATCATCCCTTCCTGTTAAATTGGTCCTGTGGCCTCTATCTATGTATACCTGTAAACATACATACACACATTCACATATGAATTCATATGCCCATATACCCTCATATATATATACATATATATAGACACACACACATATTTCTATTCCCTTCAACTACAGAGAAAATTTTCATAAGCTACAATAATTGTTTTTCCATGTAGGAATGTTAATAGTTCAACTTTGATAAGTTCCTTATTATTCCTTTTCCCTGTTTACCTTCTCATGATTCTCTTGCTTCTTGTATCTAATGTCAAATTTTCCATTCAACTCTGCTTTTTAAATCAATAGTGCTTGATAGTCCTCTATTCCACTGAATACCCATATTTTCCCCTGAAACATGATACTCAGTTTTGCTGGGTAGGTGACTCTTGGTTTTCTCAGCTCCTTTGATCTCCAGAATATCATATTCCAAGCCCTTTGATCCCTCAGTTTAGAAGCTGCCAGCAAATGTGTTTCCACAATATTCAAATTGTTTCTTCCTGGCTGCTTGTAATATACTCTCCTTAATCTGGAAATTCCAGAACCTGGCTATAATATTCCTAGAAGTTTTCTTTTTGGGATCTTTGTGAGGAGGTGATTGGTGGATTCTTTCAACCTCTATTTTGCCCTCTGGTTTTAAAACATCAGGGCAGTTTTCTTTGAGAACTTCCTGGAGGATGATTTCTAGGTTATTACTTTGATCATGGCTTTCAGGTAGTGAAATAATTTTTAAATTACCTCTCCTGGATCTATTTTCCATGTCATTGGTTTTTCCCATGAGATGTTTCACATTTCCTTCCATTCTTTCATTTTTTTGGATCTGTTTAAAAGCATCTTGATTTCTCATAAAGTCATTAGCTTCCATTTGCTCCAATCTAATTCTGAAGCAATGATTCTCCTCAGTGAGCTTTTGAGATTCTTTTTCCATTTGGCAAATTTGGCTTTTTAAGGCACTCTTCTCCTCATTGCCTTTTGGAGCCTCTTTTGCCATTTGAGTTAGCCTTCTCTTTAAGGTGTTATTTCCCTCAGTCAGGCTGTTGAATCTCATTTCATAATTTTCTTGAATTGTTCTCATTTCACTTCCCAATTTTTCCTCCACTTCTCTTATCTGCTTCTTAAAGTCCTCTATGGCCTGTAACCAGCTTTTTTTATTTTCCTTTGAAGCTTTTGGTGTAGGAGTTCTGACTTCACTGTCTTCCTCCTGTTGAATGCTTTCCTCCTTTTTGTCCCCAAAATAGGAGTCTCATGTTGGAATCTTCTGTCTGCTTTGTTTCCTTTCCTGGTCATGTTGCCCCTGAGTAGCTTGACCCCTGGGATTTTTGCCACAGTAGGACTCTGCCACCAGACAGGGGAGATTTCGTTCCAAACACTGGAGTTTTCTTAGCTGCTGGAGGTATTCAATGGGTGCCCTCTCTGAGGTCTCCACATCCTCTGGAAAGCTGGTCACACACTCCAGGACCTACCTCCACCGTAGACTGCAATGCAGATCCAAGCAGGTTAAAGCAAGAGCGATTATCCCTCAGACTGATGCTTGGTCCCCCTACTCTCTGCAGGCCAGGAGCTGAAGCTGCCACATGGTGCTGGCTGGCTCTGGTGGCATCTCAGTGGCTTCTCGCCCCAAGGGCAAAAGCCATGCACCCCCACTTACTGGGTCCCAAAATCCAGACTGCACTGACCTCTCACTTTGTCCTTCAAATCTATGTGTTGATAAATCTGGAAACGGCTGCAGCTGATGTTGATCTGGAGTTCCTCAGGCTGGCATCTGGTCAGAGCTGCCCTGGGGCTAGAGCCTCAGTGTGGGGCTGGGCTTGGTTCCCAGACTGCTGTGCTGATCAATTCCTGCTGGCCTGCCAGGCTGTCCTCATTGGGAGCTTAGCTTCTCTGTGTAATTTTGTGCGTTCTGAAGCTCTAAAGTTTGTTTAGGTCTTTTACATGGATTGGGGAAGGTGGAAGCCGGAGTAGTGAGGAGGTCCTGATTTTACTCTGCCATCTTGACTCCATCCCCCTGTCTTGCTTCTTCTAAAAACCATGTGAGTACTTGCCTTGTGTGAGTAATCCGTATTATGGTCTTTTAGGCAAGCGTACATTTGGCATTCAAACAATGTGGCCAGTCCATTGGAGTTTCGATCTCCACTGTAGAGTATGAATGCTTAGCAATTTAGTTTGAGAAAGGAATTCAGTATTTGGTACCTTATTCTGCCAGGTGATCTTCAGAATCTTCCCAATATAATTCAAATGGAAGCAATTCATTTTCCTGGCATGGCACATAGGCATACAGCAATGAATTCAGCACAGTGTCTCTGTAGATCTTCAGTTTGGTAGTCAGCTTAATACCTTTTCTCTCCCAGACTTTCCTTCAGCACCTTCCAAATACTGAGCTAGCTCTGTGTCAACCTAATTATCAATATGTTCATCCCTGGAAAGTATACTGCCAACCAAAGTGAACTTCTTCACAGTATTCAAAACTTCTCCACTTGCTGTAACAGATGGTTCCATGCATGAATATCTGGCGGAGAACCTATGTTTTCTTGGTGTTAATTGTTATGCCAAAATTGACACAAGCAGCAGGGAATTGATCCATACATTGTTGCACCTTAGCTTCAGAAGCTACATTGAGTGCATGATAATCTCCAAAAAAAATGATGCACCTACTCTCCTTCAATTTTTGTCTTGGTTTTTTAGCTTTTTCAAGGGGAATAATGTATCATCAGTGTAGTAGCTGACCTTAACACTATTCATGTTCATTCTCATTGAAGATATTTGGTAAAATAGCTGAAAATATAATTTTAAAAAGCACAGGAGGGGACTGAATCAACAGCAGCTGTTGTGGTTTCCAGAAGTATCAACCCACAAATGCCAAAGACAAAGTGACAGGTCAGTATAGACTTTGGGAACAGGGAATATGAGAGTTGAGCCTGGTCTCTGTCCCCAGAGGGAGAAGCAGCTGAGGCACAGTGGCCGCAACTGCAAGGTTTCTTTAGAGCTCCTGGCCTGCAGATTGTAGGGGGATGAAGCAGCCATTCTGAGGGAAAATTGCTCTTGCTTTAACCTGCTTGGATCTGAATTGTTGTAAAGGGTAGAGGTCCTGGGGTGTGTGAAGAGTGAGCCAGAGCATGTGAAGGCTTCAGAAAGGGCAGCCAACTAATAGCTCCAGCAGCTGAGAAAACCCTAGTGATTTGAGACAGAGTTCTCCTCTTTGGAAGCAGAGTTCTACTGTGGCAAAAAGCTCAAAAGTCAAGGAATTGAGTGGGAACATGAGCAAGCAAAGGAATCAAAGCAAGCACAGCAATCCAACTTTGTATTCATTTTTTGGGGACAAAAAGTATCAAAGCTTGGAATGGCTTGAAAACAACATAATCAGAACTCCTGCACCAAAAGCTTCCAAGAAAAATGTGAACTGGTTATAAGCCATAAAGGAGCTTAAGAAGAATTTTGAAAACCAAATAAGAGAAGTGGAGGAAAAATTGGGAAGAGAAAGGAGAAAGATGCGAGAAAATCATGAAAAGAGAGTCATCAACCTGACTGAAGAAAATAACACCTTAAAAACAGAGTAACTCAAATGGCAAAAGAGTCTCAAAAAGCCACTGAAGAGAAAAGTGCCTTAAAAAGCCAAATTTGCCTGATGGAAAAAGAATTTCAAAATCTCATTGAAGAGAATAATTCCTTCACAATTAGACTGTAGCAAATGGAAGCTAGTGACTTTATGAGAAATCAAGATACTATGAAACAGATCCAAATAAATGAAAAAAATAGAAGGAAATGTGAAATATATCATGTGAAAAACCACTGGCCTGAAAAATGGATCCAGAAGAGATAATTTAAAAATTATTGGAATACTTGAAAGCCATGATCAAAAAAAAGAACCCAGAATTCATCCTTCAAGAAATTCTCAAGGAAAATTACACTGATATTTTAGAACCAGAGGGCAAAATAGAGATTGAAAGAATCCACTTATCACCTCTTCAAAAAGATCCCAGAAAGAAAACTCCTAGTAATATTATAGCTAGGTTCTGGAGTTCCCCTATAAGGAGAAAATATTACAAGCAGCCAAGAAGAAACAATTTGAATAGTGTGGAAACACAATCAGAGTAACACAGAACCTGGCAATCAAAGGGCTTGGAATATGATATTCTGGAGGTCAAAAGACCTGGGATTAAAACCAAGAATCACTTACCCAGCAAAACTGAGTATAATGCTTCAGGGGAAAATATGGTCATTCAATGGAATAGAAAACTTTCAAGAATTCTTCATGAAAAAACCTGAGTTGAATAAAAAATTTGACATTCAGATACAAGAAACAAGAGAAGCATGAGAAGGTAAACAGGGAAAAGAAATCATAAGGAACTTATCAAAGTTGAACTATTTACATTCCTACATGGAAAAATGATAATTGGAACTTAAGAAACTTTTCTCTGTATGAGAATATTTGAAGGGAATAAAAATGAAGATTACATATATATATATATATATATATATATATATATATATATATATATGTACAAGTATACATAGATAGAGGGCACAGGACCAATTGAATAGGAAGGGATGATACTCAAAAGGTGAAATTGAGAGGTGAGAGAGGAATATAATGAGAGGAGATGGGGAGAGACAAAATGGGGTAAATTATCTCATGAAGAAGAGGTAAGGGAAAACTGTTACAATGGAGGGGAAGAACAGGAAGGCAAAAGGAAATGGGTCAACTGAATTTGGCTTAGGGAGATTATAACATACACACTACTGGAGAGTAGGGGGGAAGGCGATGAAAGGGGAAATGATGGAGGGGAGGGCAATTTGGTGAGAGGTGGAATTTAGAAGCACACACTATTGAAAAGGTACAGAGTCAAAGTTGAGAATAGAACAACTGGGGGGCAGGATAGGATGGAGGGAAATATAGTCAGTCTTTCACAATATATCCTCTATGAAATGTTTTGCTTAGCTACACATGTACAACCTATATTGAACTGCCTATCTTCCCAGTAAGAGTGGGTGATGAGGGAGGAAGGGAAAGAATCTGGAATTCAAAGTTTTAAAATCAAATGTTTAATATACATATATACATATTTATAATTGTTTATATCAAACTGGGAAATAAGATATATAGGCACTGGGGTATAGAGATCCATCTTGCCCTACTGGAAAGTTGGAGGAGGGATGAGGAAGGATATAGGAGAGAGCAGATTGGGGAAGGGAGTATACAGTGGCATCACAGTTTTGGGGAACGTGGGGAGAAAATTTTTAACTAAAAAGCTTGTGAAAATGAATGATGCAAACTGCAAATAAATATTCAATTTAATTTAACAAAAGCTCAGGAGGAAGCACACAGTCTTGTTTCACTCCACTAGTGATTGGGAAAGTGAAAAAACATCATCCATTATGGAGAACCCAGGAAAGTATATTATCATGAAATTTATGTGCAATAGTAATGAACTTGTTTGAGCAACTAAATTTTGACATAATTTTCTATTAGGCCACATTATTAAAGGCCTTGATCAGATTGGTGAACATTGTAGACAGACTTCTGTTCTGTTTCTGGAATTTCTCCTAGAATTGCCGGGCAACAAACACCATATCATCTGTTCCTCAGTCCTTTCTGAAGCCACACTGGCTCTTGAGTAGATGACCATCTTCCAGGTGAAGGATAAGTCTATTAAGGAGGTCATTGACAAGAATATTGTCAATAAGGACTGAGAGAGATACCCCTTTGACTGTCACAGAACAATCTATTTCTTTTACGTTTATAGACATGGACAATGGATAACTTCTTCTTGCCATATAATCTGGAAATATTTTGTCAGTTTTTGTATGAGCGATGGAACCCTCATCTTGTAAACCTTAGCTGGAATAGAATCAGCATCAGGTGCTTTGTCACAGGATAGGAGACTAATGACGTTCAAAACCTCTTCTGCTGGAAATTTGATTAGGGAGGGATTGACTTTAACCTGAGTTAAATGGTCAATGGCTTCAGCACTGATTGAGGATGATCTATTGACAACATTATGGAAGGGTTTAGTCCATCTTTCTAGAATCATATCTTTATCACTAATCAATGTAAATCCATCAGCACTTAGTTGAAATGCACTATATACATATATATATATGCCTTTGCCCCACAAAGAGCCTTCAATGTATCATGAAAGTGCTTTGGATTGTTACTATCAGTGTAAAACTGAATTTTATCTGCATTCTTACTGAGCTTACTGTATCTCTCTAAGCTTTGCTAGTACTTTACTTTTGATTGAGCTAAATGTTACCTTCTTAGAGATAGATGAACTATACTGCCAGTAAATCCTCATTTTTCATTTGGCAGCTTCTGAATTTCTCCATGATTTTTGTCAAACATGTCTTGATATTTGTGAGTGTTCTTACACACATGAGTAAATGTAGGGCTGTACACCAAATTTCTGAAATCTGTCTGCTCCTTTTCTGCTTCACTGTTACTGCATGTTAGCTCAGCTTTCCTTCCAAGACCTGTTCTCTCTTAGAGAAGTGATGTAATCTGTTGACATTAAATCTTCTGTTAGTCATCTTGTCTTGTTGTCTTGGAGCTGATGTTTTTGTAGAATATGAATATTTAGCTTGGAGAGGATAAATCTATGATCAGTCCAGCACTCTGCACCACATATTGTCTTTTTCACTATCACATCCTTAAGTTGACGTAGACTATTAAATACCAATGTATGTTGTGAGGGTGAATCCCTGAAGGTTTGTTGTGTTTAGGTAAATGAAAGACACTGTAGGTGATAAGAAGGTCATGAGACACACAAGTCTTCAGTAGTAAGTGACTATTTCTGTTGCTGTTTCCCACTCTATTCCTCCAAAGGACTCCTTGCCATGTCTGGTAGTCTGTGCCTACTCTAGCACTAAAAGTCATGCAGAAATTTAATTTTGTCCTTTTTTGGCATTTTTATATCTCTTGGTCTTCTGAACTTTTTCTTTGGCCTCATCAGGGTTCATCTTGATGGGAATATAGACATTGATGATGGTGGCATGGTAATTTCCTGCAAGTGGCAATCACAGTGTCATGAAGATATCATATACTCCTTCTGGTAGGCAGACAAGCCTATTAACTAGATTACTTTTTATTGCACACCTATGCCAGTTTCATGGAGACACTCTAGGGGAAATATATATATATATATATATATATATATATATATATCCAGCTGCAACTTAGGTAAGCTGGCCTTTATTTGCCAGCCTTGTTTCACTTAAGGCTATTTAGATCTGATATCTGCTGAGTTCTCTCCTAAGAGCTGTTTGTCTTTCAGGTCCAGTGGATATTTTGTTGTCTATACACATTCTATGTAGTGATGAAGAGTGGAATCAACTTTTCAGGAGGTTTGTACATTTTGTGTATGTGTGTGTTTCAACTTTAGAGTGGGATCCCCACCTGCCACCACAAACAGGCCGGGGTTGGGTAAGCAGACAATATTTAGGGCACGTTTTCTAGCCTCTTATTCACATCAGGAGGTGAGTAGTGTAGCCGTTAAAAGGCTTCTCAGACATGCAGAGGGCTGCTGAATCCTACTGCTTCTTTTAGTGATATGACCCTATGGCCTAGGCTACATGTGGGTAGGGTTCTAAGTACACCTCCCAGCATATGCGTACCTGCTGCTTCATCACTTGCCTGTCACCACAGGACTTTGAGAGAGGTAAAAATGGTAAAATGGTATGAGTAATGACTTTTGATTCATGTATAGATTCTATATATACTCCTATTTATCAATTCTTTCTCTGGAGGCAAAGTATCTTCCTTCATAGGTCTTTTGTAGTTAATTTGAATATTTATAATAGTCAAATGACTAGGTTACTCAAAGTTCTTAAAGCAATATTGCTGTTACTAAATACAACAGTCTCTTGGTTCTACTCATTTCGCTTTTTATTATTTTAGGCAAGTCTATCAGTTTTTCAAAGATCAGCAAGCTTGCCATTTCTTATAGAACATATGATCTTCTTATAACACAAATAATCATATGCCACAACTTTGTTTTGGCCATGCCTCAATTTATAGGCATCCCTGTAATTTCTTTTTCTTTGCTACAACAAAGGAAACTGTTATAAATATTATATATGTATATATATATATGTTTTATTTTTTCCCCAATCATTTTGGGAAACAGACCTAGTCTGTTTTGTCAAAAGATACAGGCAATTTAGTAACTCTTTGGGCATACATCCAGATTGCTCTCCAAAATGGTTGGATTCGTTCACAGTTTCACTAACAATGAAATGGTGTCCCAATTTTTCCACATCCCTTCCAACATTTGTTGCTTTCCTCTTCAATCATTTTAGCCAATCTAATAGGTATAAGATGGTATCTCAAGGTTGTTTTAAATTTCTTTTCTCTAATAAGTAATAATTTAGAGCATTTTATAGGACTATACATTGTTTTGATTTCTTCATAAGAATACTGCCTAAATATTTCTTTTGACCATATATCAATTTGGGAATTATTCATATACTTATAAATTTACAAAAAAAATATTTACATACTTTAGATATGAAACCTTTATCTGAGAATGCCTGTTTTCCTTCTTATCTTGCCTACATTTGTTTTGTTTGCACAAATTTTAAAATTTAATATAATCAAATTTATCTATTTCACACTCACAGTGCTCACTTTCTCTTATTTATCCATAAATTATTCACCTATCCAAAAGTTTGATACAAAATATGTTTTATATTCTTCTATTTTTTAATAGCTCCCTTTATATCTAGGTCATATATTCATTTTGACCTTGTCTTGGTAAATGGCGTAAAATATTGCTCTATGCCTAATTTTTGCCAGACTGCTTTCTAACTTTCCCAATCATTTTTACCAAATAATGAATTCTTATTCCCCAAACTTGTCTTTAAACTTGTCAAAAACAAGGTTAATATATTCATTTGCTACTATAAATTGTATGTCTACCCTGTTCCACCGATATGCCTTTCCACTTCTTAGTCAGTACCAAATAGTTTTGATGATTACTGGTTTATAATATAGCTAAGATCTGTTACTTCTAAACCTTCCTTTCTTTACATTTTTTTTCATTAGTTCCTTTGATACTCTTGATCTTTTGTTCTTTCCAAATGAATTTTTTAAATTATTTTTTCTACCTCAGTAACTTTTTATTTTGGTAATTTAATTGGGGTGGCATTGAGTATATAAATTTGTTGAAGTAAAATTGTCATTTTCATTATATGTCCAATTAGGGATGAACAATTAACATTTCTCCAATTATTTAAGTTTGATTTTATTTTCCATAGAGTTTTTTTTAATATATAATTTTGTTCATATAGTTCCAGGGTTTGTTTTGGCAGGTATACTTTGAGGTATTTTATATTGCTTAGAGTTATTTTGAATAGGGTTTCTCATACCATCCCTTCTTGCAGGATTTTGTTGGTGATCTATGGGAATACTGATGATTTATATGAATTTATTTTATATCCTGCTACTTCTCTAAAATTTCAAACTAACTTTTCAGTTAAGTCTTTAGGATTTTCTGAGTATGTAATTATATCATCTGCAAAAAGGACTAGCTTTATTACCTCATTTTGCATTTCTTAACAAATAGTTATAATATATGCTTTAAAAAGTTATCTGGAACCAAATTGGTCATCACAGTTAATATTAATTACCAAATATATTTAGTGTTGTGTTAATTTATTTAACTTATTTTGTATATTATTCTTCAGGTGTATTTTCTCTCTCTACATAAATTCGTATAAGTCTTGTTACATTTTTTAAAATTTCCCATTTTTGTCTTTTTATAGTGTAATAATATTCCTTTTGATTACATTAACTAGAAAAAAAATGTATTTACCTATGCTCATATTTGGGTGCACAAATTTTTAAGATTTTTGTTTCTTTGTTGCCACAAATATATAATGTTTTGATATATCTGTGGCCTTTGGTGGCTAGAAAAAAAAACAGTGAATTCCTGGAGTCAGGAAAATCTGAATTCCAAATCAGCCTTGGACATTTATTATCAATATGACCATTGTCAAATCACCTAACTTATGTTTGCCTCTGTTTCTGTCTCTGTAAAACGGGGATAACAATAGCACCTGTCTCCCAGGGATTTTATGTGAATAAAATGATATATTTGAAAGCCCTTTGATAAATTTCAAAACTCTATATAAATGGTAGATAGTAGTAGTAGTAGTAGTAGTGGTAGTAGTAGTAATCAATAGTAGCAGCAGTAATAGTAATAGTAGAAAGTATAGCATTACTACAACTATTAGTACTACTAGCAGTAATAGCTAATATTTATGTAGCATTTATTATGTGCCAGGCATTGCCAAATATTTTATAATTACTATCTTCCTCATCACCAACTTGGGATGAAGGTACTGATATTATACCTATTATAAAGATGAAGAAACTGAGGCAAAAATAGATTTAGCAACTTGTCTCGGGTCCCAGAGCTAATAATTGTTTGAAGTAAGCTTTAAATTCATGTCTTCTTGATTCAGGCTGTATATTTTATCTGGTAGACCAACTAAATGCCTTAGTAGTAGTAATATTTTCTATTAAATTTTTCTTGAGGGCATATGCCCAATAGCAGGATAGTAAGACTAAGGGGTATGAAGAATTTAGTAATATTTACTACTTCCAACAATATATTAATTTCTTTACTTAGTTTAAGTTTTCTTACTCTCAAGTTTTCTTGACTCTATCTGTTTTTACCATATTGTTTAGTTGAATTGGATGAGGTGATACTCCAGAGCTTTTCTATTGTTCTTACTGTTGGTGATTTCAAAAACTTATAATCGGCAGTTATCATAGGGTTTGTCTGTAGTCCAAATGATGTTTTATTTATCTCACCTTTACAATGTTCTCAGAGGTGTGCTATGTAATACAGAAGAGTAAATATGGGGGAAGAGTTGGGATAACATTTAACAAAAGAAGCTTTAGATACTTGAGAATTCATATTCTAAATCAAAATTCTGTGTTTTGGCCAAAAAGATTAGAACAATGAAAGCAAGGATCCTAAACACTCAGATTTGAGGATACTGTTCAGTACAGTCATTGAACATGCTATTCATTGTGCAAGACAGTTCATCTCCCAAATCTGGGCATTTTTCACTAACTTTACCTCATGAATAGAATATATTCCTTCCTTATCTCTACTTCCTGAATTCCCTTATTTCTTTCATTTCCCAGTTAAAATCCTACTTTCTAGATAAATGCTTTCCCAATTCACTTTTCCTCCCAAAGGCAATTGGGGTTAATTAACTTGCCAGGGTCACACAGCTAGTAAAGTGTCTAAGACTGGATTTGAACTCTGGTGTTCCCTGTTCAAAGGCTAGTGCTCTATCCATTGTGCCACCTACTTGCCCCACCAATCCCTCTGAATTCTAGTACCTTACCTCTCATTTTCCCATTTATCTTATACATAACTTGCTGAAACAGAGTTGTTTTCATATTGTCTCCCTCATTAGATTGTGAAATAAACATCTTTTAATTTTTCTGTATCACCAGAAATTAGCACAAAGCTAATAGCACATAGTAGAGGCTCAATAAATGTTTACTGATATATCCTAGAAAGAAATGCAAGAGATAATTTATTATAAATTTCCTTTTATTAGCATAAGTGGACATAATCTCTGTAACCTAGTGATACTTCTCCGGGGGATTAAGACCATAAAATTATATGTTATCTTTTAAAATGTTTTTATGACCTTTTCATACTTCCCTGCCTTCATTTCAAAACTTTGTGCACCTTGTGCTGAGGAAATAGTATCATCGAACTTAACCAGGCTTTGCTGCAACTCCCACTAAGCCTATATTGTTGTGCCTAGAATTAAAATAAGGAATTTTACTGAAGAGGGTGGATATAGGAAAATATTAAGTAAATGAGAGTAAGAAAGCAGATTTGAAAACTAGATGATAAAATATAAGTGGGAGAAAGACAAGAGGCATGCAGAACAAAATTATATAGACCTATTTCACATACTCCCTAAGTAAACTCTTGGACTGAAGCATCTGCTTTTGGGAATAAAACAAGAGAATGGAGGTGGCAGTGGGCTGGAGTCATGTCCTCTATTATCTAGAAAACTTCTCATCTCTTACAGGCTGCTATTTATCAGGAACTGGGGATACTAGAGGGGAAAAATAGAGACATGAGAGTGTGATTATATATATATTTGGCCTTTTGGAGGGCAATTAGATTTAAGTAACTTGTCCAAGGTTACATGGCTCATTTTTTGTGTGGGTGTGTGTGGGTGTTAAGTGTCTGAGGCCGGAACCGAACTCAGTTCCTCCTGACTCTGGGCCGACGCTTTACTCACTGCACCACCCAGCCCCCTCAGAGTGTGATAATTGGCAGCAATTTTATTGGATCTGATTTTTCTTCATGTGTCTGTTAATGTTGCATATGCTTTATAATTCTAATTACAAATAGTATTTCCATTCATATTCTGAGAGTATATTTATTCTAAATCAGATCAGCATGCTTAGATTCTCCCTCATCTTTCTGAATCTTTCAAATTTTATTGAGTATGGGATCAAGAGAAGGTAACTTAGATGTTACAAAAATAAATTACATTAACTAAATGTTAATATCAATTAAGCCTGAAAGGAATTTTGAAGATAGATATGTATGTATGTGTGTATCACTGTGTATGTATACACACATATGTATATCTATATAATCCTGTAACTCAAAAGTGAAATCATGATTTGCTTTTGATTACTTAACAAGGGGGAAATTTAATTATGCACCAAATATTCCTCAAAGGTCACTACTCGGGGCAGCTAGGTGGAGCAGTGAGTAGAGCACTGGCCCTGGAGTCAGGAAGACCTGAGTTCAAATCCGGCTTCAGACACTTAACACTCGCTACCCGTGTGACCTTGGGCAAGTCACTTAACCCCAATTGCCCTACACTCCCCCCTCCAAAAAGCAAAAAAAAGTCACTGTTCAATTGTATGAACATTATTTTCCCCCAAAGAGGAATAAGTACTACATTAAGTCAAAATTTCAAAATTGTTTTTTTTTTTTTTTTCTGAGGGATAAACACATTGGCTGAATAAGTGAGTCACAACTTTGAGGAAGTTTTTGAAGTAGGACTTGGTATTCTGTGGACTTATATTCTATGTCATCACCTAAATAATAGAAATTGTGAGATTATAGAACAGAAATTATGTAAACAACTGTGACATAATAGCATATAACAATAAGATAATGATTGAAAGGAGAGAAATCTGTTTTCTTTCACCTTTTACTTTTTCTTTTTTACTCTTCCAAAATGGTTGTCCCTTAGATATTTTAAACTCAAGGATTCACTTCCTAAATTTCTTATTACTATGAAGGGAACTATCATCTTCCCAATCTTCCAGAATCGCAACCTAAATCTCATCTTTAATGTCTCACTCTTATCTCCCATATCCAATCTATTAGACTTGTATCTTTGTAACATCTCTCTTTTAGCCCTCTTTTTGTCTTTTCACAGTGCTACTGCAACATTGTTGGACTCCATCAATTTATACCTCAACTATGTAATAATCTTCTCTTTGTTCTCCCTGTCTCAAACTTTCTCCCCCTATAATCAGTCTTCCACTCAGATGTCATCTACCTAAAGTACAATTCTGATTATGTCATCCAACTATTCAATAAACTCCAACAGCAACCTATTACCTCTGAGATCAAATATAAAATCCTCAGCCTATCATTTAAAGCCCTTCATAACTTTTTCCTTTTCAAATTTTACATTCTTCTTATACTTTACTCTGACCCTTCCAACATTCTCTGCCCTCTAACCATGTACTTTGTGATCTAGTGAAACCAACCTTCTTGCTGTTTCTTCCGTAGCATACTACATATCCATTCCATGAATTTTGCACTAGTTCTCCATCCCCATGACTGCAATTCTTTCTTTCCTCAACTATCTCCTAGCTTTTGGAATGGCTAGGTGGCATAGAGAATAAAGAACCAGCCCTGGAGTCAGTCAGGAGGACCTTAGTTCAAATCCGGCCTCAGGCACTTAACACAACAAGCCAGCCATGTGACATTGGGTAAGTTGCTTAACCCCAATTTCCCTCTAAAAAAAAAATAAAAACTATCTCCTAGTTTCACTGGCTTCCCTAGTTTCCTTCAAGTTGCAGCTAATATTCAGCCTTTTATAATAAGATTTTCTACTTCAGCTTAAAGATAGTGCCTATCCTATTATCTCCAGTCTATGTTGTACATAATTGTTTGGAGCTGCATCCTTAATTATTCTCTGAGTTCATTGAAATAAGGATCTTGGCAGAGGCAGACAGAGTGCCGAGGAGGACAGAGTACAGGGGTGAACCACACAGAGCCAAAGTTGGCCCAGGCAAGCTGATTCACCCACAACAGGGGCGATTGCCAGATCTCTCACAGCAGGATGGGGGTATAGGTCAGAGCTGAGTAAGAGACAAGTGAATGGCCCATGGAAGTGACAGGAGCTACTCCTGGGGCTATTACCCCACAGCCTAGATGTTTAAAAATCACCTACCTAACTTCCAAGAAGCCAGGATGCCAGAGTATATCCTAGCTGCTCTAATACCCCTTGCTTGCCCCAAAAACCCCACCATAAAATCCCGAAATAGTGGAACCTGCAGCAGTTTTTGGAGTCATAGGAGCATGTGGCTGAGGCTGTGCCAAGACTAAAGTGCAAGGCAGGAGACATCCCAACAGGCCCTATCTGAGCTAATAAGTGGGAGATCCGAAACCGTGACTACAGAAACTTAATCATGAGAATAATACTTTGATCAGGTAGGATTTATTCCAGGAATGCAAGGATGGTTCTATATTAGGAAAACTTTCAGCATAATCGATCATATCAACAACAAAACTAATAGAAACCATATGATTATCTCAATAAAGGCAGAAAAGGCTTTTGACAAAATACAATAACCATTCTTATTAAAAACACTAAAAAGTAAAGGAATAAATGGAGTCTTCCTTAAATAATAAGTAGCATCTATCTAAAACAAACAGCAAGTATTATATGTAATGGAGAGAAGCAAGAAGCATTTCCAATAAGATTGGGGGTGAAACAAGAAATGTCCACTATCATCTCTATTGTTCATTTTGGTACTAGAAATATTAGCTGTAGCAATAAGATAATAAAAAGAAATTGAAGGAATCAGATTAGGCAAAGAAGAGACTAAGCTATCACTCTTTGTAGATGATATGATGATATACTTAGAAAATCCTAGAGAATCAAGTAAAAAACTACTTGAGGTAATAAATAAATTCAGCAAAGGTGCAGGATATAAAATAAACCCTCATAAATGCTTGGCATTCCTATATGTTTCTAATGAAATTCAACAATGAGAAATAGAAACAGAAATTTCATTTAAAGTTAGTGTAGACATAATAAAATATTTGGGAATCTACCTGCCAAAACAAACCCAGGATCTATATGAATGAAATTACAAAACCCTCTTCATACAAATAAAGTCAGATATAAATAATTGGAAAAACATCAGTTGTTTGTGGCTGAGTCGAGCTAATATAATAAAAATGACAATTGCACCAAAAATAATTTACATATTTAGTGCCATACCAATCAATCTTCCAAAAAATTATTTTGTAGAGCTACAAAAAATAGTAACAGAATTCATCTGGAAGAAAAAAGTCCCGAATGTCAAGGCAATTAATGAAAAGAAGTGCTAGCGATGGTGGCCTAGTCATACCAGATTTTAAACTGTATTATAAAGCAGGAGTCATCAAAACAATTTGGTGGTGGCTGAGGAATAGAGTAGGGGATCAATGAAATAGATTAGGTACACAAGGGGCAGCAGTCAATGACTATAGTAATCTACTATTTGAAAAACCCAAAGGCTCCAACTTCTAGAATAAAAACTCCCTATTTGACAAAAATTGCTGGAAAAACTGGAAAATAGTATGGCAGAAACTGGGCATAGAACAATATCTTACACCATAGACCAAAATAAAGTCTAAATGGGTGCATGATCTAGATATTAAGGCTGGTACTGAAAGCAATCTGGGAGAGCAAGGAATAGCATTTCTGTCAAATTTATGGAGAAGGGAAGATTTTATGATGAAACGAGTTAGAGAACATTACAAAAAGCAAAATGGATAATTCTAATTACATTAAATTGAAAATTTTTTGCATGAATAAAGCCAACGTAACCAATAAAAGGAGGGAAGTGCAAAATTGAGGAAGAAATTTTACAACCAGTGTCTCTGATAAAGGCTCCATTTCTAAAATATCCAGAATTTTGTTTCCAGTTTCTTTAAAAGAATAATTTCCATATGTATTTTTAGCTAGCATTGCTTAATCTTATTCTAAAGGTTTTAAGACATATATCATGTAATAACTGACAGATCTGTTCTTTCTGTGGTGCTGAAGTAAGAATTATTCACTGTTTTCTGAATTCCTTGTAGGACATTGACTTTCAAAAAATGTGGAATAAAGGTGTGTCAAAGAAAATTTAGAAAATAGTATAACAATAATCTTAACGGCTTTTCAAAATAATAAATGATTTTCCATTTTATAGATGTAAAGAATATAGAAAAGAAGTTCATCTCTGCCTAATAATTTATATGTAGGAAGAATAAAAAAGAGTATGACATTATTAAGAATCATAATCACAAACAAAGTTTGCCATTCTCCCTTGTTGCCATTTATGTAACTTTATTACATTGGGGCCTAAGTTATCTTCACAATGGCCTCATGTAGCAGCAAGCCCCCCAAGTGTCCTTAGGGTTTGCCTCCCATACAGGTTCTTGGATCTGCTTTGTTAAAGGAAAGCCACTCAAA